>NC_090340.1:61999928-62319192 GCF_035084215.1 Heptranchias perlo | reverse complement strand
TGAGGAAGCCTCCGAAAGCTTGTGAATTTCAAATAAAATTGCTGGACTATAACTTGGTGTTGTAAAATTGTTTACAATTGTCAACCCCAGTCCATCACCGGCATCTCCACATCATGGTTCAAAAGAGTTCATGCATGTCAGCAGACTATTGGACAATTAGAGGCATCATAGCCAAGCCCGGACCCTATCATGCCCTTTCCCGATGTTCCACACTGGGTGCTCTCCGGCAGGAATCACTGGATAATGATATGGATCAGGAACCCTGGCTATTATGTTCTCTCTTTCTAACCTGGAGACACCAAGACCAATTGTAGCATCTCAACCACTGCTCTGACCAACTTCAGCACAGACGGACACTGGATTGTAATCAGGAGCTGGAACTGCTCTCTAGGTCCAGCAACACCTAAGCCAATTGTAGAGCCCCTACTGCTCCCCCAGCTGTGATCACCTAAGTCAACCATGACCAGGGGAGATTTAATAGAGGTATTCCAAGATCATGAATGGTTTTCATGATGTGGAGATGCCGGTGATGGACTGGGGTTGACAATTGTAAACAATTTTACAACACCAAGTTATAGTCCAGCAATTTTATTTTAAATTCACAAGCTTTCGGAGGCTTCCTCCTTCCTCAGGTGAACGAAATGAAATCCTCGAAATGAAATCGCATTTATAATTCACAGAACATTGCTTGGTGATTACAGACAGTTTTTTCAACTGCCCGTTGCCAAGGCAATCAGTGTGCAGACATGATGTGGAGATGCCGGTGATGGACTGGGGTTGACAATTGTAAACAATTTTACAACACCAAGTTATAGTCCAGCAATTTTATTTTAAATTCACAAGCTTTCGGAGGCTACCTCCTTCCTCAGGTTTTTCCACATCGTTCACCTGAGGAAGGAGGTAGCCTCCGAAAGCTTATGAATTTAAAATAAAATTGCTGGACTATAACTTGGTGTTGTAAAATTGTTTACAAGTGTGCAGACAGACAGGTGTTACCTGCAAGGTCTCAGAATATACAAATCACCAAAAAGAAACAACAAACAAAAAAAAACAGAGATAGAGAGGTCTTGATCAGTTTGTTGAGCTGGTGGGTGTGTTCTTTGGTCGGATCTGCGGGTAACCGTCTGTAGCATCAATACTCAACACCAACAACAGCCAATCTCCGGACGCCATCCTACAACTCATCCGCTTCATCCTGGATCACAATGTCTTCACCTTCGATAACCAGTTCTTTACCCGAACACACGGAACATCCATGGGGACCAAATTCGCACCCCAATACGCCAACATTTTCATGCACAAGTTCGAGCAGGACTTCTTCACTGCACAAGACCTCCAACCAACACTATACACCAGATACATCGACGACATTTTCTTTCTATGGACCCACGGCAAGGAATCACTAAAGAGACTACACGATAATATCAACAAGTTCCATCCCACCATCAAGCTCACCATGGACTACTCCTCAGAATCAGTTTCTTTCTTGGACACACGAATCTCCATCAAAGACGAGCACCTCAGCACCTCACTCTACCGCAAGCCCACAGACAACCTCACAATGCTCCACTTTTCCAGCTTCCACCCTAACCACGTCAAAGAGGCCATCCCCTATGGACAGGCCCTGCGAATACACAGGGTCTGCTCAGACAAGGAGGAACGCGATGGACACCTACAGACGCTGAAAGACGCCCTCGTAAGAACGGGATATGACGCTCGACTCATCGATCGACAGTTCCGACGGGCCACAGCAAAAAATCGCATAGACCTCCTCAGGAGACTAACACGGGACGCAACCAACAGAGTACCCTTTGTCGTCCAGTACTTCCCCGGAGCGGAGAAACTACGCCATGTTCTCCGCAGCCTTCAACATGTCATCAATGACGACGAACACCTCGCTATGGCCATCCCCACACCTCCACTACTCGCCTTTAAACATGATGTGGAGATGCCGGTGATGGACTGGGGTTGACAATTGTAAACAATTTTACAACACCAAGTTATAGTCCAGCAATTTTATTTTAAATTCACAAGCTTTCGGAGGCTTCCTCCTTCGTCAGGTGAACGATGTGAAAAAATTTTCACATCGTTCACCTGACGAAGGAGGAAGCCTCCGAAAGCTTGTGAATTTAAAATAAAATTGCTGGACTATAACTTGGTGTTGTAAAATTGTTTACAATCGCCTTTAAACAGCCACCCAACCTCAAACAGACCATCGTTCGCAGCAAATTACCTAGCTTTCAAGAGAACAGCGTCCACGACACCATACAACCCTGCCACGGTAACCTCTGCAAGACATGCCAGATCATCGACACAGATACCACCATCACACGAGAGGACACCACCCACCAGGTGCATGGTTCATACTCCTGTGACTCGGCCAACGTTGTCTACCTCATACGTTGCAGGAAAGGATGCCCCAGAGCATGGTACATTGGCGAGACCATGCAGACGCTGCGACAACGGATGAACGGACACCGCGCAACAATCGCCAAACAGGAGGGTTCCCTCCCAGTCGGGGAACACTTCAGCAGTCATGGACATTCATCCACCGACCTTCGGGTAAGCGTACTCCAAGGCGGCCTTCGAGACACACGACAACGCAAAATCGTTGAGCAGAAATTGATAGCCAAGTTCCGCACCCATGAGGACGGCCTCAACCGGGATCTTGGGTTCATGTCACGCTACACGTTACCCCACCAGCGAACAAATGTTATCTGTTTTTAATATAACGGGTCAGTTGCTGTCTTTTCTATGTTTCTACCTCTCTATCTCTGTTTTTTTTTGTCCATAGAGGATGGCCTCCATAGGGGATGGCCTCTTTGACGTGGTTAGGGTGGAAGCTGGAAAAGTGGAGCATTGTGAGGTTTCTTTTTGGTGATTTGTATATTCTGAGACCTTGCAGGTAACACCTGTCTGTCTGCACACTGATTGCCTTGGCAACGGGCAGTTGAAAAAACTGTCTGTAATCACCAAGCATTGTTCTGTGAATTATAAATGCCAGAGGGGAGATGAGGAAACATTTTTTTACGCAGCGAGTTGTTATGATCTGGAATGCGCTGCCTGAAAAGGGCGGTGGAAGCAGATTCAATAATAACTTTCAAAAGGGAATTGGATAAATACTTGAAAGGAAAAAACTTACAGGGCTATGGGGAAAGAGCGGGGTATTGGGACTAATTGGATAGCTCTTTCAAAGAGCTGCCACAGGCTCGATGGACCGAATGGCCTCCTTCTGTGCTGTACTTACTACGATACCAAGGATGGAGCCTTTGATCTTGTAGCACGTATGGGTTCGCTACCTGACCTGGGCAGTTATTTACCTGATTAACCATTAGGAGGTGTTGCTCAAGAGCTCTTTGCTTCAATGAACTTGGAAAGTTTAATTCCGCCATCTGCGTTTCCTCCCTCAGGCTGTGGGGCGATCACGGACAGGAAGCGCTGGAGGCTGCTCACGTCTGTCTGATTAACGCCAGTGCCACCGGCACTGAAATCCTGAAGAACTTGGTACTTCCTGGTAAGATTGGACCACTTTAAATAAAAACCAAAGATTGTGGTTAATAACTAACCCAGACCACCCGAAATTTTCACTCCCTCTCTTCTGGTCCCCAGGAATTGGATCTTTCACCATCGTGGATGGCAGTGTTGTCGCTGGGGAGGATGTCGGCAACAAGTAAGTCCTTAAACATCGAGACTGAAATTTCGTCCATCTGCGGTTTAATGTATAATACGTCATTTTATATGTAGGATATTGCATAGGCCACAGCTCTCCTCCTCCTCCTCATCATCCTCTAGAACCCCCTCCCTCAGCATCTTCACCTTGCCACCTCCATCCCTGCCTTCAAAAGCCTTCTGAGGACCCTGCTCTTCAACCCATGGTTTCACCCCCTCCTAGCCCCCGCTCTTCCATTTCTCCCTCATGCTCAATGGCCATTCGTTGTTCACCGCCCTCTGAAGTTTTGATGCATCGCGTTGTACATACAGAGCACTGTAGAAATGTGAGTCATTCCACCCTTTTTTACCAGTGCTAATTGCCATTGAAGCCACTTGACCCTCGGTGGCGAGGGGCGGGAGGGGGACGGTCTTGACATGAAGTTGTGGTGACAGAGCAGTTTCGGCAATGCTAAACGGTGTTACCGTGACCCTTCCTGGGCCTAGGGGGTGCGGGTATCATTGGATGGGCAGATGCATGGATTGGGTAGACTGGAGGAAAAGCACTCTACCTGTTTGGCCAGACGCTTCATGCTTCCTGCAGACCTGTCGGACTGCGTGAGGCCCCATGAGTGTTCTCCAATATCCGTCCCTCGCTTGAATTAATGTTTGATTTTTGTCTGAAGACTGAACAGGCTGGGGCTTTTATCTCTAGAAAAGAGAAGACTGAGGGGTGACCTGATCGAGGTCTTGAAGATTATGAAAGGGTTTGATAGGGTAGACGTAGAGAAAATGTTTCCACTTGCGGGGGAGACCAGAACTAGGGGCCATAAATATAAGATAGTCACTAATAAATCCAATAAGGAACTCAGGAGAAACTTCTTTACCCAGAGAATAGTGAGAATGTGGAACTCGCTACCACAAGGAGTAGTTGAGGCAACGAGCATAGATGCATTTAAGGGGAAGCTCGATAAGCACATGAGGCAGAAAGGAATAGAAGGAGATAGAATCATAGAAGTTTACAACATGGAAACAGGCCCTTCGGCCCAACATGTCCATGTCGCCCAGTTTATACCACTAAGCTAGTCCCAATTGCCTGCACTTGGCCCATATCCCTCTATACCCATCTTACCCATGTAACTGTCCAAATGCTTTTTAAAAGACAAAATTGTACCCGCCTCTACTACTGCCTCTGGCAGCTCGTTCCAGACACTCACCACCCTTTGAGTGAAAAAATTGCCCCTCTGGACCCTTTTGTATCTCTCCCCTCTCACCTTAAATCTATGCCCCCTCATTATAGACTCCCCTACCTTTGGGAAAAGATTTTAACTATCTACCTTATCTATGCCCCTCATTATTTTATAGACTTCTATAAGATCACCCCTCAACCTCCTACTCTCCAGGGAAAAAAGTCCCAGTCTATCCAACCTCTCCCTATAAGTCAAACCATCAAGTCCCGGCAGCATCCTAGTAAATCTTTTCTGCACTCTTTCTAGTTTAATAATATCCTTTCTATAATAGGGTGACCAGAACTGTACACAGTATTTCAAGTGTGGCCTTACTAATGTCTTGTACAACTTCAACAAGACATCCCAACTCCTGTATTCAATGTTCTGACCAATATGCTGCTGGGGTGAGATGAAGAGGGGAGGGAAGAGGCTCGTGTGGAGTATAAACACCGGAATGGACCTGTTGGGCCGAATGGCCTGTTTCTGTGCTGTACATTCTACGTAATGGGAGCTTGGATTTAAACTCTATCTGTGATAGACGTATGCAGCCCAAGATGGCAAAAGCGTGGGAACCCCTGGTTAAACGTCCTTAAAATTAGAGCTAGGCCGTTCAGGGGTGATGTCAGGAAGCACTTCTTCACACAAAGGGGAGTGGAAAAAGGAACATCCCCCCCCAAAATAAAAGCTGTTGAGGCTAGGGGTCAATTGAAAATGTCAAAACTTGAGATTGGTAGATTTTTGTTAGGCAAGGTTATTAAGGGTTATGGAACCAAGGCAGGTAATTGGAGTTGAGGTACAGATCAGCCATGATCTAATTGAATGACAGAACAGGCTCAATGGGCTGAATGGCCTACTCCTGTTCCTATCTTCCTATCTAAATGTCTTTGGGATTACAGAGCTTGGGAGTCCATTACCTCCTAACCCTCTGACACCAGGTGTGAGAAGTGAATGCCGTCGAATTTTATTCTCTTTACTAACTGTATTCCATTCTCTCACAGCTTCTTCCTGACAAAGAACAGCATTGGGACAGTGAGTTCTTGTGTTTTTTTTCTTAAATTAAAAAGCTGTGATCTGAAACAATTCTTCTGAGCACCGTCGCTCAACGAAGGGTGTTTTTCGTTTAATCCTACGGTGGCCTGGCCGTCACTCGGTGTGGGGTGTATTGTGGATGCAAATTACAGCCAGCTGCACCGCGGGGGGGACAGTCAGCGCAGGGCGCTGCGTGAAAGGCTTGCGTGAACTGAACGCAGCTGGATTCAGCTCTTTAGAGAGGGTGTGGGAAGCCGGAAAAAAAATACGTATCTCTATTTTGTTTCAAATTTCCATTCCCCTTTGAATTCAGAACCGAGCCCAAGCTGCCACAGAACTGCTGCAGGAGCTGAACAGTGATGTCAGGGGAAACTTCGTGGAGGAGGTGAGGCTGTTTCTGTCGAGCAGGATAGAAGATTTTACTACCTTGAATAAAATGTCCTTTATCTCTTTAAAATTCTCAAACTCTTCCACACAATAAATTGTTTCCGCTGGCAGGAGAGTCGGTAACCAGAGGAGACAGATTAAAGATAATTGGCAAAAGAACCAGAGGGGAGATGAGAATTTTTTTTAAATGCAGCGAGTTATGATGATCTAGAATGCACTGCCCGAAAAGGGCGGTGGAAGCAGATTCAATAGTAACTTTCAAAAGGGAATTGAATAAATATTTGAAAAGGAAAAAATTTGCAGGGCTGTGGGGAAAGAGCAAGAGAGTGGGACTAGTTGGATAGCTCTTTCAAAGAGCCGACACAGGCACGATGGGCCGAATGGCCTCCTACTGTGCTGTATGATTCTATGACATTGCAATACTTTCGGAGTGCAGTGACTGTTAGTTAGGCTAACGGTTCAGCCAGTCTCCCTCCCACCATCCCACTAAGAACAACGTACTGAATGTTTTTGCCGGTGTTGGTTGGGGTGCTGTTGGGTGAGGGTGGAGTGTTGGCTGGGAGAGCTCCCGACTCTTCGAATGGTGCCAACGGGTCCTTGACGTGAACCTAAGCCGGTGGAACAGGCGGGTGGGGGCCTCAATTTAACGTCTTTACTTGTTCCCGGGATGTGGGTGACACTGGCAACCCAGTGTCCGTTGCCTGTCCCGATCTGTCCTGAGGCCATTAAGAGTCTGCCACATGGTGTGGGGCTGGAGACACGTGTAGGCCAGACCGGGTAAGGTCGGCAGGTTCCCTTCCCTGAAGGACATTAGCGAACCTGTTGGGTTTTTACAATAAGCCGGCAACTCTTGTGAGGGAAAGGATAATGGGAGGAAATTTGTATTTGAAGCAAAATGTCACTTTTTTTCCCTTTGTTTGGAATTGGCTGAGAAATGCATTATGACTCTTTCAGAGCCCTGAACAGCTGCTCGAAAATGATCCCGCATTCTTCCTCAGATTCAACATGGTGATCGCTACACAACTCTCTGAAAGGTAAGCAGCAACTTATAATACCTGTCATTTTTCTTCCCCCAGCCCTCCATGCCCCTACAAACTCCCACAAGCAGCAATGTGTTAAATGACCAGACAATCTGTTTTAGTGATGATGGTTGGGGGATAAATATTGGCCAGGACACCGGGGAGAACTCCCCGGCTTTTCTTTGAAATAGTGGCCGTGGGATCTATTACGTCCACCCGAGAGAGCAGACGGGGCCTCGGTTTAACGTCTCATCCGAAAGACGGCACCTCCGACAGTGCAACGCTCCTTCAGTACTGGCACTGGAGTATCGGCCTAGGTTATGTGCTCAAGTCCCTGCAGTGGGATTTGAACCCATGACCTTCTGACTAATGCGAGAGTGATACCCACTGACACCTAGTCAGCTGGTTGCTTTTTATTAATTTTTGGTGAACTAGTTGGGTTTTTAACAACAATCCGGCAGCTTCCTGGTCATGTTATCTGATTACCAGGTTTATTGAATTCAAAATTCACAACTTGCCATGGTGGGATTTGGATTGCTGGTTGCTATTTGTTCATTTTTAGATATGACCATATCCTTGTCCATAAAATGACCGACTTTTGTTTGCTGATAGTTCGCTGTTACGTTTGTCCGCTGTCCTTTGGAATGCTGATGTGCCGCTGCTGGTGTGTAGGACGTACGGGCTCGTTGGGTACATGAGGTTGGCCGTAAAGGAGCACCCAGGTACACCGCTCCTATATAATTCTACTTAACTATCACTAGTGAATCTCCTGTGGTGGTGGTGCTGCTGAAGGTGAATCAGACGATGGCACGGTTCTATTACCACAGGAGCGTTGCCATGTATTGTTAAAGGGCATGGCTACATCATGGAGAGGCTAGAGAAGGTAGGAGAGGTGATTAAAATTATGAGGGGTTTATTATGAGAAGTCCCGTTCACCCACCACCCCCTGTGCTCGCTGACCTACATTGGCTCCTGGTTCGGCAACGCCTCGATTTTAGAATTCTCATCCTCATGTTCAGATCCCTCCATGGCCTCGCCTCCTCCCTATCTCTGTAACCTGCTACAACCCTCCGAGATCTCTGCCTCCAATTCTTGCTTCTTGCGCATCCCCGATTTTAATCGCTCCACCATCGGCGGCCCCACCTTCAGCTGCCTAGAGTCTGAGCTCTAGAATTCCCTCCCTAAATCTTTCCACCTCTCCCTCCTCCTTTAAGACGCTCCTTAAAATCTACCTCTTTGACCAGGCGTTTGGTCTCCTGTCCTAATATCTCCTTATGTGGCTCAGTGTCAAATTTTGTCTGATAATCGCTCCTGTGAAGCACCTTGCGACCTTTTGCTACGTTAAAGGTTTAAATAAATGCAAGTTGTTGTTGTTTTGATAGAGTAAATAAGGTGAAACTGTTTCCACTAGCAGGTGGGTCGTTAACCAGAGGACACAGATTTTGGGTTGCTTGATAATGGCGCAAAATGACAGTATAACTGTCGAGTCAGGTCCCTCTCTGACTTCAGAACACAACTGATGCAAAACCCCCCGCTTGGGTTCGACATGTTGAATATAACCCCAGTGTGGTGTCACGCCAGGTTTGAAGAATGGTCAGTCAGTCCATTGAGGGACTTCAGTTATGTGGAGAGACTGGAGAAGCTGGGATTGTTCTCCTTAGAGCAGAGAAGGTTAAGGGGAGATTTAATAGAGGTGTTCAAAATTATCAGGAATTTTGATAGTTATTGAGGAGAAACTGTCTCTGCTGGCAGGAGGGTCAGTAACCAAAGGACACCATTAAGATAAGTGGCAAAACAACCAGAGGGGAGATGAGTTGTTATGATCTGGAATGCGTTGCCTGAAAGGGCAGTGGAAGCAGATTCAATAGTACCTTTTAAAAGGGAATTAGATAAATACTTGAAAAGGAAAAATTTGCCGGGCTATGGGGAAAGAGCGGGAGAGTGGGATTAATTGGATAGCTCTTTCAAAGAGCCAACACAGGCATGAATTCACACACACAGACACACACACACAATCTTGTCCTGTATTTACCCACTAGACCGGTGGGGGAGTTTGCTTAATATCCAGTGTTCAAAATCCTGAATTTGTACCTTAAATTTTTCTTAAACGCTTCCTTTTCCCTTGTGAGCATCATGGATTGGTGAGGATTACTGAGATTGAAATGAACCATTGAGACCAGTAGGGTGCGACATAAATTTAACAATAAAACCACTGATGTGTATTGTGAATTTAAGACTCTGGGCTGGCTGATGCAGGTGCTTTCTTTCCAGTTGTGGAATCCCATCCTGACAATGCGCTGGAAGATCTGAGACTTGACTTGCCTTTCCCACACCTGAGGGATCACATTCAGGCGTACGACTTGGACAATATGGACAAAAAGGTACAGCAGCAAATGCCGGTGGGAACTCCTGCCACAAATGACCAGTGTGAATCGATGTGTTAAAAATGAGCCACTGGGTTTAGAAATTGCTTTCGCAATGAAAGGGGAAATGTGCGGAGTTGGGGAGGGAGGGTGGTGGGATTGGGTGTGGAGTGGAGAGACGAAGAGTCTGGACTGGATTTGATCCCAGCTCCGACCGACGAAAGTGCTGAAACTGCACCACTGAGTGCCCAGACCTCAATTGGATTTTGAAGAAAGGAATATGCTGCTAGATGAGCCCTGAAGTGATCATTAAGATATCGTTGAGCCTGTTGGGTGACTTCAGTAGTTGGTATTTGTACGATGATGTATTTGTGTGTTTGAGGCAGTCGTTTGGTCGACATGGCATTCTTGTTGTGGAGGTTTGTGATCTGTTGCTGAAATGAAGATTCAATCATGGCCTTCAAAAGGGAACTGGATAAGTACTTGAAAGGAAAAAAATTTGCAGGGCAACGGGGATAGGGCGGGGGAGTGGGACCAGCTAGATTGCTCATGCGTAGAGCCAGCGCGGACTTGATGGGCCGAATGGCCTCCTTCCGTGCTGTAGCCTTTCTATGATTCTGTGAAGCCAAGCCATTCTTTTTGAGAGGTGACGATAGATATGGGAGACGGAAGTGGTTCACTTTGAGCATGTTATGTTTCTTTTTGTCTTTATGACAATAGTTATTAATTAATTCTCATCTCTTACTCCCTGAGGGGTCACAGCCTCGCTTCCACTGGGAGCCTTTCCCCGGTGGCAGGACTGAGAATGGGACCATGAAGTATGGGAAGTCCAAATCCCACCACCCTGGCGGAATGCATTGAGACCTTACACTGCGCTGAAGCAGTAGTTTCTCTCTAATATGTTGCACAGGAAGAGAGCACGGAGAGGGAAACCATAGAATAGTTCACTGATTGCAATGATTGATCAACAACTCCATTATTGTTGTATTCTAGAAAGTGAAATCGATGGACCGTGGTCTTTTATCATCTAGAAGTTTCTATGTTCATTCATAAAGCGAAGCACTGGGCATATTTGGTTAGACACTTGCCTTATTCCTCTGGGACTTGCATTTCAATGTAGCCTAGTCTGATTGGCGAAAATCTCCTGTGGCTATAAGGGAGCTACGAGAAATGAGCTTAGATAGCTTAGTGAGTGCGGTAGCAGAGCACAGAACTGCCTGTAATTCAGCATTAGTGAGTGCGGTAGCAGAGCACAGAACTGCCTGTAATTCAGCATTAGTGAGTGCGGTACCACAGCACAGAACTGCCTGTAATTCAGCACTAGTGAGTGGGGTACCAGAGCACAGGACTGCCTGTAATTCAGCATTAGTGAGTGCAGTACCACAGCACAGAACTGCCTGTAATTCAGCATTAGTGAGTGGGATACCAGAGCACAGAACTGCTTGTAATTCAGCACTAGTGAGTGGGGTACCACAGCACAGAACTGCCTGTAATTCAGCATTAGTGAGTGGGGTACCAGAGCACAGAACTGCCTGTAATTCAGCATTAGTGAGCACGGTACCACAGCACAGAACTGCCTGTAATTCAGCATTAGTGAGTGCGGTACCAGAGCACAGGACTGCCTGTAATTCAGCATTAGTGAGTGGGATACCAGAGCACAGAACTGCTTGTAATTCAGCACTAGTGAGTGGGATACCAGAGCACAGAACTGCTTGTAATTCAGCACTAGTGAGTGGGGTACCAGAGCACAGAACTGCCTGTAATTCAGCATTAGTGAGTGGGATACCAGAGCACAGAACTGCTTGTAATTCAGCACTAGTGAGTGGGATACCAGAGCACAGAACTGCTTGTAATTCAGCACTAGTGAGTGGGGTACCAGAGCACAGAACTGCCTGTAATTCAGCATTAGTGAGTGGGATACCAGAGCACAGAACTGCCTGTAATTCAGCACTAGTGAGTGGGGTACCAGAGCACAGAACTGCCTGTAATTCAGCATTAGTGAGTGGGATACCAGAGCACAGAACTGCCTGTAATTCAGCACTAGTGAGTGGGATACCAGAGCACAGAACTGCTTGTAATTCAGCACTAGTGAGTGGGGTACCAGAGCACAGAACTGCCTCTGAATCAGTTAGTTGGCACTAAATTGGCAATTTTAGTGGGGGGAGGGGGGTAGGTGAGTGGAGTGGGAAAATGCTACACAGGTGTGTAGTTGGGTTGAGTAGAGAGAGCTTTAGTTTGTGTGTAACCCAGGCTGTGCCTGGGAGCGCTCGATGCTGGCACTGGGTGCCTCTCTCTCTTTCATTCACTCACTCTCGCTCTCACACAACCCCCCCCCCCCCTCCTTTAAAAAAATAATGTAAAGTGAGATATTGTGGTGTATGTTCACTGGGACAGTTGTATCTGCTGCAGTAACTAATGCAGTTTATTCCCTTAAATGCCGCAGGACCATAGTCACACTCCTTGGATAATTGTGGTGGCTAAATACCTGGAGAAGTGGTGCAAGGAGGTATGTTGTGGCTTTTCTGTTTATATTATCATTATGTAATCCTTACCCTGCTGAGCAACCAGAAACTCCACATGGTGACAAAACAAACAGTTGTATACAAATTAGAAATTATATTACTTCAATCTGAGCAGGATTCACTGTGCTTTCTATACTTATAATGCAACCATTAAATCGGAAGATTAAAATGTTCAAAATCTATGAATAACGTTCCTCTCATTTACAGGTAGAGTTTTTCACCTCCTCCTCTGCCAGTCTTCACCCCTCCCCTTTTCTCCTTAAGATATTGCTGGGATGTAGTTCTGCTGCTTAACTGGTCTTTATTCACATGTGAGCCTTGACAACGACTCTCTCAGGAGGCATCCGTGACAAACGGGTCCCGTCCTGGCCCAGCACCTACAGCAGCATTCACTGGATAGAGATCAGGAGTGGAATTCCCTGGTCCCCTCTCCCCTTCCCAACCCAGAAGCGCTGAGACCAATTCGAGTGCCCTTAATATCTATAACTGCGATCACTTGGGCAAGGCAGCAGAGTGTTGCCTGTGCCCATGGAGCTGTACTTGTATCTGTACCTGAACACCAATCAGTACCTTCAAGAAAAAGGAGGGAGGGAGAAACTGAGAGGAGGGAGGGAAATAATTTTGATGTAATGTACATTATAATTTGTACTTTTTAGAAAAAAATCTTATTTTAGGTTCAGTCAATTACAGTATTGTTGCATTATTGGAAATGTTACTTTTACGGCTACTCCAGGATAAAGTCTCAACGCTGCCCTGTGATCCTTAATACCTGTCATGGCTTATAATCCTATACCTGTGTGGTGTTTGTGAACGGAATCGCCTGTGTGAGCAGGGAGTCTCACATTGCCTCTTTTTTTAAAACCCTGCAGCATGATAGTCGGTTACCGAAGACTTATAAAGAAAAGGAAGCGTTTCGAGAGTTAATACGACAAGGTATGGATTCTTCATTTAATTTTTACAGGTGGTTTTGTCAGTTAGGATTTTGTGCACATAAACATCCAATTTTCTTGTTTTTTGTTTTAGATCTTCCTAACTTATTTGTCCAAGCAATAGGTACAGTAGTGTAATGCTGAAGGACTTGGACCAGCCACCAGAGGTTATGAGTTTAAATCCTCTGCCATGGCAAGTTGTGAAATTGAATTCAAAAAGCCTGGTAAATTTGTGGGTTAGTAGTAGAAAAATGACTGTGCAAGAGGCTGTTTTGTCATTAAAAACTCAACTAGTTCACTGATGCCCTTCAGGGAAGGGAACCTGCCACCTTTACCCATCCTGATGGTAACATTTACTGCCAAATGTGACCCAATGACAACTGCAGATTTTAAAAGTCAGTTCTGTATAAGAAATATGTTTGAACTGTTTTTGTTGGTTAGACTGAATTGTTGATTTTTTTTTAACCAAGAATGAGGTTATTTGGTTGGGCCTGTACTCGGTAAGTTTAATGGCCACCATGCCACTAATTACTTCTCTTTTTGCCTTACGACTTAACTCAGGATTGTTGAAGAATGAGGATGGAGTGCCAGAAGACGAAGAGAACTTTGATGAAGCGATCAAGAACGTCAACACTGCCCTGAATCCTACTAAGGTACAACTGCCGATGTGGGGCCGACTGTTGCTTTCTGACACTTGAGCACGGGCATGGCACGTCAAGTGAGGAGAAGTCTGAAGAAGAGTATCTGAAATTCTAAGGAAGTCTTGAGCTGGAGAAGATGAATAATTGTCTGCTTTAGGTAGAAGTTGGAAATTGCCAACTTCTCCAAGTGAATAATTTTTGATGTTTTGTGAAGTCCAGTGTAGGTTTCTCCACATCTTCCCCCCACCCCCCGCACCTTACATTTATCTGGTCAGCACTTAAGAGCGTGGTGCTAAGTCCCAGTGCTGATAGTTAATGACCGTGCTCCTCATTGCATGATCAATATGGATGAGGAAGGCATTTGAACCATCTTAATTTATCCATCCTTGGGACCTTGGAGTGCATGTCCACAGATCCCAGAAGGTAGCAGGACAGGTAGATAAGGTGGGTAAAAAGGCATAGGGGATACTTTCCTTTTATTAGCCGAGGCATAGAATATAAGAGCAGGGAGGTTATGCTGGAACTGTATAAAACGTTGGTTAGGCCACAGCTTGAGTACTGCGTACAGTTCTGGTCACCACATTACAGGAAAGATGTGATTGCACGAGAGAGGGTACAGAGGAGATTTGCAAGGATGTTACTAGGGCTGGAGAATTTTAGCTACAAGATAAGATTGGATAGGCTGGGGTTGTTTTCTTTGGAAAAAAAAAGAGGCTGAGGGGAGATTTAATTGAGGTGTATAAAATTATGAGGGGACTAGATAGAGTGGATAGGGAGGACCTATTTCCCTTAGTAGAGGAGTCAGTGACCAGGGGGCATAGATTTAAAATAATTGGTAGAAGGATTAGAGGGGAGCTGAGGAGAAATGTTTTCACCCAGAGGGTGGTGGGGGTCTGGAACTCACTGCCTGAAAGGGTGGTAGAGGCCGAAACCCTCAACTCATTTAACAAGTACATGGATGAGCACTTGAAGTGCTGTAACCTACAGGGCTACGGACCAACTGCTGGAAAGTGGAATTAAGCTGGATAGCTCTTTTTCGGCTGGTGCGGACACGATAGTGTGAATGGCCTCCTTCTGTGCCGTAACTTTCTATGATTCTATGATCTACCAGTCTTTTAGAGAAGGTTATGGGGAGATTTTATGAAATTGAGGGGTTTTGATGGTGTAAATAAGAACATAAGAACATAAGAAATTGGAGCAGGAGTAGGCCAATCGGCCCCTCGAGCCTGCTCCGCCATTCAATAAGATCATGGCTGATCTGATCCCAACCACAAATCTAAAGAACACAAGAAGTCGGAGCAGGACCCGGCCACATAGCCCCTGGGCCCTCTCCGCCACCCACAGGGCATTGACCGATCCGAACTCAGCTTCATGTCCAATTTCCTGCCCGCTCCCCATAACCCCTAATTCCCTTTACTTCTAGGAAACTGTCTATTTCTGTTTTAAATTTATCTAATGATGTAGCTTCCACAGCTTCCTGGGGCAGCAAATTCCACAGACCTACCACCCTCTGAGTGAAGAAGTTTCTCCTCATCTCAGTTTTGAAAGAGCAGCCGCTTATTCTAAGATTATGCCCCCTAGTTCTAGTTTCACCCATCTTTGGGAACATCCTTACTGCATCCACCCGATCAAGACCCTTCACAATCTTATATGTTTCAATAAGATCGCCTCTCATTCTTCTGAACTCCAATGAGTAGAGTCCCAATCTACTCAACCTCTCCTCATATGTCCGCCCCCTCATCCCCGGGATTAACCGAGTGAACCTTCTTTGTACTGCCTCGAGAGCAAGTATGTCTTTTCTTAAGTATGGAGACCAAAACTGTATGCAGTATTCCAGGTGCGGTCTCACCAATACCTTATATAACTGCAGCAATACCTCCTTGTTTTTATATTCTATCCCCCTAGCAATAAAAGCCAACATTCCGTTGGCTTTCTTGATCACCTGCTGCACCTGCATACCAACTTTTTGATTTTCTTGCACTAGGACCCCCAGATCCCTTTGTACCCCCAGATCCCTTTCCGCTGGCAGGAGAGTCGGTCACCATAAGGCCAAGTATTTAAGGTAATTGGCAAAAGGACGGTGGGGGGGGGGTGGGGAGATGAGGAGAAATTGTTTTACGCAGCGAGTTGTAATGATCTGGAATGCGCTGCCTGAAAAGGTGGTGGAAACAGATTCAAAAATAACTTTCAAAAGGGAATTGGATAAATACTTGAAAAGGAAAAATTTGCAGGGCTATGGGGAAAGAGCAGGGAAATGGAATTAATTGGCTAGCTCTTTCAAAGAGCTGGCACAGGCATAATGGGCCGAATGGCCGCCTTGTATGCTGTAAGATTTTACGATTTATACTGTAGTTCAAAGTGCACCTCTTATTTCCATGACATTTACAGTCCTTCTTTCTAAATGTACTTTTGCAGATTCCAAGTAACATACAAGAGCTGTTCCAGGATGAGAGATGCACCAACATCAACGTACAGGTTGGAACAACACATAAAAGAGTAAATAAAACTTTCCAACAGGGAGGCTTAAACTGGAGGAAGAGTATTTTCAATGTTACGTACTCATCCCTGTGTCTCCCCCACAGGGTCAGTTGCGATTAAAGATGTTGCGTTGAGCTGCTGGGCAGGCCCCCCACTTCCGTTTATCGATGCACAACATTGAGATCGGGAAGTGTGTCCATGGAGTGGGGTAGATAACACACTGGAATTTGGTATTTTTATTTGATTTACCCCCTTCAATTTTATCCCTTCCCCCACCGAAGTCAGTCTCTCGTTTGGGAGTCCAGTAACTTGCCCTACTGGCCTTTCTCAATGAGTAAGCCTGGATGACCAGTGTTGGTAGACTATCTACTGTGAGAGGACATCACAACCGGGGTTACTTCTACCCTTACTTCAAAAAAGAAAAGAAAGAACTTACATTTATTCCCTGATACAGAATACAAAAAGCAAGCAAAGTTATGCTTATGGTGTTTTACACTTCACATGATTGCACTGTAATGGAAAAGCTTTATTCGTGATTATCACTGAGTTACCAAATGGAATCTGCTTTGCTGGACAGGGCAGGTGAAAAAGACTGAATTGTTCAAATCTTTAAGTTTTATTGGGTGGGCTTTCTTTTTTGAATCTGCGTGTTTGTCTGTACCTGCGCTGATGGCTACATTTTTGTTTTCAGAGCCCTCCATTTTGGATCCTAACCCGAGCAGTAAAGCAGTTTGTGGAAAAAGAAGGCCGGGGGAGCCTTCCTGTACGTGGCACCATCCCGGACATGATAGCAGACTCAACCCGGTTTATTAGACTGCAGAATGTGTATGTAACCCAAGTGATTTAAACAAAGCATTTGCCATTTCCCACAGTGTTAACAGTTTGGTGTATTTTAGTGCCACCATTTCTTCTCGATGGTCCAACAACTGTACCTATAAGTGGCCTTTGTGCTCTACTATCTTTTTGCTTTTCTATACTGTGCCTTTGCAGAGATCTGTCCTGATGGCTAAAGGTTACCCCACTGTTTGCTGGGTTTGATGTGTCAGCTGTGACTCAGTGGGCAGCACTCTCGCCTCTGAGTCAGAAGGTCGTGGGTTCAAGTCCCACTCCAGAGACTTGAGCACAAGATCGAGGCTGACACTCCCAGTGCAGTACTGAGGGAGTGTTGCACTGTTGGAGGTGCTGTCTTTCGGATGAGACGTTAAACCGAGGTTCTGTCTGCCCTCTCAAGTGGATGTAAAAGATCCCATGGCACTGCTTCGAAAAAGAGCTGGGGAGTTCTCCCCGGTGTCCTGGCCAATATTTATCCCTCAACCAACATCACGAAAACTGGTCATTTATCTCATTACTGTTTGTGGGATCTTGGTGTGCGCAAATTGGCTGCCGCGTTTCCTACATTACAACAGAGACTACTCCAAAAATACATCATTGGCTGCAAAGCGCTTTAGGACGTCCTGAGGTCATGAAAGGCGCTATAGAAATGCAAGTGCTTTCTTTCTTTGATGTAATGTCTCACTGTGCTGCCTATCTCTGTTCCACAAGGCGAGTATTGGCACAAAGGCCTACAGATTAAAACCACTAAAACCTATTTACAAACAAATAGCAATATGAAACATAATGGGGCCCTCGAGCTTGCTTCACCATTCGATTAGATCATGGCTGATCTCTACCTCAACTCTGTTTACCCGCCCCTTGACACCCTTACCTAACTAAATTCTATCAACTTCAGTCTTGAAAACTCCAATTGTCTGAGCATCCACAACCTTTTGGGGGAGAGAATTCCAGATTTCTACTACCCTTTGTGTGAAAAAGTGTTTCCTGATTTCCCTCTTGAATGGCTTATCTCTAATTTTAAGATTATGTCTCCTCGTTCTTGATTCCCGCACCAAAGGAAATAGTTTCCCTCTATCTACCCTATCCAATCCTTTCAACATTTCAAACTCCTGAATCTTCTTTACTCAAGGGAATATAAGCCAAGTTTATGCAACCTGTCTTCACAATTTAATCCTCTAAGCCGCGATATTATTCTGGTGAATCTGTGCTGCACCCCCTTCCAAGGCCGATTGATCCTTCCTGAGCTGCGATGCCCAGAACACTGAACGCAACACTCCAGATGGGGTCTGACCAAGGCTCTGTACAACTGAAGCATCACTTCCTCCCCTTTGTATTCCAGCCCCCTTGAGATAAAGGCCAATCACTAAAGGGGGAAAAATCAATTGGGATTAGGTTGTGGTTTTGCTGGTCGGACGTAGCTTTAAATAGGAGGATGAAAGATCTTGTTGCAGCGGCCTTGTTACATGACGAATAAGAATCAATACTAGATTTTGATATAAGCAGAAAATGCCTGAAATACACTGCAGGTCAGTCAGCATCTGAAAGAGAAAAGACAGGCTCGCGTTTCGGTTGGGACCCATCCGCCAGACACCAGCTGGTATTTCACCCGTCCATTGTTTGGAATCCACTCACAATCACAAGATCAGATTAAAGAAGGCCCCTCAACTCTTTAGATTTCATCCTTCCAGAATTCCAACCCTATCGTTATAGATTTTAATATCCACTTGAGCGTTCAGGCAGGATCTCGGTTTAACAGCTTGTTTGAAGGATGGTACCTCTGACAGTGTTGCTC
Source organism: Heptranchias perlo (assembly GCF_035084215.1). NCBI lineage: Eukaryota > Metazoa > Chordata > Chondrichthyes > Hexanchiformes > Hexanchidae > Heptranchias > Heptranchias perlo. The sequence goes on along the minus strand of NC_090340.1, from coordinate 62,300,321 downwards.
CCTCCTGCACTGCATCCTCAGCCTAGATCTAGGGACCACTGCTGTGGTCCAAACCACCTCCATCGTTCATGCTTTTTTTTTTCTATGTCTAGTTTTATATAACTGACGGTTCTTGTTACGGTGTTCTATTTATGTATTTGCTCCGCTCCCTCAGGTACCGTGAGAAGGCAAAACAGGATGCATCTGTGATAAGTGACTATGTCACTGAAATATTGGAATCGATTGGTAGGGTAAGTCGCATGCCAAATTGTACTCCTTGCTTATCCTTTTTTGCGCTTTGATAAGTCCCTCCATCATAAGGTCAGAAATGGGGATGTTCGCTGATGATTGCACAGTGTTCAGTTCCATTCACAACCCCTCAGATAATGAAGCAGTCCGAGCCCGCATGCAGCAAGACCTGGATAACATCCAGGCTTGGGCTGATAAGTGGCAAGTAACATTCGTGACTGGCAAGTGCCAGGCAATGACCATCTCCAACGAGAGAGAGTTTAACCACCTCCCCTTGATATTCAACGGCATTACCATCGCCGAATCCCCTACCATCAATATCCTGGGGGTCACCATTGACCAGAAACTCAACTGGATCAGCCATATAAATACTGTGGCTACAAGAGCAGGTCAGAGGCTGGGTATTCTGCGGCGAGTGACTCACCTCCTGACTCCCCAAAGCCTTTCCACCATCTACAAGGCACAAGTCAGGAGTGTGATTGAATACTCTCCACTTGCCTGGATGAGTGCAGCTCCAACAACACTCAAGAAGCTCGACACCATCCAGAACAAAGCAGCTGGTTTGATTGGCACCCAATCCACCACCCTAAACATTCACTCCCTTCACCACCGGCACACAGTGGCTGCAGTGTGGACCATCCACAGGATGCACTGCAGCAACTCGCTAAGGCTTTTTTTGACAGCACCTCCCAAACCCACGACCTCTACCACCTAGAAGGACAAGGGCAGCAGGTACATGGAAACAACACCACCTGCACGTTCCCCTCCAAGTCACACACCATCCCGACTTGTAAATATATCGCCGTTCCTTCATTGTCGCTGGGTCAAAATCCTGGAACTCCCTTCCTAACAGCACTGTGGGAGAACCTTCACCACACGGACTGCAGCGGTTCAAGAAGGCGGCTCATCACCACCTTCTCAAGGGCAATTAGGGTCGGCCCACACCCCATGAACATAAGAACATAAGAAATAGGAGCAGGAGTAGGCCAATCGGCCCCTCGAGCCTGCTCCGCCATTCAATAAGATCATGGCTGATCTGATCCTAACCTCAAATCTAAATTCATGTCCAATTTCCTGCCCGCTCCCCGTAACCCCTAATTCCCTTTACTTCTAGGAAACTGTCTATTTCTGTTTTAAATTTATTTAATGATGTAGCTTCCACAGCTTCCTGGGGCAGCAAATTCCACAGACCTACTACCCTCTGAGTGAGTGAATGAACGAATTAAAAAAAAAGTCAGCTGTGCCAGTTTATATTCCATCCGGTTTTCCTTCCGTTGTTCTCTTCTTACCCCTCCTCTTCTGTAAGCAGTGGCTCTTAATTAACAGCTCAGGATGTTGCGAACTGTGTCACAACCAGTGAATTACTTCATGGAATTTACTCTCACGATCCCGTGAACAGTAAATGTGATTAATGAATAATCTGTTTTTGGCGGTGTTGGCTGAGGAAGGAATGTTGGCCAGGACACTAGGAGAACTCTCCCCTGCTCTCCTTCCAATAGAACCGCGGCACCATTTACATCCACCCGAACAAGAAGACGGGGCCTCGGTTTAACGTCTCATCCTAAAGACGGCACCTCCGACGATGTAGCGGTAGATTGTATATCAAGTTCCTGGAGCAGGGCTTTAATCTACAACCTTCTGACTCAGGTGGGAGTGCTACCGCTGAGCCAAGCTGACTCGCTGACTTTACAGGGCTGAAGTTCGATGGGTGGCCATGGCCCTCGTACTTTAACCAAATGGCCATTCTTCCTGTGTGAGCCGGGCAGTGATTTTTGGCAGTCAATCCAACCACAAGGGGAGGTCACATCCGAGTTCGACATTCTATAGCAGTTTCCAGCAGGGGTTGCTGGATGGCGAACAGGAGCAGAAACCTTGGCCGTTGTTTCTTAAAACCCTCCCTGAACCTCGGGTCACTGACGCTACCGATCAGAATCCTTCCCTCTGTTCTATTTACTCCCCTCACCCGCTGCACCTGCCGACTGACGACAGCTAATTAAGCACAGGCCGAGGATTAAACAAAGGCCTTGGTTGTCTGTGTGGCTGAGTATCACACTTCATAGTGCACATTCCCACTGTGCCATGTTTGTTCAGGGTCTCTGCAGCTTTGAAAACATCCCTGGTGGGAATTTAACAGCCAGAAAATAAGAAAAACCAAGGGAAAGAAAAGGCCAGTCAAAGCTGATCCTTCTACTGCCCTCGGCTCCAATCGGAGCCTATCCCCCGTACCCTCAGTCTCCCACCTTATCATCCAACTGAATTTGGAAAGCCCCTAGAAGGAGTAGTAGAAAATGATTCACTTGCTACCGTGTACGTGAGGAATCTGGTGATCATCTGATAACCCGTCACGTGTTAGAGTCTTGTCAGCGCATCCCTGGCCGACCAACTGGGAACGAAATTTAAATGGCTGGCTGAATTGAAAACAAAGATAGTTAGTCGGTTTGAGATAATGGGCACCAGCGGAACTAAATAACTGTTACGTGTCTGTATCAGCAATGAAAGAGACATTCTATTACTATAAAAAGTACGAAGGGGATAATCTCCGAAAGCACCTGACGAAGGGGATAATCACCTGACGAAGGGGATAATCTCCGAAAGCTTGTGATTTTAAAATAAATTTGTTGGACTATAACCTGGTGTTGTAAGATTCCTTACATTTATAAAAAGCACAGTAACACCGGATTAATGTGTACGGTGCCTCTTCAGATTGAAATCCACAGCATTGTCGTTTTCCTACACAAACTGTTTGAGTTCCCTCCTGATTCCACTGGACTCTTCTATTGTTAGATGGCTGTAATTAGAGAAGACCCTCAGAGAGGGCCTAGATCTTCTCAGTTCATGATTCTGAAGCACAGGGCCTGGGTTAGCTTCTGCAATGGCTACAGTTTATTTGCAGCTTCCTTTTTCTATTGTTGCGTGTTGTGATGCCCAAATTAAATTTTGCTTATGTTCCCTCTGCAGCCTCCGGAGACCATCTCTGAAAAAGACATTTGGCATTTCTGTAAGTGTTGCTGTTATAAACCTCTTGTTGCGACTGTTGGTATCTGTTGTTTCTATGGTACTTTAAATCTATAGGCCAATGAGAGAGTCTATTGTTAACAATGGTATGGTGCACATGAAGATGCAAAGTGGGTCCGGTAGTGTGGTGGTTATCTTACTGGACGAGTAATCCAGAGTTCAAATCTCAACATGGTATTTTGTGAATTTAAATTCAGTTTAGAAAATCTGGAAATAAAAAGCTGGTGTCAGTAAAAGTGATCATGAAGCTCCTTAAAATGTCACCTGTCCTAATATCTCCGTTTCTGGCTCGGTGTCAAATTTTGTTAGATAACTCTCCTGTGAAGCACCTTGGGACATTTTACTATGTTAAAGGCACTATATAAATGCAAGTTAATGTTGCTATTAACATAGTAAAACGTACCAAAATGCTTCACAGGGGCATTAATCAGACAGAAAATTTACACCGAGCCACGTAAGGAGACATTAGAACAGGTGACCAAACGCTTGGTCAAAGAGGGACGTTATACGGTGTTATAAGGCAGAAAAATGTGAAGTGATACATTTCAGTAGGAAGAGCGAGGGGAGGCAATATAAACTAGAGGGCACAACTCTAAAAGAACAGAGAGATTGGGGGTATATGTGCACACATCGTTGAAAGTGGCAGGGCAGGTTGAGAAAGCATACGGGATCCTGGGCTTTATAAATAGAGGCATAGAGTACAAAAGCAAGGAAGTCATGATGAACCTTTATAAAACACTGGTTCCACCACAACTGGAGCATTGTGTCCAGTTCTGGGCACCGCACTTTAGGAAAGATGTGAAGGTCTTAGAGAGAGTGCAGAAAAGATTTACTAGAATGATTCCAGGGCTGAGGGACTTTAGTTACGTGGCTAGACTGGAGAAGCTGGGGTTGTTCTCCTTGGAACAGAGAAGGTTGTGAGGAGATTTGATAGAGGTGTTCAAAATCATGAAGGGTCTAGACAGAGTAAATAGAGAGAAACTGTTCCCATTGGTGGAAGGGTCAAGAACCAGAGCACATAGATTTAAGGTGATTGGCAAAAGAACCAAAGATGACATGAGGAAAATCTTTTTTACGCAGTGAGTGGCTAGGATCTGGAATGCACTGCCCGAGGGGGTGGTGGAGGCAGATTCAATCATTGCTTTCACAGGGGAGCTGGATAAGTACTTGAAAGGAAAAAAATTGCAGGGCTACAGGGATAGGGCGGGGGAGTGGGACTAGCTGGATTGCTCTTGCATAGAGCAGGCACAGACTCGATGGGCCGAATGGCCACCTTCCGTGCTGTAACCTTTCTATGATTCCATAAGCAGCTTCTTTAAAGGAAGGGAATTCCAGAGCTTAGGGCCTAGGCAGCTGAAAATTGAAGACGCACAAGAGGCCAGAATTGGAGAAGCGCAGAGATCTCGGAGAGAATTCCAGACTAGGAGCTGCATGAGAGAGCCCCGGTTGACGTCCTTGAGCTGGATCTCCCTCTTGGACCTGTTGAGATCAGAAGCTTATGTGGAGAATTGTAGATGTGAACCCATAGCGCAGTAAATTTGATGCAACAAAGTGCTTGGTTTTCCAACTGTTACTCCATGAGTAGAATGTGTCTCTGGTTTGATGTGATTGGGGAAGAGAAGGAAATGCTTGTATCATTTTGTTAATTGTTTTCCATAATTGTGTTTAGTTCATTTTCATTTTAAATTACATTGCTCCTAATCTCGGCTGTCTCTATCTCTAGGCAGGAATGCTGCTTTTCTACGGCTTGTGCGATGCCGTTCGCTGGCGGAGGAGTTCAACGCAGAGACGACCAATAAGGATCAAATCGGTAAATCTTTTCAATTTGTGGGACCCGCAGACAGTCTTAAAGGGGGCGTCTTTAAAAAGAAAACTTTTCCTAATTCGCACCAAGTCCCGTTCTCCCATCATCCCTGACCTACATTGGCTCCCAGTCCGACAACGCCTCAAATTTAAAAAATTCCCGTCCTCGTGTTCAAATCCCTCCATGGTCTCGCCCCTCCCTTTCTCTGTAACCTCCATCCTTACAACACTCCAAGAACTCTGCACTCCTCCAAATCTGGCCTCTTGTGTATCTCCAGTTTCCTTAGTCCCACCATTGGTGGCAGGGCCTTCAGCTGTCTGGGCCCCAAGCTCTGGAATTAACTCCATACACCTCTGCTCCTCGCTACCTCTCCTCCTTTAAGAGGCTCCTTAAAACCTACTTCTTTGACCAAGTCACCTCTCCTAATATCTCCTCATGTGGCTCGGTGACAAATTTTGTCTGACAATGCTGCTGTGAAGTACTTTGGAACGTTTTACTATGTTAAAGGCGCTATATCCGCGTTTCCTATATTACGACAGTGACTACACGTCAAAAAAGTACTTAATTGGTTGTAAAGCGTATTGGTACGTCCTGAGGTCGTGCAAGGCGCTATATAAATACAAGTCCTGGTGCCTGCAATTCTGGAGATGTCCAGCGTGTGGCAGTCGTCGATTTATTTCCTGATGTCTATTTCCTGTAAAACTCATTATTCCCAAATCAGTTTTAAACTGTATGATAATATATTAAAAAAGAAAGACTGCAGCCTCACAAGTTCACTGATTCCCAGACACCTCGTTGTACGTGTCTCACTGCTCAGGAGCCTGATGCATGATCAATGAGATATGCAGTCTGTCTGTCTTGTCCTTTGCTCAATTTATGTTAAAAAACCATTTGTATGAAGTCTGTGGAAAAAGTCAGGTGTCAGACCCTGACCTTTTGTAGATGACATGAGCTTCTTTATCCCAGCAAGCGCTGACGTTTCTCAACATCTTCACATTGCGGCTGATGGCTGTGAGCCCCATCTTTTACGTTTCACGTCTGCCTGATCGTTCCAGAACCCTTCAGCTGTGTTCAACCTCTCGTTCACCTGGGCTGTAAACTTCTCGCTAACGAGCAGGACTTCTTGTTTGTTTTCCAGCATCTTGTATGGAGAATCTCGACAGTGAAATGGTTTTGTACATAATGCTGCGAGCTGTCGATTGCTTTCACAGGCAGCATGGGCGCTACCCAGGTATGCACCCCCCACGTCAGGTATGCGACTATCTCCTGATATCTCTTTCCTATCTAGTTAGAACATGCCAGGTACAGAATTGACTCCCTGTATTTCTTAGATTGAGATTTACTATACATAAATAGGTGTTAAATCTCTCCATGGCTTCACCCCTCCCTGTCTCTGTAACCTCCTCCAGCCCTATAACCCTCCGAGATCTCTGTGCTTCTCCAGTTCTGGCCTCTTGCGCATCCCTGATTTCCATTGCTGCACCATTGGCGGCCGTGCCTTCAGCTGTCTAGGCCCAAAGCTCTGGAATTCCCTCCCTAAACCTCTCCACCTCCTTTGACCAAGCATTTGGTCACCTGTGCTAATATCTCCTTATGTGGCTCGGTGTCAAATTTTGTTTGATAATCGCTCCTGTGAAACATCTTGGGACGTTTTACTACATTAAAGGCAGCCAATTTGCGCACAGCAAGGTCTCACAAACTGCAATGTGATAATGACCAGATCATCTGTTTTAGTGATGTTGGTTGAGGGATAAATAAATATTGGCCAGGACACTGGGGAAAACCCCCCCTGTTGTACTTCGAAATATTGCCATGGGATCTTTTAGGTCCTCCTGTAAGTGCAGACGGGGTCTTGGTTTAATGTCTCCTCCAAAAGATGGCACCTCCGACAGTGCAAGAGGGAATAGTGCTTTCCTCTGACATGATTTTTGGTCATGCTGTTGTCTGCATTTCCCATTGTAAATTGTTATGTCAACATTTCCCATTCAATTTATTCTGTCACCTGTCACGATGTAGCAATTTACAATGTGACAATTTGCATCAGCAGCCCTTGGTGTGGTGAGGGAAGGGAAGAAACTAGAGTTCCTGCTCCTGATCGGTGGTGGAATCTCTGCCTGCCATGTGTGAATATCAGAAGAGGACAGGAGCACTGTGGAACTGTACCCCAACACAAGTTGAAGCTTTCAGGAGAGGAGAGGGCTCACATTTTTAAAAAGTACTGTGTTTTGGGGAGATAATGAATTCTTCTTTTGACAGGTGTTTATAATAACCAAGTTGAAGAAGACATTGGAAAGCTGAAATCGTGTGTGATCGGCCTCCTGCAGGAGTGGAGCGTGTCTGTATCTGTGAAGGACGACTACATCCACGAATTGTACGTTTGTGTTTAAACTTTCCTGTGTGCATCACTCGCTTCTAGAAACAGTTCAGAAGAAGACAATGTCTAAAAGGGCATACTTGCTGGGAGAGGTTCACATTTAGTACTGTTCAATTCCCCTCCCCCAGCTCCTTCGGAGCCCTGAAATTATATCAGTGAGGGGCTCACAATCCTCTGCACCAACTCTTTCAGAACCCTGGAACTATAATCAGGGGGGTAATCACTAACTCCGGTAGTGCATTCCACAGCCTCTGTGTGAAAGAGTTTCTCCTGCTCCCTGTCCTAAATCCCTTACATTTTAGAAACATAAGAAATAGGAGCAGGAGTAGGCCATCCGGCCCCTCGAGCCTGCTCCGCCATTCAGCAAGATCATTGCTGATCTTCTATCTCAACGCCATTTTCCTGCATTTAATCTTATATCTATGGCATAATGGCCAGTCAATCAACGGTGCCCAATGGTGGAATAACGTAAAATCGGAAACACGGAGCCTATTAAACTTTGATATTTGAAAGCTGTCAGACACAGATTGAGGGTCACAGAAAGGAACCCTGAGATTGCTCCTTGCACTCTACCTTTACAGGGAAATGGTGGCTGTGTTTTATAGAGCGGTTTAAACCTGTATGGATTCAGTTTTCTGAAGATAATGCTTGTTCTCTTTCAGTTGTCGCTATGGTGCTTCTGAACCACATGCTGTTGCCTCGTTTTTGGGAGGTATGTTGCATTTTTCCCCATTTTATAATTGGATTTATTCCTGATTGTAGCTATTTGTCGCTTTAGTTATATTGAAATGTGAGTTGGTCTGTTTTGTTTTCTTTCTCTCCCTTCATCACACCTTCCCAAATTTTCTTTTAAACTATAAATTGTCTCTTTAAGGCACTGACTTTAATGTTCCCCCATTCAATTAGATCATGATTGATCTGTGCCTCAACCCTATTTTCCTGCCTTTGCTCCAAATCCCTTGATATCCTTACCCAACAAAAATCTATCGATCAGTCTTGAAAATTTAAATTGACCCTTGGTACCAACAGCCTTTTGGAGGAAGAGTTTTCCAGATTTTCACTACCCGTTGTGTGAAAAAGTACTCCCTGATTTCACCCCTGAACAGCCTAGCTCTAATTTTAAGATTCTGCCCCTTTTGTTCTGATTCCCCCATCAGAGGAAATAGTTTCTCTCTATCTACCCTATCGAATCCCTTTATCATTTTAAAGACCTCAATTAGATCATCTCTCATCCTTCTAAACTCGAGGAAATACAAGCCAAGTTTATGCAATCTGTCCTCATAATTTAATCCTGATATCATTCTGGTAAATCTACACTGTATCCCCATCAAAGTCAATATATCCTTCCCTGAGGTGAGGTGCCCAGAACTGAACGCAGTCTCCAGGCGGGGGTCTGACCAAGTGTCTGTAAAAGTGAAGCACAGTTTCCTCCCCCTTGAGATAAAGGCCAACATTCCATTAACCTTTTGATTACTTTTTATATCTGTGCACTAGCTTTTAGTAATTTGTGTACCTGGGCAGCTAAATCCCTTTGCTCCTCCATAATTTCTAGTCTCTCACCATTAAGAAAATATTCCGATTTTGCCTTTCTTGGATCCAAAGTGGATGACCTCACATTGAACTCCATCTCTTCTCCTTAATGAGAGTCTTAGAAATTTCAGCACAGAAGGAGGCCATTTGGCTCGTCGTAGCCACGTCAGCGCTGCACTCCAATCCCATTTCCCTGCTCTTTCACCACCCTGTTTACACAAAAAGTCATTTAAAACGGTGTTCAGAGTGAATATTGACACCACTGTGTCAGCCAGTGAGTTGGAGGTGGGGCGGGGCTTATGGCAAACTGAGTCTGTTTAATCAGAATTTCTACCAACTACAGCAAACAGAACTCGTGACCGAAACTCTCCCGATAAAAGCAGGATTATTTCTCCAGCAAAGTGCAGTGAGTGGAGGATGGTTACATGATACAAATTATGTGCATAAAATCACTGCCAGTCATTCACAGCAGCGCGGTCTCCAGGTGCGATTGATGCGGGAATTACCCTATCGTCTCCATTCTGGCCGGGAATAGTGGTGTCACTTATATGCAGCCTTCTTTGTTAGCAAAACCAGTGCCTTCAGAGACTTTGTACATTATTATGGGTTTGGTGGGTTAACAGTAATCTCCATTATCAACTGTTGTGTGATTTGTTTCCCCCCCGCCCCCTACCCCCAGGAGCTGCTGCCCAGGAAGCTATCAAAATCATCACCAGGCAGTTCGTACCTTTCAATAACACCTTTATTTACAATGCAATGCTGCAGACGTCAATGACCGTGCTACTGTAGGGTCCAAGTTCCCCGCAGCCAGAGATCTGTGCGTACGTATAGACAAGGACTGTACTTCTGGACTATTTTGTCATTAACCAATTTATGTAACATAGAATTCGATCAAATGAATAAAATTCTCTAAGTTTGTTTGTTAAAGTGCTCGGTTTCAAAAACCTTCACTCCAAAGGAATGCGGTGGAATTCAGTTGTGAAAACGTGACTGAACTAATAACCTTTTTGAGAGAGCTAGGTGCTGAACCCTGTTGCTGTGATATGTCATGTAAAAATGCCAGCCGTGGCTCAGTGGTTAGCATTCCCTCGCCTCTGAGTCAGTAGGTCATGGGTTCAAGCCCCACTCCAGAGACTTGAGCACAAAAATCTAGGCTGACACCTCTGTGCAGTACTGAGGGAATGCTGCACTGTCAGAGGTGCCATCTTTCGAATGAGACGTTAAACCGAGATCCTGTCTGCCCTCAGGTGGATGTAAAAGATCCCATGGCACCATTTTGAAGAATATCAGGGCGTTTCTTCCTGGTGTCCTGGCCAATATTTATCCTTCAACCAACGTCACTAAAATGGATTATCTGCTCGTTGTCTTCGCTGTTTGTGGGATCTTGCTGTGCGCAACTTGGCTGCCGCGTTTCCACACATTACAACGGTGACTACGTTTAATAAAGTTCTTCATTGCCTGTAAAGTGCTTTGGGGCGTCCTGAGGTCATGAAAGGCGCTATATAAATGCAAGTGCTTTCTTGAATGATTTAACAGAAGCTATTGCCCACCCTATACCTTGCGTGGAGGAGATCGCGGAGAAGCCGGGAGATGCGAAATATCTTACAGTTCTTGATCAAAGTCTCTTGACAGGTACTGCCAAGTGCCAGACCCCGAGCGTGCTCCACATTTTGCCCCTCCCTTGTACCAATTCACGGTTATGTCCTTTGCGGTGAAGAATATGTGCGACACAGTCCAGCAGCTGATGGATTCCACCCTGCTGTTAACTTTCGGGCGTGCGCAGATGACTGCTATTTTCAGTTGGATGTGGGTCGAACACCTTGCCGCGTCACAGATGGACTTGCCCAGATGAGCAAGACGATGTTAACAGTCAAAGCTGAGAAGTGTAACTTTAGGGTTGCTGAACTGGTGTAACTGGGTCACTGAGTGGATGGGGAAGGAGGTAAAATATCTGATCAGGTGGCAGTAGATGCCGTCGAAAAATTTGCATCCCTCGCAACAAAGCAACGGTTACAAGCATTCCTAGGGTTGGCAGGTTATTATTGACGGTCATCCTGAACTATAGTAGCACAGCCACTCGTTAATGGATCTGATCCGGAAGATAAAATCAAACCAGGTAGTCTGATCCACTACTTGCAAGGAACCACTTGAGGTTTAAAGATGTTCTTTGTGTGTAGAGCTGTTTTAGCTAGACCAGGTTACCTAAGAATTCATTGTTCACACAAGCACATCTAGCAAGGATATTGGGACTGTGCTGAATCAGATGAACAAACTAGAGGAGGAACCCCCACTTGTCCATTTGAGCAATAAGCTACTAGGAACATGGGAACAGGAGGAGGCCATTCAGCTCCTCGGACCTGTTTCGCCATTCAATTACATCATGGCTGATCTGTATCTTAACTCCGTATACCCGCCTTGGTTCCGTAACCGTTAATACCCTTGCCTAATAAAAATCTATCAATCTCAGTTTTGAAATTTTTAATTGACTCCCAGTCTCAACAGCCTTTTGTGGGGGTTAGAGGTCCAGATTTCCACTCCCCTTTGTGTGAAGAAGTGCTTCCTGACATCACCCCTGAATGGCCTAGCTCTAATTTTAAGATTATTCCCCCTTGTTCTGGACTCTCCCCACCAGAGGAAATAGTTTCTCTCTATCTACCCTATCAAATCCTTTAATCATCTTAAACACCTCAATTAGATCACCCCTTAATCATCTTTACTCAGGGGAATACAAACCTAGCCTATGCAACCTGTCCTCGTAATTTAACCCTTTTAGCCCCACTACAACAGGCAATAGGATACCCAGCAATCAAAAAGGAATGTGCTAGCGTCGTTTGGGCTTTGCTGAAGCTGCAGCTTTATTGCACTCGGTTTACCGTGTTCTTGGTTCCTCGCTTTAGTTAAACTCCACACGTGACAAAAACTCAGTCTTGTTAAGAGCCAGCAATGCCCTGAGGTGTCACCGATGCCGCAGGTCACGACAAAAACCAGGGTCAGTAGAGGTGCTTGTGGCTAATGCACTCCACACGCCATATCTCTTCTGCCATATCTCTTCTCGACAGACTATGAAAGAGAAAACCCCAACTATTTCATCCAAAGGAGCTGTGAGGAGTAACTTTCTGGGGTGCATCTGAAAGGGGAGAGGTTGACAGAATTTCCCCGTCGTGTCTAGATTTGGAATCGCAATGCTTTGGTGGCAATTGTGAGGGGGTGACAGTAATTTGGCAAAAAACGAGTTTTTTTTTCTCTAGTTAAGAATTGGTGAGGTCAAAATAGAAGCTTAATATTTCTTTTCAAATGCTCAAAAATCAGAGAACTGAGCTAGTCTGTCAGTAATGAGCCATTGTCTTATGCTCAGAAACCAGATGAAATAACATTACTTTGATGGCTTGAACAGATTGTTTGAAATGTTAATGTTTGCTCTTTGACAGCAAAGTTGTGAATTTTAGTTATCATCAGGTGTGAAGCCCAGTGTATGGGGGCGGGGAATATGCAAAGGAAATTATTCTCTTGCTTATTCAGACTGTTGACATCGCTACCTCAAAATAAATGGCTTTTCACAGAAAAAGAGCCATTGTATTAAACGAGAGGTCCTGGTCTTCAATTCTGGGTCAGTAGAGGCGCTTGTGACTCATCTACTCCACGTGCAATATCTCTTCTTGACAGACAATGAAAGAGAAAACCCCAACTATTTCATCCAAAGGACCTACGAGGAGTAACTTTCTGGGGTGTGTCTGAAAAGAGAGAGGCTGTGCATAATGGGTTTTTGCAGTGGTTTGATTTGGGCACTTTTTTTTAAGGAATCATCCATTATAATGGGATTTATTTTTTCTTGCTCTACTCCTCAGCTTGCTATACCTTTCCCTATCTTCAAAAGCCTGTGCAAAATCTAACTCTCCCATCAGTCCCTAACTCTTTTAATTCCTGTTTCGTGTCCCTTCCTCCCCTTTCTGAAGCAGTGTTTTTGCTACACTAAACGAGCTAGAGAAGTGCAAGGTGTTGTTAAACACTTGTAAACAATTTTACAACACCAAGTTATAGTCCAGCAATTTTATTTTAAATTCACAAGCTTTCGGAGGCTTCCTCCTTCCTCAGGTGACGAAGGAGGAAGCCTCCGAAAGCTTGTGAATTTAAAATAAAATTGCTGGACTATAACTTGGTGTTGTAAAATTGTTTACAAGTGATGAAGTTCACTTTTTTTTAAAAAAAGACAAAGTTCTATGTTGGAGATTAAGATTGAGAAATAGTTAAGAAATCCATTTTACACAAAATAATTATTTAATATAAAATGGAATTTAATATAAGTTCTTAGTTGCTTTTGCAGTCTTTAATTCTAACAGTACACTATCTGTCCCAACGGTTACTACAGCATTCCCAAAGGCCAAGCTTGCCCGTGTTTACATTTAGATTCCCTCGATCACTCTAAACTGGAGTCTCAATACCGTCATTTTGGTAGCATGGCCCCTTCTTTGTCACCCTGACCCTAAAACACCAATGTTTCTCTACAACTGGAGGAACCATGAGATGTCCGAATGGAGATTGACCGTGGGTAAAGGGTTCTGGAATGTAGATGCCTATGGAGTAATGCAGCTAGAAACCGTATAAATGGGGTAAAATCTTAGCCATGGGTTGGGAGATATCTGGAGGGTGGATATCTGGAGAGCTGTAATGTGTGTATCTTCTGCGGTAGTGAATCCTTTGTGACCTCAATGTTGATCATGCGTATATATGTAACATTTAACTTTTAATAAAACTTCAAGCGTTTCACTGCGTTTTAAATTTATTCTTTGTACATAGGCACAGGACTGCAACTTTTGTCTCTATTATTACAAAATTCACATTCCTAACATATAAATCAAAGTGTTTGTAATGTCAGGCGTAGCTCAGTGCGTCAAGTGTGACTCTTGCCTCTGAGTCAGCGGTTGTGGGTACAAGCCCCACTTCAGAGACTAAAGCACAATATCTAAGTCGACACTCCCAGTGCACTACTGAGGGAGTGCTGCACTGTCGGAGGTGCCGTCTTTCAGATGATGATGTTGAACCAAGCTGCCCTCTCGGGTGGACGTAATCCCTCGGCACTATTTCAAAGAAGAGCAGGAGTGTTCTCCCTGGTGTTCCCTTTCTTTAATGCCACCGTGCCTGACCATAAATGTCACCAAGCAGGACTGACACAGAACAAACTCCAACTCAACCTGGGCATTGCTCAGAAGAGCCAGACGCGCAGGCGTCATAACGCGTGACGTGTGTTGGGAGGTGACGTCAGTGCGTCACCGCGTGCTCTGGGCGGTTGGAACAGCTTCTTTTGGCGGGAGGCGTTAGTGCGTCTTGGAGCGGCGGGCGGAGCGAAGCCTGAGGACCGAGGCCGTAAGAGTCTGAGGTGAGAATCCGCCCAAAAAAAACAGATGGGTGGGGGTGGGCAGCAATGCCAATCCGGAGAAAAATGAGAAACCTTTTGTGATTCAATGGGAAATTAATGCTCGGTGGGTGGAGAAAGGCACCTTAGAAAGCATCGAGGCCCCCCGCTCCCCCAGGCCATGTTTGCTCTGAATGTGTTTTAAAATGAAAGGGAGGGCGGCCGAAACTCTAGGGTTACAGCGAAACGGGAGGGGAGAAGGTAAAGAATGGGGGGGGGAAGGGGGTAAAGAATGGGGGGGGTAAAGAGTGGGAGGGGGGGTAAAGAGTGGGAGGGGGGGGGTAAAGAGTGGGAGGGGGGGGGTAAAGAATGGGATGGAAGGGAGAGGGTAAGGGAGGGAGTAAATATTGGGAGTTGAGGGGAGAGGGTAATGAATGGGAGGGAGTAAAGAATGGGAGGGGAGAGCAGGTGTATTAAATGGGGGGAGGTTAGAAAAGGCGAGAGCAGGGGAAGGAGGTAGAAACATGGTTCCTGCCATGTTATTTCTTCCCCCCCTCCCCCCCCATATCCAACACTTTATTTATTTCACCCCTCCCACTCCATTATCTATTTATTGCACCCTATTTATTTTTTTCTTCTGAACCTGTTTTTCTCCATTTTTATTTATCCTATTTAATTTATTTATTCCCCATTGCATTACTTACATATTTCCAACCACTACCTTAATTATTTTTTCCCAACAGATCTATCATTTCAACCCATACAACTGTCATCAATGACAGACTCCTATTATTACAAAACACTATCATCCAACTTACGGAGAGCAATGCTATGGGAGATCTACCAGTGCAGAAAACAACTCGTAAAGTTGCATTTTGAAGCACAAAAATAAATCATTTGAGAATAGCAAGAAAAGTCAGTATAATTAGAGGTATTTTTAATGATATCACGAGAACAATCCACAACTGCCACATACTTGTTTTTAGTACAGATATAGGAGATGACACAGCATTTTTGAAGATGTTTTAGTTTCACAGATGTTATAAAAATATAGCTTTGTTGTAAGTGAAAGAACAGAAGTGACCCAGTTTTCCTTGATGCAATATTTTATACTCCATTACCCACATCGTAATGCAGCCCTCAGGAGCCAAACATGCTCGTTAGCCTTGGTGGTCACAGAAGTGAAATTTTCCTAGGTCATGTGTGAAACAGACTGCAAATCACTGAAATGTATAGAGCTGGGATTTTTTAAAGGAAAAATGTAAAGGGAAATTTTTTCCCTCCTTTTGAGTCCTCCGTTCCATGGACTAAGGTGGATAAAAAAGCTTGTCATTACTTTAAATTTATTTAAAACCTTATTCAAAAGGCTCCTTCTCAGGCTTGTTTGCCACCTTATTTACTAACTATGGGGACGTGGGTTTGTGTACCCCTACAATGTCATCAGACCATTGATTAGGCTCTGGATCTTCACCCAAGACTGGCGCAGTGAAAGTCCGGGTAACAGTATTGTGGACTTTTAATTTTTCTCTCTTTTTCCTTAATTCTTTTGCAACACTTGGCACGTCTAACGGAGGATCCTTTACATATTTCCATTACAGCCTTTGTCTGCTATCTTATGGGCTGCCTTTAACTCCTTATTCTCCTTCTGCACAGTTTCCTTTAATTTTTGAGCTAGCTGCTTGATCAAGACATGAGAAGTTACATATAACCCTTTGACCATTAAGTCCTACTTCCTTTTAAATTCCTCTCTAATCTGCTCTTCCATTTCTGACTTTTCTTTAGTTAACTGCTGATTGGCTAATTTCTTAGTTACTGCCATAACACTAATTAATAATCCTATACTATTAATTAGACCTTTAGATTTCTTAATTGCTAGCTTTCTTTGTATTTTTTCTTTATTTTATAAAATATTTTTTTCAGTTTTCAGCTTTCACCATCTTTTAGGTGTAAAGTGTTCATTCCCATCTGGGGTACCAAAATGTTAGATAATATAGTACTACTAGAGAGACAAACTTGGAGCTTTTGTCTCTAGGCCAGGAATGAGAGTTCTAGATGCAGAGCCTTTCACTTTTAGATTTATTGGAGGAAATGATACAGACAAGACACACAATGATGCAGAGGCTGCGTGA
Source organism: Heptranchias perlo (assembly GCF_035084215.1). Taxonomy (NCBI): domain Eukaryota; kingdom Metazoa; phylum Chordata; class Chondrichthyes; order Hexanchiformes; family Hexanchidae; genus Heptranchias; species Heptranchias perlo. The sequence continues at coordinate 62,283,891 of NC_090340.1, read as the reverse complement.
GATCTCTCGTTACAGTTGCTGAGCTCAGTACCAGCCCTCAGTACTCAGTTCCTGGGTCTTCCTAAAGTTGAGTTACAGTAACCTCATTTGATCCCTCAGCTAAAAGGACGTTAGCCTTTTGCTTGACCGTTACCCTTGGTTTACATCAATCTCCATCAGCTCAACATTCCAAAGAGTGGATGAAATTTCCTTAGTCTCGGCATAACATAAGCTGTCTTGTCTCCTTACATGTACTGACAGGGTAAACATATAGTTGTCAAACAGATAGATTTTTCTACCTGAAGATCAAAACTACACAAAAAACAAAACAACTATCTTTATAATTACAACTTGTATCACCATGAAGGCCATGAATGTCTGAGCTGATATTTTTTGGACATTTTCCAGAATGCTGTTGCCAGCAAATTCTGGAAAAGCTATCTGCTTGTTACAAAATGAAATCTTTAACATAAAATGGATTCTTTAATACCACCTTTCCTGGTAGCGCTCCTAACGGATTCATTGTCAAAATTCATGGACCTGAAAATCTGCAGGCTGCATTCCTGGTACATAAACTAGGATCATGCCCTCCAGTGCTGGCTCTGCATCTCAGACGTTCACCTGCCCTATGCTGCTGGAAACTTTAGTGCCTGGCCACCATTGGGGAGGGAACTGAGTCCTAGCTCAACCCCCTCTGACATGGCTGGCCTTGTAAGGATTGGGCAGAAACTCCATCCCTTACCAGGCCAAGGACGATTTCCCAGCTATAGTTGGGACCCAGCGTATCCAAGCTCCGACCTTTTCCAAGTGGTTCCACCAGAGTTACAACTGAAGTCTGATGGAAATTACCCCCCCGAGTGTTCACTGAAATCTTGTTATACCTTGTCCTTCCACTGAATCAAACTGTTTAATGGAAGAAATGTGGCTTAGAATGATTTGCTATTCAGCTTGATTATATAGCACAATAAATCAATAAATTCAAATTCTTGTATCCTTATTGCAAAGCCACAACTACAGGATTTTACTTGCTAAATCTATTAAAATATTAAAGGCAACATACAGATGTGTACTTATCAAATCATTATACGCTGCAAAGCAAATGCCCTTAATGGTACAGAAATTGAGCTTTATATAGACAAATTTAATTAAGTTTTAAAACAGGAATGTCACATGAAAGTTGCAGAAATATATTTCCTGAAACAACTTCATTGACAACTTATCACTAACTAAACCCACCTGCTTCCAAATATTTCGCTCATAACCCACTGAGTCATCGGGGAAAGTGTGATGAGGTGCTGTTCAGGAGGGTACTGAGCAGGAAAGTCCAAGGTTTGATCCCTGGCCCTTCCTGATTTAGTAGATCTCAACTGGAGGGGAGACCCCTGTGAAATTGGCCTCAGCATCCCTGTGCTAGAGAGAGGAGAAATCAGCTAGGGTTCTCCTCTCCTGACTGCTATGACCTCTGCTGGAGAGTGCACGTTTAGATGTCAAGTGATAACAGGATTGAACGCTGCTGTGTTGCCTCCAGTGATGGAATAGCTTGCTGACAATATCTAATCTCATGTGAATGGCTACTTCAGTGAGATACTGGAAGGCTGCTAGTACCAATGGAACCATTACAACTAGCTGACAAGAACATCATATATTTTTGTTTTGTAACTTGGCAATTTTGCATCAATTTGCTGACGTTGCACTTTCTAGGAAGCCAAATCCTTGCCAAAGGAATTATTTTGTGGATAAATTAAGTTAGCAATGATCAAAATCTAGTGGTAAATTCTAAAATGGAGTAAGTCATACTGGACAGATTTTATGGTAGGTAGGTGTGAGTCCCTTGCCAGAAAATACACCAAATTTCTACTCATCAAGCTGTGTATTTTTGCAAATTACTTAGAGGAAATCAGTGTTACATTTTAAATTACAGGATCCACAGTTTCTTGTGTTCAGTAAAAACCCTGGAAATCTTTATACAAGGATTATGTGGTAAAGATGGAGAACCCAGAAAGAACAGATGGCAACATACTTTGCGGTAAGAAGTTTCTGCACTGAGTGAATTTAGTGTCAGCGAGTGTTTTGTGTATATGTTGTTTAGTACTGATGATTTCTCTTACCTAAGATATATGGTGCTGGATAATGTTTTGGTAAAGTTGTGTTGGTTTTGCTTTCTAAAGTAAATATATGCAGCTCTACATGTAAAAGACTCAATTCTTAGGTGTCTGCTTTCCCCTTGTTAAAATGTCAGGGATTTGAGGTTAAAACCAAGAGTCCTGGGTCCTTGGATCTAATTAGGTTTCAGAAACTCTGTCAAAGCAAAACTTTAACTTTAAAAAAGAAATGAAAGAAGGAACTTCCGTGTATAAAACACCTCAGGATCTCAAGATGTCCCAAAGCACTTCATTGTAAATTAATTAATTTGGTGGTGCTGATTTGTAGGCAAATACGGCAGTCAGTTTGTATACAGCAAAGTTCCACAAATATCGGTGAGATGAACGATAAGTTAATCTGCTTTTTGGTAGTTAGTTGAGGGATGAATGTTGGACTGAACACTTCCTAGCACTTCTCCAAGAGTGTCATGGGATCTTTTATGGTCACCTGAACAGGCCGACAGTGCCTTGATTTAACATCTCATCTGAAAGGCAGCACCTCCAACAATTCATCACTCCTTCAGTACTGAGAAACACAAACACCCAGTGCAACAAATAGGCATTGTAGTACCAGCTTAAACATTTCCTTCCCTGATTCAGTGCTGCAGGCATGATAATAAATACAGAATATTTTGTATCTCTGTAACCTCCTCCAATCCTATAACCCTCCGAGATCTCTGTGCTCCTCCAGTTCTTGCTTCTTGAGCATCCCCAATTTTAATTGCTCCACCATTGGCGGCCGTGCCTTCAGCTGCCTAGGCCCTAAGCTCTGGAATTCCCTCCCTAAACCTCTCCGCCTCTCTACCTCTCCTCCTTTAAGATTCTCTTTAAAACCTACCTCTCACCTGTCCTAATATCTCCTTATGTGGCTCGGTGTCAAAATTGCTCCAGTGAAGTGCCTTGGGACATTTTACTACGTTAAAGGCGCTATATAAATGCAGGTTGTTGTTGTTATTATTATTACTACACAAAGATCCAGAGCTACTTTTACACTGATGAAAACATGTTTTTCCTGAAATGCAGAACTATAAAATGGGAGATGTGACCTGATTTTGCTGCCTGTTGTAGTTCATCAGCTCTTTGAGGTTTTACTGGATTTTCCTTTTTGCGTTTGAGTAAACTTATCACCTTGTGTGCAGATACTATGTTGTTATATTTCATTTTAATTTACAGGGTTAAAAACGGACCTGAATTTACTGCTCGAATGTCTGAAGTATCAGATGGACAGCCCTGTGACTCAGAAACAAGCCTTGATCACTATTTATTCAATATGTCAACAGAACAGTAAGATGGATTATGTATATGTTAACATTTCATTCAATTTATATTTTTAGGAATTAATGTATAGATTTATTATATTACAATATACTTTCCATATACCATTGAACTGATTAAAACTGCACACAAAAACAGCTGCAGTGCTCAGTATTGAGCATTTTTACTCCAAATAGAAATTGCCCTGAGAGTGCTGGGATTGTCAATTGGTTGTTCACCCTCTGTGTTGAAGAAGTCAATATGTTGATGTCAGTGGCTAGCTAGGATTCACTGGATTAAAAAAAAACATTAGCTAGGCTCCCCAGATGTCTCAGAGGTAGGATCTCTATCTGCAAACTGAACAGGCCAGGTATGTCTCAAATCCGATCCCTAGTCTCTGCTGAGTTACCTGATTTCGGCCGAGGCCCCGGGTTAGAGCAGAGGCAATCAGACTGGATATTCGTCCCTTATTGCTGTCCAGTGACTCCTGCTGAAAGTAAACGTGTGTAAACATCACGTAGGGACTAGATCGGGTGAGGACAGAATAGGGTTAGCTGTGATGGCTTCCACAGTCAGACATCTAGCAGGCATTGGCTGTTAAGGTTTGTTTTTAGGTTCTGAGTAAAGAAATTAAAGAAATGCTTGTCACTCTCTCAATATCGACGCCTCTAAAATTGGATCTCCAGCCTCTCTGATCCCAAACCCCTCAGCTCTAGCTCAGTGTCATTGCTTTGTGAGTATGGTATATATATTGTAACTCACTGGGAGAACATACTCTTCTGGTCTGGGCTCCTCAGCAGTGATCTCCCATTTCCTATCACTGGCTCACATTATCAGTCTCACATTGAGTGTTTGCACACTGCTACCAACGTGCACAAAGACACTCAGTGATGTAAGACTAGGAGCTGGAGAGACCAGTGCTGTTGAGTCCAGACAGACAGAAGAGCAGGACCAGGCTAGAATCAGTGGAATACACTCCTTCAGACCATCCCCCTCAATCACAGAGTGCAGGGCACCAAACTAGAGCTGAAGGGATTAGGATCAGAGAGGCTGTTATCTGGCTTGAAGCAGGGAGACCCATTCCGTGTGGGATTGGAATAAGTAGACTTGCAGAGAAGTGACCGCTCACTTTTGGGATGCTGTGCGAACAGTTCTGTTGAAAACGGGTCTTTCTCGAGAACAGTTAATTATAAAACATTTGTAATCACTGCTGAAAAGAGGTTACTTTGTGCAAGGACTCAGTACTGCCTGGATATGGTGAATTAAATCAGCCATGAAAATGTCGTATTTCACAGTAATTTCCCGTTTATTATCTGGAAATTATTTCTCGCTGAATCTACAGTAGTGATGTTAAAATCGTTGATCCTTCAGTGCAAATATAACTACGTGCTGGTGACATGCAACGTGCTGTAACCAACACATCTGTGTCTACACTGGCAGCCCCAATCAACACAAGAAAACACCCACAATTGAATGAAGTCATCCCATCAAATCAGCTGTATGTTATAAAATATAACCCACTGTTGACTCTAATTATTGTAGTCTTATGGTTTTGGACACCAGAGAATCAAGCTCACAACAACAGATTGTCTTTTAAGATTTCATTAACAGCACTGCAAAATACAGAAAGGGTACATTTACCTCATTCTGGAGAACAGAAGTACAGTGGATTCAGTGTGCTATCTTCTCAAGTCTATTCTAACAAGCTATGGTTATGCTATCCATATTTATACCCAAGTTTGTTTACATCTCAGGAAATGTAGTTGTCTTGCCCTGTCTATAGACCTCTTTCTGAACTGCTGCTTATTCAGGAGAATGTTTGTACATCTGTGACCTAACCTTGCTCTATCTACAACCGTAAGGCCATCTGGTTATCACACCGACATACCATTTCCTTGTTTTCTACACAGTTGCTACAGACATGAGCACTAACATGAGATTATTATCTGATACACGTCCAGACATTGCGGTTTAATGAGTCCGGCAGTTACATTTCATAACACTCATACAGATGCTCAATAATTTTTCATTTATAGGAAAAATACATATAGTGCACCAACATCCTGGCCAGTCTACCAGAGTCTTATTGCTTACATAAAGGTAATCGTCGACACAATAGTCTGAAAGAATACATAGCAGTACAAGGTTTGTGATACATATATACATCCATTTATCTTGGAGTTAGATTATCATTAAATAAAAGGTTACTGGTCTCCCGAATAGGGGTATCATCCACACTGCATTTCCAATGATACATGATAACATGATGGGTTTTCATCTAGTCTTGGATCCCAGCAAACATGGCTGCTCTGGTTGGGAGGCTAACCTCCTACTGGTAAGTTGAGTATATTTTTTTTAAAGTTTGAAATCATTTTATTATTCTAAGTAAAATAATTTATTACTTATCTTTTAAGGCAAGTGTGAGGCCATTATAAAGCCTTAACCTGGAATTTTCCTCTCATCTGGATTCAGTTCTCCCCTTTGCCTTGAATTAAGGCTAGGATTTTAATAAATATTTAGGGGGATTCACCCACGGTGGTGCTCGTGGTCCCGATATCAAGAGCAGGGTGCAGGAAGGAACTTTTTGAACCAAGGTCTGTCAGCTGGGAAGTGATAATGGGGAAAGTGACAGCTGCAGCAGATACCTTTTGGGTCAGGGGTTCGGAGATGTCAGAAAGGGTTGGTTTTAGGCTGGGAAGAGAAGCTGTCAGAGGGGAGGAGAGATGAGATCTGGTCATGCAAGGGGAAAAAAGATGGTGAAGAATCATAAAAATAATTTAAAAATAGAAAACCAGAAAATAAAAAAATGGCTGCCTTGTGTATTTTTATGGGACCCTGATTGGTCTAGAGTGTCATGTGGGTAACATGACCAATCTTGGGATCTGATTGGTCTATAGAGTCACATGGTTAGACTGAACTAAATATTACAGGATCATTGCAGTATTAAACAAACTGACAAACAGTCAAAGCAAATTGGCATAAGATTTTTGTTGGTTATAATATGGAAAGGATAGATAATAATATTTAGGGTTTTAATAAATATATGTAAAATAGCAGATAAATAGAATTTAAGTCTCAAATTTAAACCCTAAACTCTATGTAAGTCTTACTCAAAGTGAGCTTTTAATTGTTTTTTATCATTAGGTGAAGCAAGTGATTACTTTCGTGAGATTGGAGGTTTGCAGTTTGTTAATGGACTTGTAAAACTGAGTGATGCTTCTATCCTTCGGGAGGCTGCCCTGTTCACTTTAGGAGCTTTAGCTGAAAGCAGTGGTAGGAAAAACTTTTGTGCAACTCTACTTATCTTTTTATAAATTCCCCAATTTCCATTTTTGTAACCTTTTATTTCCTCATCCCCTTTAGATTGCCCCCGATGGCCTATTGAGTAAAAGCATTACCTGATGCAGTACCACACCATACAGACCAAAAAGTCTGAGGCTTGATTTCTCATCTGTGCTGAGTTGGCTAGTCCCAGGAAAGGTGATAGTTGGTGTGATACAATTAGTCTCGGCACCTCTGGGCGGTTGAGGAATGTGGTAAAAAAAGCAGCCAAGCTTCCCACTCCTGATCAGTATCCAGTGACTCCTGCTGGAAGGTGTACACATATGGATATTAGGTGAGGACTGGATCAGGCTTGCCTGTGATACCCTGCACAACTAAATAACCATCTGCACTTCCTGCCTCAGCTCCCATGTAAAGAATGCTCATTTGGCTGAGGTTCTGGAAGGTGACCAGTAGAAGCGAGGAGAAAATTGAGAGTGGGTATATGGGATTGGTTTCAGCAGAACTCTCAACTCATTCAGTTGATGCTTATAAACCGTTCGAGCTGCTCCCATCAAGCCCTTTGAAATCAGCTTGCTGTGCATGCTGCTGAAGTGAATTATTGTTCATTTTCCTTTGATGTGGCAAAGTATAAATCATGGCACTTCTCCTTTTGTGTGTTTCCAGTGTACTGCCAGGAGAGTTTGTGCACTGCAGAGCTGCTTTCTGATGTCGCCTCATCACTTGCTCAGAAGGATACTTCATTGATTCTGAAGAGGATGCATGTCTATGTGATCCTGGTGTTGGTGTCACACAACAGTATGGGAGTCATGTTTATGTATTGAAACCGTGTTAACCTTCTCCTCTCCCTGAGGGATAAACAGGAACACCATACTATTACACAAGTGTGTAAAAATAATCCTTATGCATCAAATAAACAAAAACATCATATAATTACCTAGCCCATACCCTGCTGAACAATAAGCAATTCCTTGCAGTACAGTTAATAAAACTCACCCTACAACTAAACAGGAGCAGAGTACATTTATATACTGAGTAACCATTGCACTACTGAATAAACAGCAACTCAATACAAGTAATCCTACTGTGCTGAATAAATAACAACTCCACACAACAGAGAAAATAGAAGCAGGAATAGGCTATTTGGCCCTTTGAGCCTGTTCCGCCATTCAATATGATCATGGCTGATCCTCTATCTCAATACCATATTCCCGCTCTCTCCCCATACCCCTTGATGCCTTCTGTGTCTAGAAATCAATCTATCTCCTCAAATGTATTCAGTGATTGGCCTCCACAGCCTTCTGTGGTAGAGAAATCCACAGGTTCACCACCCTCTGAGTGAAGAAATTTCTCCTCATCTCAGTCCTCAATGTATCCTGAGACTGTGACCCCTCGTTCTGGACCCCCCCAGCCAGGGGAAACATCCTCCCTGCATCCAGTCTGTCTAGCCCTGTCAGAATTTTATACTTCTCAATGAGATCCCCTCTCATTCTTCTAAACTCTAGTGAATACAGGCCTAGTCGACCCAATCTCTCCTCATACGACAGTCCTGCCATCCCAAGAATCAGTCTGGAGAACCTTTGCTGCACTCCCTCTGTGGCAAGTATATCCTTTCTTAGCTAAGGAGACCAAAACCGCATACAATACTCCAGGTGTGGTCTCGCCAAGGCCCTGTTTAACTGCAGTAAGCCATCCTTGCTCTTGTACTCAAATCTTCTTGCAATGAAGGCCAATGTACCATTTGCCTTCCTAAGTGCTTGCTGCACCTGCATCTTTGCTTTCAATGACTGGTGTACAAGGACATCCAGGTCACCATTTAAATGATACTCTGCCTTTCTGTTTTCCCTTCCAAAGTGGATAACATCACATTTATCCATGTTATACTGCATCAGCCATGTATTTGCCCATTCACTCAACTTGTCTAAATCACCTTGAAGCCTCTTTGCATCCTCCTCACAACTCACGATCTCACCTACTTTTGTGTCATCAACAAACTTGGAAATATTACATTTGGTTTCCTCATCCAAATCATTGATATATATATTGTGAATAGCTGGGGCCCAAGCACTGATCCCCATGGTACCCCACTAGTCACCGCCTGCCACCCCGAAAAAGACCCATTTATTCCTGCTCTCTGTTTCTTGTCAGTTAACCAATTTTCAATCCACGCCGGTATTTTACCCCCAATCTCATGTACTTTAATTTTGCACACTAATCTCTTTATGTGGGACTTTATCAAAGGCCTTCTGTTACATCCTCAAAAAACTCCAGTAGGTTTGTCAAACACAATTTCCCTTTCATATCCATGTTGACTTTGTCTAATCCCGTTGATATTTTCTAAGTGCCCTGTTATCACATCTTTTATAATAGACTCTAACATTTTCCCTACTATTGATGTTAGGCTAACCAGTCTGTAGTTCCCTGTTTTCTCTCTCCCTCCCTTTTTGAATAGCGGGGTTATATTTGCCACCCTCCAATCTGCAGGAACTGTTCCATAATCTATAGAATTTTGGAAGATGACAGCCAATACATCCACTATTTCCATGGCTACCTCTTTTAGTACTCCGGAATGGAGATCATCAGGCCCTGGGGATTTATCGGCTTTCAGTCCCATTAATTTCTCCAGCACTATTTTTTTACTAATACTAATTTCCTTCAGTTCCTCCTTCTCACTAGACCCTTGGCTCCCTAGCATTTCTGGGAAGTTATTTGCGTCCTCTTCCGTGAAGACAGAACCAAAGTATTTGTTTCATTGCTCTGCCATTTCCTTGTTCCCCATTATAAATTCTCTCGTTTCTGACTGTAAGGGACCTGCATTTGTCTTCACTAATCTTTTTCTTTTTACATACTTGTAGAAGCTTTTACAGTCCGCTTTTATATTCCTTGCAAGTTTACTCTCATACTCTATTTTTCCCCTCTTAATCAACCTCTTGGTCCTTTTTTGCTGAATTCTAAACTGCTCCCAATCCTTAGGTTTGCTGCTTTTTTTAGCAACTTTGTATGACTCCTCTTTGGATCTAATACTATCCTTAATTTCTTTTGTTAGCCATGGTTGGGCAGTTTTTCCTTTTATGTTTTTGTGCCAGAAAGGAATGTATAACTGTTGCAATTCATGCATTCGTTCCTTAAATGTTAACCATTGCCTATCCACCGTCATGCCTTTTAATGAAGCTCCTCAATCTATCATAGCCAACTCACTCCTCATACCTTCATTGTTTCCTTTGTTTAGATTTAGGACCCTAGTTTCGGATTGGACTATTTTCCATCTTAATAAAGAATTCTATCATGTTATGGTCACTGTTCCCTAAAGGTCCCCGCACAACAAGATTATTAATTAACACCTTCTCATTGCACAATACCCAATCTAGGATAGCCTGTTCCCTGGTTGGCTCCTCAATGTACTGGTTTTAAAAAACATCTCATACACACTCCAGGAATTCTTCCTCCTCAGTATTATTGCTAATTTGGTTTGGCCAGTCTATATGTAGATTAAAGTCACCCATGATTACTGTAGTACCCTTGATGCATGCATCTCTAATTTCCTGTTTGATCCCATCCCCTACATATCCACTACTGTTTGGAGGCCTATAGACAACTCTCTCCATTGTTCTCTGCCCCTTGGTGCTTCTTAACTCCACCCAGACTGATTCTACATCTTGATTTTCTGAGCCAATATCCTTTCTCACTATTGCCCTGATTTCATCCTTTATTATCAATGCCACCCCACCTCCTTTTTCTTTTTGCCTGTCCTTCCTAAATATCGAATACCCTTGGATATTCAGCACCTAGCCTTGGTCACCCTGCAGCCATGTCTCCATAATTGCAATCATATCTTACCTGTTTACATCTATTTGCGCTGTTAATTCGTCTACCCTATTACGAATGCTTTGTGCATTCAGATACAGTGCCTTTAGATTTGTCTTTTTAACATTTTTAGACATCTTAACATTTTTTTGTACTATGGCCCTATTTGTCTTATTACCATTTTTTCCTACCCGGACCCTATTTGTTAGTGCACTCTTTTGTATATGCTCTGTCCCTTCCTGACACAACCTGGTTATCCTTACCCCAATCACTTTCCTGCACTGCTTCCTTAGCATTCTAGATTTCTCTCCACCAGGACCCTCCCCCCTTATTTAGTTTAAAGCCGTATCCAACTCCCTAGTTATTTGATTCACTAGAACTCTGGTCCCAGCATGGTTCAGGTGTAGTCCATCCCAACGGAACAGCTCTCTTTCCCCAGTACTGGTGCCAGTGCCCCACGAATCAAAACCCACTTCTCCCACATCAATCTGAACCACGCATTCATCTCCCTGATCCTGTTGACCCTATGCCAATTTGCTTGTGGCTTAGGTAATAATCCAGAGATTATTACCTTTGTGGCTCTGCTTTTTAATTTAGTCCCCAGCTGCTCAAACTCTCTCAGCAGAACCTTTTTCTTGGTCTTACCTTTGTCGTTGGTACCACGACAACGACAACTGGATCCTCCCCTTCCCAGGTTCTTCTCCAGCCCGGAGGAGATATCCTTAACCCTGGCACCGGGTAGGCAACAGAGCCTTCGGGACTCATGCTCCTGGCTGCAGAGAACAGTGTCTATCCCCCTAACTATACTGTTGCCTACTACAACCACCTTCCTTTTTACTCCCCCCACTTGAACGGCTTCCTGTACCGCGGTGCCATGGTCAGTTTACTTGTCCTCCCCGCAGTCCCCGCGCTTGTCCACAAGGGTTGCAAGAACCTCGAATCTATTGGACAAGGGCAGGGACTGAGGCTCCTGCAGTACTACCTCCTGGATCCCCATACCTGCCTCACTCGCAGTCACACCCTCCTGTCCCTGACCACGTGTCAATTCTAAAGTATTTAATCTAAGGGGTGTGGCTGATTCCTGGAGCAAAAGGTCCGGGTAGCTTTCTCCCTCGCAATGTCCGCAGCTTGGACTCCAGCTCCCCAACTCGGAGCCGAAGTTCCTCGAGCCAAAGACACTTACCGCAGATGTAGTCCCCTGGACAAAAATGTCCACATGCTCCCACATATTGCAGCAGCAACACATCTCCTGTTCTCCCATTATTTTATTTATTTAATTAATTTAGTGTTAATCAAATTAATTTACCTTGTTTAATTTATTAGATTAATTAAATTGAGTTTAGTTTTTAAAATTTAGTTATATGCTCTATGTTAACACAGTGAGTAACCCTTACCTTACTGAACAAACAGGAGCTCTACACAATTATGCTGAGTGAAAGTTGCCCTATTGAATAAACTGCATACAGTTCCACCAGAAATGCTATGAAACCAGCATTTTAACAATCAAGAGTAATTCTTTAGTAGCTCAGTAAAAGTCAAAAGAAAACCTGTGAGTGTTGAAAATCTGAAATTAAAAACAAAGTGCTGGAAAACACACACCTGGCCCATCATCGTCTGAAAAGAGAAAAGATCAGTTAACATTTTGGGTGGAGACTCTTCATCAACACTGACAGACTTGCTGAACATTTGCAGCAGTTTCTGCCTTTAGTATCTCAGTGTTTAGTATCACAACCTAAAAAGAAAAAGAATTTGGCAATAGTGAAACAAGAAACCTGAATGGGTTTCAGGAAGGCTCCAGACAGGTTGTTGTCAATTCAGGTTATTTGAAATGGACCATGGGAATACTGTGAATATGCAGGTTAGATGAACCAACGATGTTCTGCCTGAAACTGTTACCATGTATTTCAGTGTGGTAACTGGCTACCAAAAGAATAGTTGAAAGTAGTCAAAATGGCAACTGTATCCAGTTTCTGTCAAACTGTTTAATAAGTAGCAACTAACATGACTGCATCTTCAGGCAGAAGATATTTTGGCCTTATCTCATGGAAGTTTGTGTGATTAATCTAACTATTTAGTGGGATTAATCCAGGTAGTCATGGGGATTGGTCAGCTGCATCCTGAGTCCAAACCATTTTTATTAAAAATTATATTTTACTCTTCATCTTTTAGGCATCCTGCACCATGCATCAATCCCAAACTAGTCAAATGTGAGGAGTTCATGGATTTTTTTATCTTGAAGATTGAGACTATTCATTTTTGCTGTCTTAGCCTTCTCCTTTATCTCCTCCTCTGCCCCCAACCCCTGCCATCGCCGTACCGCAGCCTAGCCGCCTAGCTTCTCAGGCTCATCTGCTCTTCGAGAGCCAGCTCCAGCACCCTTGACCCTCTCCCGATCAGCTTTCTCAACACACAACTTGGCCCAGTGCTCTCCATTATTGACATCATCAATGGCTTCCTTTCCTCGGGCATCATCATTGTGCCCTTCAAAACCACCACAATCACCCTTCCTCAAAAAGCCCACCACTGAGCTTCTCAGTCCTCTCCAATCATGGCTTCCCACCTCTAACCTCCCTTGCCTCTCCAGGGTTGTTGAACATGTTGTCGTACCCCAGATCCATGCTACCTCTTCCATGCTCCCTATTAAAGCCTTTAAAACGTTTCTGCCCTGCCTCCAGCACTGAGATCACTATGGTTATACTCGACCTGTCTGCAGACACAATCAGTCACTGTCTTCCTGCACCACCTCTCCTCTGTTACTGCCCTTGCTTAATTTCACTCCTACCTGTCCTAACATAGCCAACACATTAAATGCAAAGGCTTCTTGTCCCGTGCCTTGCACTGTCACCTCAGGCATACCTACGGTTCCATTCTTATCCCCCTCTTTCTGCTCACCTGCCCTCTGGAACACCATCCATAGGGAGGAGATCCACTTCCATATGTATGGTAACAACATCCAATTCTAGTTCGCCACCACCACTATTCTGTCCAAATGCTTGTCTGACATCAAGTTGTAGATGAGCAAGAATTTCCTCCAGCTCAACATCAGCACAATTGAAGCCATCCTGTTCGACTCCTACCAACAACTCCACATTCTAGGTTCCAATTCTATCCATCTCCGTAACTGCTCACTCTGGCTGTGTGTATGACCACAGACTCCTCTTTAACCCTGAACTGAGCTTCAAACACATTAACCTACCCATCACCAGTACCATCTATTTCCACCTCTGTAACTGCCCACCTCCACTCTTACCTCACCCGCACTGCCACTAAAACGCTCAACCATGCCTTCGTCATCTCCAGGCTTGACTCCCTCTGGCCACCAGAGTTCTATCCTCAATAAACTCCAACTCGTCCATTGACATTCAATCCTGCCCCAGAGTTCCCACTCCCCAATCACTCCTGTCTCTGCTAAAATTAATTGGCTTCTGTCCCGAACACATTGAATTCAAAATCCTCCATGGAACTGGCTAGTGCATGGGGTTAGCCCAAGTCCTTTTACATCTGGGAGCTGGGTTTGTATAAAGTTTTCCCCCTTTGCTGGCTGAAAGGGTCTTACATTCATAGAAATTTATTGAAGGCCATTCGGCCCATTGAATGTTTTTGGAGAGTCAGAACCTTTTGCCTAGTGCAGTTCAACAACACTAACTGTCCACAGATTGTCGTTCTTAATACAGAGGCCATAAAGATTTCTGCTGTGGAGAAGCCATATGAGCACACTGGTGGCTGCTTTTCTGACATTGAAGTTAAGGAACCTGACAGGAGCAGAGTAGAAGGAGCTTTTACTCTGTTTGGCCATGCCAGAAGCATTTGATGCTGACACGGGCTAAACAAAGTACAGAAATGTTCATCTCTCCAGCACTGACGAGACTCAATTAAAATGAAAACCAAACACAAGTAATGCTTTTTGGGCATTTTCACAGAGATTGGACAAGCATTGGTGAGAACAACTGGATGTATCGATGTTCTTCTGAATTTGTTCAGGTAATTGACAAATTCTGCACTTGACATTTTTCTCATGTTATTCACATAAGTAATAGTCTGAAACATATTACATAAGAAATAGGAGCAGGAGTAGGCCATACGGCCCCTCAAGCCTGCTCCGCCATTCAATCAGATCATGGCTGATCTTCGACCTCAACTCCACTTTCCTGCCCGATCTCCATATCCCTTGAAATTATTGGAATTTATACCTTGAAAATGAACCTTTGGTCCATTCAAGATTATGATGGGGATTGACAAAATTGATGCAGGCAATTTGTTCAAACACCAAGGAAGTTAAGTTAAAAATTCAGAAGAGTAAGAAAGGAAGTCAGGAAGATCCTTTTCGTGCAAAGAGTAAGAGTTATGGAATAACATACTAGGGAAGGCCATTGAGGCAGACAGTAAAAATGGGTTCAGGAGGCAACTAGAGAATGTGTTTTTGGAGAATGAAGGGAATGAGAGCTACGAGTTTGGAAATTACACTGTGCAACATTATGGTATGCAGGCATAAAGTGTTCATAACAATTTCCTTTGACTGCTAGTTTAACCAAAAAGTTAACCCACTTAAAATCAACAGGTAAAATAGCAGATACAGGTAGGCGCAATATCGGGCAGCCCAGAAGCTGACCCGGCCGGCCTCAAGGTAGGCTTGTGGATGGGGATTTAACCTGATGGGCCAGCAGCCCACATTATTTTTGTGGAGTTAATTTTCTCCCTTCCTCTTTTCCTGAAAGCACTGAAACAGTCTGGGATACAGGGGTACAGTACCACAGACAACAGTCGTTCTTTAGTATCGCACATAAATGCTTGAGTACAGACAGTGAGTGTTGGTAGGCCACCATAGAAGCACCGTATCCTTCCTCACACAATGTCCACCTATTCAGATAGTGATCAGAAGTGGGAAACCCTGGATGATTTCCCCTTTCTAGCCCAAAGACACTGATGCCAATTGTAGCACCTCTTCTGCTGCCCTGGTTGAGGTCAGCTAATTTAGCACAGACTAGGAATCAAACCTGCGGCCTTCTGGTTAACTGGTTCAGTACCACACAGGCCGGGGCATTTACCAAAAAGTTATTTGAATAACTTTATTTGTTTTTTTATAACTTTTAAATTTCAAGGAACTGCCTACTGAAGATGTTCAGAAATAACGAAAGGGAGCAATAGGTTCCTGAAGTTCTGATTTCACTTGAATTAAACATATTCGCATGTACCACTTAACTCAGACTGAACTGATAACTTATATTTAAAACAAAAGCAGAAAATGCTGGAAGCACTCAGCAAGCCAGGCAGCATCCGTGGAGAGAAAAAACTAGTTAATGCTTTGGGTATGGACCCATTGTCAAATTTGATTGTTGAAAGTTTGTTTTTATATCTACGATCAACTTCATTCTTGGCCATTTATAACTTGCCACCTGATCTTTAGGATTGAGCAACTGGTCTGTAACTCAGTCCTTTCCACCTATTTGTTTCTAATTATACCCTAATTAGATTTTTTTTTGTTAAAGACATCAGTCAAGTATTCAATTATCCATTTACTTGTTTGATTGTACAATGCCTTTGTGACATAAATAAGTGCAAACTATTAGTCACTTATTCATAGAAGGATATTATGTAACGGGATTGCTCTTAAGTGAAATCTGAGGTACTAATTCAGTCTCTGGAGTGTTCAGATACTGCATACCATGAAAGTGAAGCTTGAAAGTGGGCTAGCAGCATAAATTTAGTGAGAGATTGCTTCCCCGATTGCTTTGTTTTTTTTAAAGCACCATGTAACCGAGACATGTACACCTCAAGTCCCAAATTCAATCCCAGGCCGGTGCTGTTATCTGGTCCCAGCCGAGTGGCAGTAGGATCGTCATGTTTGGCATTCGGGTTAGGCAGGGGAAAAATCAGCCTGGAAAGGGGTAAATATCACCGTTCAGTGACGCCCTACTAGTAGATTTGTATATATAGATGCTGGATGAGAACAGGGTCAGGCTTAGCTATGGTGTTCTTCGTGGTTGAATATCCCGCCAACACTCACTGAAAGGTTTTCCAAGTCCTCACACATGCATCAAAAATTGTGTGTCCACTGCCTGCAATTTTCTGCCCATTGAGAAACGGAATGCTTCAGCTTTGTTCTTTCAATCTTGAGTTTCTTATGATATTGCAGCCATGGTGTGAAAATTTGGCACTTGGGTAGCAATTCAGGTACAAAAGGTTGCACATAGCTTAAAGGGTTTTTTTCTTCAATTATCTTCCCATCTCTCCTAAAAGTGTTGACTCCTTTATGGAGTTTGGCTTAACAAGTACTGATCACTCTCTGGTATCTGGCCCAAATGTCTACATCGAGTCAACAACACAGAAACATGCCATTCGGCCCAACTGGTCTATGCTGGCCTTTATGCTCTACACGAGCCTCATCCCACCCCTCTTCATCTAACCCTGTCAGGATACCCTTCTATTCCTTTCTCCCTCATGTATTTATCCAGCTTCCCCTTAAATGCATCTATGCTATTTGCCTCAACTATTCCTTGTGGTAGTGAGTTCCACATTCTCACCACTCTTTGAATGAAGAAATTTCTCCTGACTTCCCTATTGGATTTATTAGTGACTACCTTATATTTATGACCTAATATTCATATGTGAGCCCTGATAGAAAGTATCAGCGGGCTGATCAGCCGCAAGGGCCATTATAGCAGAGCTATATCCTGTACTCGCCTGTTATCCACATGCACACATCCACATGGATCGTTGGATAAGGATCAAGAGCAGGAGCCCTGGCCAATTTTCCCTTTCCGTAAATAAGGGGTGTTAAGGTCAATTGTAGTGCCCCTGCCAATTTGCAGCTGAGATCAACTAACATAGGACAGACCATGGACTAAACTTGGCAACTCCCTAGTCTTCATGGCTCAGCTACTCACTAGATAAACTCATTGTAACCTTAATGATATATATCAAGTAATGAATACTATGGCAACACATTGAGAAAGTACCCATGGAACAATTATATAATGCTTATTTTGCATTTAGCATTTATATGCTTTCAGATTGTCTTATAATATTAATTTATACAAGACTTGAATTTCTCCATATTAAATGCAAGGCCACTTATTTCATAAGAATATTAGAAAGCATGAAAAAGGCCAATCAGCCCATCAAGCCTGCACTCCTTTCAATATGCATTGTTTGCCCCATCAAGGACAGGTACCTCACCTATCCAAACTCTTGAGGGAAAGTTCTGTATAAATACTCCCTGATCCTCAAAAGTAATGAAGCAAAAATTCCAGAATATTTAACCTTCCCCACATCACCATTATTAAGCCTTGGGGCTACTACCCTCTGCAGACAACAGCATTTCCCTTCTCCCACCTTTGACAGCATACATTTTTACTTTGAATAATAGATAGTTAGGATTACTTTTCACTGACTCAGCTTGGCTGGAATAGATAAACTGTTCAAAATTCTATCTGTAAGCACTTTTATGTTCATGATGTGCCATTGGCAGCAGGTGCATGATACTCCTGCCACCGACAGAACCCGATGATATAAAGGAGGCAAACACCTCAACTCTGGCAGCATCTAGGACCTTACTTCTCACAAAGCCCAAAAGATGCCATTGAAGACAGCAGAAAACGCAGCTTCCCTTCCATTTGGCCCTCCAATGGGCTTACTAGGGCTAGAAGTAAACTGCAAGTTTAAAATAGGAAGAGCAGCACTTGTAGGTCATGGGTCTCTGTTTGGGTGTCACTCTCCCAGCACCCCAGCATCAACTTAAAATAATAAAACATCTCTTTCTCCAGATCATCTGTTACTCTGTATGTGAAACATGGGCTAATGTAAAAGGAAGAGCCATCTGCATTGAGGCTATTTGTGGTTGTTACCCAGATGATGCCTAATAGGACATTTGTTCTTAAACCCACTCCATTTAGTTCAATAAAATTAACACTAGGTTCAAATATTAAATCAACAGCTGCCCTGATGGCTTAGCACAAGGTTGTCCAATCATTTGTCTTCACGAGCTATATCGTGGAACCTCGGGGCCATATATAAAATTAAATTCATCTTCCCATTAATTTGCATATATCTCAGGTCATTGATACTAATAGACCTTGGTGTTCTGGTTTAGGATTTATTGATCAGTGCTAAATACCATATGCAATACTAAAAACAGCTCTTTCCAATCCTCTAGGCCCACAAACTAACGGTTAGGAAATAAAAATGCAAATAGGACTGAATTGCCTGGGCTTTGAGGGCCAGTTTGCCAGGATTCGGGGGCCACATGTGCGCCATAGGCTGCATTTGAGAAACCCTTGTTTATCAGTTAATTAGTGAACCATATCGACATGGAAGGTCCTAGCTTTGATCCCTGGTCTGTGCTGGGTTAGTTGAATTTAGCAGGGGCAATGGTAAGGGTACTGCAACTGGTTCTGGGCTAGGGAAGGAAAATCGTCCACAGCTTCTGTTGCTGGCTACTATCCAGTGACCCCTAATGCGTGGATGTTAGCTGAAGACAGGATTGGTCATGCTGTTATGCCCCCACTATCGGCAGCCTGCTGACAATTACTGTTAAGACTCATATGAATAGTGGCCTCTAGGGTGATATGCTGGTGGGCAGCTGGCACCTATCAAGTTGTACCCCAACAAGGAGCCGATGCCACAAGGGGATGGGGAGAGAAAATTGGTGAGGGAATATTCCTAGCCAGTGAAATTAGTTTATTCACAACAATCTCATATAAATAGCGATGGCTGTATGTTTAGGAAACAGAAAACATGCATTTGGATGTGATGTATACAGAGGATCTGGACAGTTTTTAGCAACTAGTTGGAAAAACCTTCAATTGAGGAAGTGGCAGTGTTTCCAGCACTTGACCCGATGAGGGTCATTTTGACCATCACCACTTGGCAGAGCAAATTGCTCACCCGTTGTAGAACCGGCCTGCCACTCTGTCAGTTTACCACCCAATCGGAGAAGATGAAAATTATCCTCAGTATCTCTTAAAGAGACAGGAAAAGCCTTAGCAATTTCTTCACTGTAGGTTTACATTTTGATTTTCTTTTGACTTTTCATCAGAACTAGTTTTCCAATGTCGGACAAGCAATCCATTCATGAAAATATTGGTCAGTACTACGAGTTGTGGTCATCCATTGGGAGTACTCTCTGCGCCTGTGTCAACAATCCACAGAGTGGTATTTAATTTTTGCCTCTTTCAGATGTGCTTGTGGCTTTTTTTGTATTGAAGCATTTACTATAGAATACTTGTATAATAATTAAACAGGAAACTATGTTTATTTTAATTGCTGCATTACTATCTTTTCGTGAAGACTGTTGTGTCATTCGTAATTCTTCACACATTTCTGGTTCCAAATTCACCAGCCCTGCTCTCAGGTATGAATGTGGTCACTCTTCATGTGTGTGTCCAGCCAGTGATTATCATCAGGTTATTTGACTGTGAGGGAAATCACAGCCAAGTCTAAGCTGACAAAATGTGCATTTCCAGTTGGCAATCATTGGATAAAGATCAGCAGCAATAACCCTGGTTTATTTTTTCCCCTCTCTCCAGCTCAGGGATGTTAAGGACAGTGGTAGCAGCCTGGCTGTGATCAGCAAACTCAGCACAGACCAGGTTTCAAACTTAAGGCTTTGTTTGTCTGCACAGTAGTTACACCTCGTGGTGCATTTACCCACTGAGTCGTGCGGCAGCATGGTTTACTGAAACAGCTAGAATGATTTGCTTTTTAATTAGGAGGTGCTCATTGCAGTTAACTATTTAATGTTTTTACTTTATGTAGGAAGAATTTTTTCCACCGAGGCTTTTGAGAAAAGCACTGACAATTGTACTTACAGATAAATCTGCAAAGCGATTGCCTGCTGCTTGTTTGAGCAAGCCATGGTCGGAAGGATTAAAATAAGAAACCATTTCAGTTAGTTGCTCTGACTTGGGATAGCAGTAAAGTGCTGTTATTAGCCTCATTGCCCCTCAGCTAGGGAGAGAGAAAAAAAATCAATCAGGTTTTCCACTGCCAATTGTTATCCAGTAAATCCTTCTAGAAAAATTGTGTGTCTGTTCATTGGTTGAGGACAGAATCAGCTCAGCTAAGATGTCCGTTACAGTTGAATAGCCTGCCATCACTCAATATCTAGGCTGACAAAGAATAGCTACATAGAAAAGGCACCAGAGGGCACTCAGTGCCAGTGAAACTGTACCATAGCATGAGTCATCATCCACAGGAGAGGGGATGGGGAGAAAAATGGCCACATAAAAGGAATTTGAATACTGTTGAATTGACTCGTCTTTCTATGGTGTCATGTGCACTGATCTGTGTGTAACTGTTACAGAAGAGAACCAGAGATTGTGTATAGCAGCCCTTCCATTTGCAAAAGACTGCCTGCAGAAATGCATCAGGCAAGAAGTAATCCGGCCCATTTGTGCATTTATTGGACTCACAGTTGCTAACAACTGTAAGTATCTGGCTGTATGAGATGGTTATCTGCATATGTATAATGTGATATAATATGTAATGAGTTGGAGGGGACAATTTGCCTTCCCCCCCCCCCCCCCCCCACCCACTCAATTGGAATTCAGCTGAACCTAGATATATTTCTGAGTTCAGCTCATCTGCGTGGCCAGGTCTTCACCTGAAAATGCCCCATGAATGGCTGGGCCGCCCATATTGGCAGTTGAAACTTAGGTGCTGCTGCCTGAAAAGCCTACAACAGTGCAAATTCTCACCAGGTACTGAGCCTTATGACTGCTGTCAAAACCCTTGCTTCAGGCCTGAAGTGGTTGCTGGCAACCCCTTTTCAAATCATCCAATCTGAAATAGCTGGCCACAAGCTCTAAGGCCCACTGTCCCTGTGTGATTTTGTTTTTTGGGTTGCCTGTGAGGCAGAATTTCAAGAAAATAACACGGGAGGCGTTTAGATGTCACTCTTGTCTGATGGATACCTCAGAAAAAGCATGCCAAGCGCAAAGCGGGTGGAGACCTGGCATTATGTCAGCCTTTATAACTAGAAGGCTAGAATATAATGGGGAGGAAGTTTTGCTCCAGCTATACAAAGCCCTGATTAGACCTCATCTGGAGTACTGTGTACAGTCCTGTGCACCACACCTTAGAAAGGATATATTGGCCTTGGAAGGAGTGCAGCGCATATTCACCAGAATGTTTTTTTTATTCGTTCATGGGATGTGGGTGTCGCTGGCAAGGCCAGCATTTATTGCCCATCCCTAATGTTACATGGGCTCCAAGGGTTGGATTATGAGGAGAGATTAAATAAACTAGGCTTGTATTCTCTGGACTATAGTAAATTAAGGGGTGATTTTATTGAGGTTTTTAGGATTTTGAAAGGAATTGATTGGTTAGATGGAGAGAAACTTTTTCTGCTGGTGGGGGAGTCCGGGACAAGGGAACATAACCTTAAAATCTGAGCCAGGCTATTCAGGAGAGAAGTTAGGAAATACTTCTTCACGCAAAGGGTAGTAGAAGTGTGAAACTCTCTGCCACAAAATCTGAGATCAATAGATTTTTGCTAGCCAAGGGTATTAAGGGATATAGAGCCAAGGCAGGTGGATGAAGTTAATATACAGATCAGCCATAATCTGATTGAATGGCGGAACAGGCTAAAGGGGCTGAATGGCCTACTCCTGTTCCTATGTTCCCAATGGGTCTTTACTCCAATTTCCTCTGCCTAACACCCCAGAACCAGGTGCACGCAGAGTGGTAACAAAGATAATTTCTCAAAGAGGCCATTCGAAATTGGTCTGTTGTAACCCTGATCAGGAAGCACAACCTTAGTGCAATCCGAATACCAATATACTTCAACCTACCTTCCCCTTAAATTACAGTCACCATAAACACATCCCTGTGGCAGTGGGCACGTGGTTTGATCCAGGACCTGTTATAATTGGGCTGTAGAGTGTTAACAATTTGAAATCTCACGGACGAGGTGGCTGAAGTGAGTTTGGGCCACCTTGAGTCAACAGTACAAACTTGCTCATAGTTCAGGACTGTTTGTCAGCCTCACTCAGACAGCTTATAAAGATAACTGGAATTGAAATATTATGCTGGTGCTGCTAAGGCTGCACTTTTGAGGGTGAATTTAAAGGGGGGCCTCACAGAGACACTTTGTTGCCTTATTGAGCAGACATTTCTAATAGAACTTTTTCTCCAGTCACGTCATGCGATCCTGCCCAGAGACCTCAT
Source organism: Heptranchias perlo (assembly GCF_035084215.1). NCBI lineage: Eukaryota > Metazoa > Chordata > Chondrichthyes > Hexanchiformes > Hexanchidae > Heptranchias > Heptranchias perlo. The sequence continues at coordinate 62,261,266 of NC_090340.1, read as the reverse complement.
GAGTGGGCTCAATGCAATGTGGACAAATCTTTGGCAATAATTTTTTTTTTTTTATTCGTTCACGGGATGTGGGCGTCGCTGGCAAGGCCGGCATTTATTGCCCATCCCTAATTGCCCTTGAGAAGGTGGTGGTGAGCCGCCTTCTTGAACCGCTGCAGTCCGTGTGGTGACGGTTCTCCCACAGTGCTGTTAGGAAGGGAGTTCCAGGATTTTGACCCAGCGACAATGAAGGAACGGCGATATATTTCCAAGTCGGGATGGTGTGTGACTTGGAGGGGAACGTGCAGGTGGTGTTGTTCCCATGCGCCTGCTGCCCTTGTCCTTCTAGGTGGTAGAGGTCGCGGGTTTGGGAGGTGCTGTCGAAGAAGCCTTGGCGAGTTGCTGCAGTGCATCCTGTGGATGGTGCACACTGCAGCCACAGTGCGCCGGTGGTGAAGGGAGTGAATGTTTAGGGTGGTGGATGGGGTGCCAATCAAGCGGGCTGCTTTATCTTGGATGGTGTCGAGCTTCTTGAGTGTTGTTGGAGCTGCACTCATCCAGGCAAGTGGAGAGTATTCTATCACACTCCTGACTTGTGCCTTGTAGATGGTGGAAAGGCTTTGGGGAGTCAGGAGGTGAGTCACTCGCCGCAGAATACCCAGCCTCTGACCTGCTCTTGTAGCCACAGTATTTATATGGCTGGTCCAGTTAAGTTTCTGGTCAATGGTGACCCCCAGGATGTTGATGGTGGGGGATTCGGCGATGGTAATGCCGTTGAATGTCAAGGGGAGGTGGTTAGACTCTCTCTTGTTGGAGATGGTCATTGCCTGGCACTTATCTGGCGGGAATGTTACTTGCCACTTATCAGCCCAAGCCTGGATGTTGTCCAGGTCTTGCTGCATGCGGGCTCGGACTGCTTCATTATCTGAGGGGTTGCGAATGGAACTGAACACTGTGCAGTCATCAGCGAACATCCCCATTTCTGACCTTATGATGGAGGGAAGGTCATTGATGAAGCAGCTGAAGATAGTTGGGCCTAGGACACTGCCCTGAGGAACTCCTGCAGCAATGCCCTGGGGCTGAGATGATTGGCCTCCAACAACCACTACCATCTTCCTTTGTGCTAGGTATGACTCCAGCCACTGGAGAGTTTTCCCCTTGATTCCCATGGACTTCAATTTTACTAGGGCTCCTTGGTGCCACGCTCGGTCAAATGCTGCCTTGATGTCAAGGGCAGTCACTCTCACCTCACCTCTGGAATTCAGCTCTTTTGTCCATGTTTGGACCAAGGCTGTAATGAGGTCTGGAGCCGAGTGGTCCTGGCGGAACCCAAACTGAGCATCGGTGAGCAGGTTATTGGTGAGTAAGTGCCGCTTGATAGCACATTCGACGACACCTTCCATCACTTTGCTGATGATTGAGAGTAGACTGATGGGGCGGTAATTGGCCGGATTGGATTTGTCCTGCTTTTTGTGGACAGGACATACCTGGGCAATTTTCCACATTGTCGGGTAGATGCCAGTGTTGTAGCTGTACTGGAACAGCTTGGCTAGAGGCGCAGCTAGTTCTGGAGCACAAGTCTTCAGCACTACAGCTGGGATGTTGTCGGGGCCCATAGCCTTTGCTGTATCCAGTGCACTCAGCCGTTTCTTGATATCACGTGGAGTGAATCGAATTGGCCGAAGACTGGCTTCCGTGATGGTGGGGATATCGGGAGGAGGCTGAGATGGATCATCCACTCGGCACTTCTGGCTGAAGATGGTTGCAAACGCTTCAGCCTTGTCTTTTGCACTCACGTGCTGGACTCCGCCATCATTGAGAATGGGGATGTTTACAGAGCCTCCTCCTCCCGTTAGTTGTTTAATTGTCCACCACCATTCACGACTGGATGTGGCAGGACTGCAGAGCTTTGATCTGATCCGTTGGTTGTGGAATCGCTTAGCTCTGTCGATAGCATGTTGCTTCCGCTGTTTAGCATGCATGTAGTCCTGAGTTGTAGCTTCACCAGGTTGGTACCTCATTTTTAGGTACGCCTGGTGCTGCTCCTGGCATGCTCTTCTACACTCCTCATTGAACCAGGGTTGATCCCCTGGCTTGTTGGTAATGGTAGAGTGAGGAATATGCCGGGCCATGAGGTTACAGATTGTGGTGGAATACAATTCTGCTGCTGCTGATGGCCCACAGCGCCTCATGGATGCCCAATTTTGAGCTGCTAGATCCGTTCTGAGTCTATCCCATTTAGCACGGTGGTAGTGCCACACAACACGTTGGATGGTGTCCTCAGTGCGAAGACGGGACTTCATCTCCACGAGGACTGTGCGGTGGTCACTCCTACCAATACTGTCATGGACAGATGCATTTGCGACAGGGAGATTGGTGAGGACAAGGTCAAGTAAGTTTTTCCCTCGTGTTGGTTCGCTCACCACCTGCCGCAGGCCCAGTCTAGCAGCTATGTCCTTCAGGACTCGGCCAGCTCGGTCAGTAGTGGTGCTACCGAGCCACTCTTGGTGATGGACATTGAAGTCCCCCACCCAGAGAACATTTTGTGCCCTTGCTACCCTCAGTGCTTCCTCCAAGTGGTGCTCAACATGGAGGAGGACTGATTCATCAGCTGATGGAGGACGGTAGGTGGTAATCAGCAGGAGGTTTCCTTGCCCATGTTTGACCTGATGCCATGAGATTTCATGGGGTCCAGAGTCAATGTTGAGGACTCCCAGGGCCACTCCCTCCTGACTGTATATCACTGTACCGCCACCTCTGGTGGGTCTGTCCTGCCGGTGGGACAGGACATACCCAGGGATGGTGATGGAAGAGTCTGGGACGTTGGCTGAAAGATATGATTCTGTGAGTATGGCTATGTCAGGCTGTTGCTTGACTAGTCTGTGGGACAGCTCTCCCAATTTTGGCACAAGTCCCCAGATGTTAGTAAGGAGGACCTTGCAGGGTCGACTGAGCTTGGTGTTTTGCCGTTGTCGTGTCCGGTGCCTAGTGGTCCGTCCGGTTTTATTCTTATTATGACTTTTCGTAGCGAGATTTTACAACTGAGTGGCTTGCTAGGCCATTTCAGAGGGCAATTAAGAATCAACCACATTGCTGTGGGTCTGGAGTCACATATAGGCCAGACCGGGTAAGGGCGGCAGGCTTCCTTCCCTAAAGGACATTAGTGAACCAGATGGGTTTTTACGACAATCCGGTAGTTTCATGGCCATCATTACTGATACTAGTATTTTAATTCCAGATTTTTATTTAATTAATTGAATTAAATTAATTAATTAATTGAATTTAAATTCACCAGCTGCCGTAGCGGGATTTGAACTCATGACTCTGGATTTTAGTCCAGGCCTCTGGATTACTAGCCCAGTAACATAACCACTATGCTACCGTACCCTGAAACTGAGTAGATTTTTGTGAAGTCACAAGAAGAGAAGAGACATCTGCTTCCATACTGTCTCCATCCATAAGCTCAAATGCAGAAAACAGCAAGACATGACTGAGAGATGCAGCTTATTACATTAGGATCGTGGCACAATTCCCATAGATTGTATTTCCTCTAAAGAAACGTTGTTGGGGCAGAATAGAAGGGTCTTTCTTTGTGACTAACCAATACCGTACCTGAACTGGGAGTGCTTGATGGGATGACTTACAGGGAGCTTTGCTCTGCATTTAATCCATCCTGAGAGAGCTTCCTGGATAAAGTAAACTGTTTTGAATTGCATCAGACACGTACCATAGCTGACCTGAGACTGCTTTGATCCTGAGATGGGGTATGAAAAGTAGAAAATGTTCTTTTCCCCAACACTGACATCATTCACCTTGATGAGTTCTAATATTACCCCCCAGAAGCCAAATTACTGAAACTGCACTTACTGTTTCATTTACTTTCCCTTAAGCATATGTACAGGACTACTTTTGTAAAGTTGGTGGCCTGGATGCTCTTGCTCAGGCTCTTGTGAGGTTGGTAGACGAATCTGTAAGATATCATTCAAGCACGGAGCTGGCAGTAGCTGTGACAAAGACACTGGATTCCTGCATTTCAGAAAATTGTAAGTAAATCAGTAGTTTGAACAACTAAGGTTGTTAAGAGGCATTCAGTTCAAACATAGGAAAATGTAGCTCACCAATGGCTCTGTTGGTAAAGGAAGGGAGTGACTGAGCCATGCAGAACAAAAGGTCTCAGTTTGGATTCTTGGTCTATTCTGAGTTAGCTGATCTCAGCCTGTTTGGCGGGGTGAGGGGGAGGCGGGGTAGCAGGTATCCACTGACTCCTGCTGGAATATCTGTGTGAGAGAGAGAGAGAAAGAACAGGATCGGGCTTAGCCTTGATGCCCTCCATAATGAAATACATAGAAGTTACAAAACGGAAACAGGCCATTCAGCCCAACCAGTCCATGTCAGCGTTTATCCACCAAGCGAGCAAATAGACCCAATCACACTTACTCACCCTGTTCCCATATCCATTCAACCCTTTTTCCTTCATCCACCTATCCAATCGAATCTTGAATTAGTTTCTGCCTCAACCACTAGCCCTGGAAGTAAATTCCACAGCCTCACAACTCTCTGTATGAAGAAGTTTCTCTTGTTCTCTGTTCTAAATCTCTTACATTTAATCTTGTATCTATGGCGCCTTGTTCCAGATCCCTTAGCTGCTGGAAACAGTCTGCTTCTATCTACCCTGTTCCATCCTTTCATAATATTAAACACTTCTATCATTCCGCCCCAATAATGACATTGTCCTAATAAAAAAGCTCCAATTTTTCAAGTTTTGTTCATATTTGTATTTCCTCATACCTGGCAGCATCCAAATGAAGCTTTGTTGTACCCTCTTTAAAGTCTCAATATCCTTCCTATAGTATGGGGCCCAATACTGCACACACAACTCTACCTGAAGTATTATGGTTTTATAAACATCATCATTACTCTGTGCTAAAACCTAGAATTCCTTTAGCTTTTTTCACAGCCTGATCACCCTGAGGTGCTGCTTTCACTGTCCTGTGAACCTGTACTCCCACCTCCCCCAAATCCCTCTGCTCTTCCACAGCCCTCAGCCAACTTCCACTCAGAGTATAATTATTGCTATTACTTGTTTTACCAAAATGCATCACCTCACACTTGCTGACATGAAGTCCATCTGCATTTATTAGCCCATTCCCCCTTTTTTTAATATCCATTTTCAGCTTCCTTTAGTCTTCTAAAGAGATAACTATACTTTCTATTTTGGTATCATCTGCAAATTTTGATACCACTCCCTCTAGCCCTAGATCCAAATCATTGATGTACACAGTGAACAGAAGTGACCCCAGAACTGAACCCTGTGGGTAACCACTCTGAAAAGCTGCCCTTAATTCCTACTCTCTATTTTCTTCCTTCTAACCAATTTTTGATCCAAAATAGCCTGGTCTGGGGTCACACATGAATAATGTCCACTGTGACAAGGTACTGAAGGGCCTCCAGTGTCATTGGACTCGTATCCCAATGTAACTCAGCACCGTCAGAGGATGGGAAAATTTGAGGGGGAAAAGTATATATATATATCTATATATATATTCACCAATAAAACAGAAAATGGTTGAAATCTTAAAATAGAAAGAATTTGCATTTTTGTAACACCTTACCAAGTCCCAAAGCACCTCACAACAAGCCAATTACTTTTGAAATGCAGCCAATTTGCATGTAGTATGGCTTCACAAACAACAAATGAAACGAATGACTAATTAATCTGCATATAAATCATATCTGGGTGTTGGCCAGGACAGCTTCTTCCTCTTCTTTGAATAGTGCCATGGGATCTTTCACATCCACCTGAACGGGCAAACATCAGTTGTCAGGCATCTCTGACAATACAGAACACTCTGAGTACTGCATTGAAGTGTCAGTCTCACTTATGTGCTCAAATCCTGCAGTGGGGCTTGAACCCACAACCTTTTGAATTTAAGGCGATTACTACCAACTGAGCCAAACTGACACTTAAAAAGGCCGGTTAATTATTTTGTTTTTTGATAGATTACTGTGTATTTCCACATTCTCTGTTTTATTTCTGATTTCCAGCATTTGGAGTTTTTTTCATCCCTATATGTTTTCAGTTTTTTTCTTAAAGGGCTATTTAAGCTTTGTTATCTACTTTCAAACCTGCATGCATGCAACATTAATTTGCTCATAAATTTTTGTTTTCTAATTAATTGATGTTTGTACCTGCCAATATTGTGTAGCACAGGTCAAATCCCTTTTGTAAGGTTGGAAAGGGTTTTTACCTCTGCTAAATAGAATGTGTTAGTGTCCCATCATTTTGACCAGCATACCCTGAAAATTGAAGCCTTCCATGTCACAACATGCAAAAGTTTTGCTTAATGGTGAGCAGGAGATGCTATGGTTGGTTGGGAAACAGAAACTATATTATGTGAATTATTTTCCTACCCTTGAATTCAGATGGGAGCCTAGTCCGTGAGTGTTGGCAGCTTTTGAACTGTATGACCATTACATGCGAGCCCCATCCTGTCCTGACACAACATCCATACGCACCCACCATCCAGCAGGGCTATTGAAAAGCAATCAGGAGTGTGAAATGTGGCTGGTTTTGTTTTCCCTAACCTAGGAACATAGACCGGGAATCAAACTGGGACATTATGCTCTGTATGGTTTATTAACATTCTCGGAACTGCATTCCATTTAACCATTGTTTGAAGTGTTTGGTCATCTCAGTCTACAGCCAAGATTAGGATTTTGCTGAGTGAAGAATCATGGACCCCGCTGCTAAACAGCACAGTGCACTGGTATAAAATCTCCTATAATGTTGGACGTTCTCCATTTTATTTTTAAAGCTTTTTTCCATTTATAGAAAAACACAACCACAATTTTTATTGCACCGTTTAGTTATGATTCCATACTCAAATTGCACCCTTATTATTAATACCATACAGAAATGTTTTTAAAAGGGAAAAAATGTCTGACATTGTTATTTTTTGACAGCTACTGTGGCTTCACGCTTGTCAGAATACTTAATCGTACCCAAGCTCGTGGCGCTGTTATCACAGAATGGTCTTGACATGAGCAGTAAATTGGGCATTATTCTTGCTATTGGGCACTGCACTGACGCATGTGGTAAGTGGCAGAGATTGTGCTGGAAAAGCATTAACATCTCAATATTTGGAAACTTCTTTCATCTAGTAATGAGCTCTGCAATATTTCAGCAGCAAGGCTTTAACTATAATCAAGCTAACAGTTGATAATTCTCCATGCTTGTCACAGGATTTGGAGTAATGATCTGCAAGTTAACCAGTATTACAAAGATTGTGAGTTTGTAAGTTTCTGAGAAGTAAATGTTTCCTGCCAAGAATTTTCTTCTATTTTTTTTTGTTGCTGGTTTTCCCCCCATCTCTTCTGAAGCAGCTGACTTTTTCTGGAGTAAGGCTCCTGGGGCAGTGATAGCCCTTTGGGATCTCACCCAAGTGGCTATTCTTCACTTCTGAGCTTAGGCAATGCCTGACAGCATGCTATTTCACCACTATTTCACTTCTTTTCAAATTCCCCTCAGACATCTCCGGGCTATTAGAGCAGGAAGCTATATGATATTAAGTCCCCACTGAAACACACGTACTCCATTCTAAAACTGTTTCCCCATCCATAGCAATTTCCAGCTGTCTAGAGGTATTATTTTCAGATTTGTGCTTTACGAGTCCATAAAAGGACTGAAAATGGGGAGTTTTCCCAGATCTCCCTCTGATCTCCAGGTTTCATAGGCTCCTTGTAATCTTGTAAATCAGCATTGAAATCCTCTCACAACAATGCATATCCGCAGTGACCAATTATGATTATGTGTCTCTTTATTTAAAATCAATTTTAAACCAGTCCTGATAGTATCTCTGATCTCCTTGTTAACATTTAGAGAGTCGGATCGTCAATCACTGAGTGGATAAATACTTTGGGTCAGAATTTGCTGTAAAAGTAACGGTGAGGCAATTGGCGCTCGCTATTATTTATACGCAAATACTACGGCAACTTCAGACGAGGGGCAGATGTGCGGTTAAATGCGGAAATCCTAAAGTTGCTGTCCAAGATGTGCTGCTCCGCCGTTAGCTTCATGGAAATGACATCTCGCTGTCTGCCTCATCATTGCAATGCATTGAACAGCCTGATTGCTGTATTTGTGCGGTAGATATGAACTAAACTCGCCACAAAAAGTTAAGTCTTGTCCATTTCAGTCTAAGTACCCTTTTAACGAAGTCAACCTCTCTGGCACTGAAAATTAACTATTACAAGTGTGGAGACTCATTCCTTCAGGTTTTAATTGATGTTGGAGATTTTAAAAATGTAAAATTTTAAATTAAAACAACTTTTTTTTACTTTTCCTTTCTGTCTTTTTTTTCTCTCAATCCAATTTTTCTATCCCTCCTTATTTCTCTGTCTGTACCTGATTTGACATTGAATTCACTCACTCTAATTCACACTTCCTTCTCAGTCCTTGGCCTGTTAATTTCACAATCCTTCAATCTGACTGGTTAAGGAGATACCCAGTTGCTTGCCCTGTTCACTCAGGCCCCAGATGCCTTGTTTCCCTCACTGCGACGTTATCACTTCGCACTTTCAGTAACTTGCCATGCAAAAATTTTAAAAACTAAATGTGCAAGGGCAAGTCTAACTAACGGCAGATGCCATTAGATGCCCCGCCACAGCAAATTGTGGCCCATTATCTGCCTCCTCCAATAGCTCAGTTGGTAAAGGCAGTGTGTAACTGGGCCAATAAGACCAATAGGTACCGATCTGTTCCGAGTTAGCCGATCTCGGCCAGGGCAGCAATTAGAATGCTATGGTTGGACTCAGTAACCCCTGCTGCAAAATGAAAAGGGAGAAAAAATAAGTACAGGAGGAAAAATGGTCAAGATTCCAAGTTGGGATGGAAGAATGCTGAATCTTGAATTAGCAGAAACTAAATGGCCTTGAGTTAATGCTGTGTGAATTTTGGCATGCAAATGCTTAATATGAAATTCCTTTGCTATTTTAACAAACTATTAGCCAATTTAAAATGAGTGGATTAACACTTCCATTAAAATAGCGGACAATTGTTGACACATCAGTATTCACACAGCATAATTTCAAAGTCTGCATGTATTATTATGCAATGCTACAAACCAGAAAATGCATTATAGACTGCAGATTTAATTTGCTGGTGAAAGAGTGAATATATTACCTGGAACTTAAGTGGAAATGATTACGGAAATTGTATTATGGGTAATGTTCCCTGCTGTCGAAAATTGATGAGTTCCAATTGCCAAGAAATGCTGTTTATGCACAAAATAAAACAGTGTGAATCTGAACATATCAATCACTTATCTGAAAAAAGCATGGCCGAGTAGATTTCACATCCATGACGTGGACCGTGAGTAATTTTAATTTAGGAAATTATTTAAATGGGTCTCATTATGTTATAAGATGTGATGCCGAGGAATTACATTTTCCCCCCCATTTTTCATACTGGAGTATGGCAAGAGGCAAGGACACTTCCACTCGTTCCCCTAGTATCTCATCCAAGTGGCCATTCTTCATGTGTGAGCCTAGATAGCGAGTGTTGGCAGACTATTCCACCACAAAGGCATCACAGCCGAACCAAATCTTGTACTCATCCAGTGTCCGTATGTGCGCACTGTCCAGCATTTTGTCACTCGGTAGCAAACATGGCTGATTTTTCCCCCCTCTTTCTAACTCACCCAGAGGCTTTCAAGCCCACTGCAACCTCAGCTGAGAGCAGCTGACATGGCAAAGATTTGGAATTGAACCTGGGATATTCTGCTCTGTGCGACCTAGTTTTACATTAGGAAGTACTTTTACCCACGAGGTACTAGGGCATCAGCTATTACATTTTATTGTCTTTTCTGCCAGAAGCACAAGTTGACCAATAGTGATCTGACACATCTGGTTTTTGCTCCCTTTTTTTGTTGTCTTCTGCTCTCTCAACTGCCCTTTTCTCCATGTTGCACATTTTCCTTGACCCAGAGGACAGGCAGGTGACTTGCTTCCACGCATCTGCCAATATTTTGTGTACCTCTTCACTAGGTGGTGTATTAGTGTGGCCAGGATAACTGACTAGCCTCTTACTAGGTGTCTTCTTCAAATCACCAATTGAGATTGAACATCACAGTTGAAAACACTTGACCAACCACTTAATGGCATTGAAAGCTGCTGCACCAGTGTGCTTTATCATTGAACAAGCAGTACGTTACTTTTTTAAACTTATGAATTAGATTGGGAACAGTAGTAAAACAAAGTGGTCAACATTCATTGTAGCCATTTGGATACCAAAATGTTATTCTAGCTGGTGCTACTACATTTAGCAGCTGCAAGTCTAACAAGCTTTCTGTTTGTACAGAGTTCTTCAGTCTCAACATGCAACAAGGCATCAGCCTTGGCTCAGTGGTAGCAATCTTACCTCTGAGTCAAAATGATTGTGGGTTCAAGCCCCACTCCAGAGACTTGAGCACATAATGTTAGCTGGCACTTCAGCGCAGTACTGAGCGGAATGCTGCACTGTCGAGGTGCCGTCTTTCACATGAGACGTTAAACCAAGGCTCCATCTGCCCTTTCAGGTGAAAGATACCACGGCACTATTTCGAAGAAGAGCAGGGGAGTTCTCCCTGGTATCCTGACCAATATTTATCCCTCCACCAACATCTAAAACAGATGGTCTGTTCATTTATTTCATTGCTGTTTGTGGGAGCTTGCTGTGCGCAAATTGGCTGCTGCCTTTCCGACATTACAACAGTGACTGCACTTCAAAAGTATTTCATTGACTATAAAGTGCTTTGGGATGTCCTGAGATGGTGAAAGGCGCTATATAAATTCAAGTCTGTCTTTTCTTTTAACGTGGTAGAAAGATTAGAACATAAGAAAGCTTGGAATGAAAAAAAAAAGCCATTCAGCCCATCAGGACCTGTTGTTCCACAGTCCCTACAGGTAACCTCTCGCTCCACTGTGCCACAGTGCCTTACTTGGTTATCACCAGCGATACCGTCCTTGCCCATAACATGGTTCTGAGCACTGCATGCCGATTGCACAGGTCCAGTCTCAGGAGTTTCCTGTCCCTAATTTACTCCTCCGCACGTCGGCCTGATCTTTCATGTCTGCTCCATTATCTGACCACCCCCCGCCCCCCCCTCTGTGTGGTGACTACCTTTCGTCCAATTGTATGTTGCAGAGTGTAGTCAGTTGGAGCTCAAGCTAGCATCCTTCTGCTCAAGCAACATGACCCTCTAACACTTAATGCACATTACTAAACTGGTCTGTTCTGCAATTGCAGGATCGCCCAAATCATGCACGGCACATACACATGTATTGAACTGAATCAGGGAAAAGCAAATGTGCTGATCACATTAATTGTAAACATATGGTGAAATCAAGCAGCAATATGTTATTTTCGGGAAAGTTTCTTTAATGCGCTATGTAACAAAATCATAAACCAATTCTTCATAGGCAAGCTTACAGTTTTGCCATATTGTATATAGTGCAGAGAAAATCTTCCTCAAACAAAACCAGGAATTTTTGGAAGTACTCAACAGATGGGTCATCCTCTGTGAAGAGAACAAATAAGTTAACATTTCGAGTGTAACCCATCATCAGAATTGAAAAAACGAAGAAGTATTTAAATAGAATCAGTACAAAAGGAGAGGGAGGCAAAAAAACTCAAAGAGAAGACATACACTGGAGGTGAACGGGATAAAAGAGACAAACAGAAATTATGATGAGAGGAACAGCACTTCTTCAAGGCTGGCATTCCTGGAAGAGAAGTAGCAGTGAATTAAACAATACAAATAAAAGCATTTTCTGTTATTGTTTCAGATTTCCAGCATTTGCAAATTTTCTTTGTTTATTTTTTCTTTTAGTTGTGTGAAAATTATTACTCAATTCGGAAGTGCAGTGAGATAGAGTAGAGAGGCTGAATGGATTTGTGCTTTGGGCTCCTGAAAATTTTGCTGGGCAACCAAATCTACCAGTGAGATAAGTTCAAACAAGATTGTGTGACAAAGAGGAATGATTTGCTTCTAATCAGATCTGTGATTGCTACATAGAACCAAGACGAAGAAGGCCCCAGGCCCCAGCCAGGGTGACAGTAGGAGCACTATATTAACATTAATGTCCCAGGCTCATTGCAACACCAGGCAACGTAATTACTCCGTTGAACCGTGGGGCAAAATATAATAATGAAAATATGCAGCAAATAAACTTTTCCTATTGATTGAAGTTTGGGAAATGCCCATTTTCAATTTTGTTGCATGGCAATTTGTTTTTGGCAACTTGTATTTGTCATTAGTCAATCAACATAAACAGTAAAACCAAATGTTTGTTTTCAGAGGAGCATCAGCATCAGCTACTGCAGAGCAATGGGCTTCCACTTATGATTCAAATAGTGGCTGAATCCCAGGATGAGGAGCAAAGGAAAGCAGCCACTTTTGTTCTCCAGAGTTGCCAGCTAATAAGTAAGTACACAAACAGGTTTCTGCTCTCTTTAGTCTTTACTAAAGGCCTTATTGGGATGTTGCACATAAAGTCATCAGCATTTTGTTCAGTGACTTTTTACTGATATAACCAGAAACCACGCTATGTGGTTGACTCTTAATGCCCTCTGAAATGACTTGCCTTGTGTAGAGTGCCCAGGTTGGCAAGAACCAAGACTTCGAAACTCCCCATATGTGTGTAGGAGTATGAGCTAAAACCAGGCTGCTTACTTACCACCACTGAGCGCTAAGCTTCCCAGTGCTTATCAAACAAGGACTACCCTTCCCAATCGGGCATTGGCTTTCAGGATTATCTGGAGCCGAATGGGAACAACCCCAACCCCTAGTAATTGGCCTATACCTTGAAGTCCTATCAAAGAACAAGGTTGACTTGTCAACCATTCTGGAGTACTGTGGATCTTCCTGGCTCAGATTATCAGATTACTGAGTGCTGTGGAGGATTGACTCAGTTTCAGGTTCCTCTTCCAAATATATCAGCTTGAAGTCAACTTGGCCCTAGTTGTTAATTTATGTTTCCCCATTCCCCCTAGGCCTCCAAGTGTTGTGAACCATTTGCCAGGAAAGAGGGTGAGACAGGCAGGCATCTGTTGCTCTTCATCCACTTGCTAGATGTGCCTGAGAGCAGCTCAGCATGACTCACACAACAATTTCTCCCTTCCTCTCTGTGGGAAAAGTACTTCACCTTTTATTGAATGCCTGCCCCAGCAGTACAGCTGAGATCAGAAATTGGTTGTGTGGGAATTTGTAGCCAACGACCTATGGTTTATCGTACTGTTGCTTAATTCAGTCAGAGCGGCTGCCCTCCCGGATGTTGATGGTGGGAGATTCAGCGATGGTGATGCCACTGAAGGTTATGGGAGGTAGTTGGACCTTGTTGGAGATCATCATTGCCTGGCACCAATGTGCTGTGTCACTATGCTACCCAATGCAGTAATTTTATTCCAAATTTCTCCTTCCTCTCACTGAATCATGCTGCAGAAGGGATCTACAGGCATCAGTAGCCCTCCAGCACCTCGCCCAACTACTGCCTGAAGCGAGATGAACTAACTCAACACAGACTGGGGATCAAACACCAGATTTTCTGGTGTTGTGCTTGAATACAGGTGGCACTTTTATCTACTGAGCTATCAGGAAGCTCCATGTAACAATTGAGTACAGTTGGCCTCAACACCCACAGTCCAGCGAGAGTTCCAGTTCCTAGTCATCATTTGTCGACCCCTGCAGGAAATTGCATGTGTGTGGATGTCAGGTGAGAACAGGACCTTGCACAGCTTTGATACCCTTTGCAGCTGAATGTTCTGCTGACCCTCACTATTGAGCCATACATATGAGCAGTGGGTACTTGGGTGAGCTGCCATAAGGTCAGGAGTCAGGATGCTTGCTGATGATTTGACTGTGTTCAGTTCCATTCACAACTCCTCCGATAGTAAAGCAGCCCCTGCCAGACTACAGCAGACCTGGACAACTTCCAGGCTACGGCTGACAATTGGGAGGTAATATTTGCACCGTATAAGTGTCAGGTAATGATGATCTCCAACCAGAAACGGTCCAACCACTTCCCCTGACCTTTAGTGTCACCACCATCGCTGAGTATCCGCTATCAACATCCTGGGTGGGAGAGGGGTGGGGGGGGGGTCACCATTAACCAGAAGCTTAACTGGGCCAGCCATATTAACACTGTGGTTGCAAGAGCAGATCAGAGGCTGGGTACTATACAAGAAGCGGCTCACCTCCTGACCCTTAATGCCTCTCCACAGAGTTTGCCTAGCGGGGGCCCCATGCAAAGCTTTGGTTTGCGGCTCTTACATTTTACTGGTTCCGCTTGGAACCCCTGACTCGCTCAGGGCCGGTCCTAACACTGCCTACCAGGTTCAAGTCAGGCGTCTTGACGGAGTGCTCACCACTCACTTGGATGGGTGCAGCCGCAACAACACTCAAACGGCTCAGCACCATCCGAGACCAAGAAGTCCGCTTGATTGGTGCCCCTTCCACTGAACACAGTATTTACCTCTTCCACCACCAGCATCCTGTGGCTGCTATCTACACGATGCACTGCAGTAACTCGTCAAGCTTACTTTGACAGAGGATCCTAGCCCCAAAATCTCTACTACTGAAAAGGACAAGAGCAGTAACGCCATCACCTTCAAGTTCCCCTCCAAGTCGCACACAATCCTGACTTGGACATATATCGCCGGTCCTTTATTGTCGCTAGGTCATAATCCTGGAATTATCTACCTATCACCATCGTGGGAGCACCATCGCCACAAGGACTGCAGTAATTCAAGGAGAAGACCCACCACCACATTCTCAGGGCAACAAGGGATGGGCGATAAATGCTGCCTTGCCAGCATCAACTACATCCAGACACCAAAATAAAAAAACTACTGGTGCCTGTGAAACTGTCCACTAGCTTTAGGATAATGCAGGTTTGTTGGTATCTATATCTTTATATTTGAGGTTTCTTGTGCTTATGCTTTTGCTCATTTTTATATTTGCTGTTGTCTCTTTCTAAGCTAAGAGACTATCGAATGGTCTAGTAGAAAATTTTCAGCCAGGAGGAGACACAGTTACTTCATATGGCAATGATTATCCAAAGGACAACAGCCTGAGAAAATACTGGAAGTTTGCAGAAGAATTTCTACATAGGATAGAGACATTAGAAAAACAGCAAGAGGTTAAATGTTTATGTTCTCCTTCAAATAATTTGTTTTTTTCTTCTCTTAAAAATAATAACAGCTTGCATTTATATAGCGCCTTTAATGTAGTAAAATGTCCCAAGAACAGGAATGTTATCAGACAAGATTTGACACAAAGTCACATAGGAAGATAATAGATGTGGCACGTTTTAAGGAGTGTCTTAAAGGAGGAGAGAGAGAGGCGGAGAGGTTTAGGGAAGGAATTCCAGATCTTAGGGCCTAGACTGCTAATAGCATATCTGCCAATGGTGGGGTGAAGGAAATCAGAGATGCACAAGAGACCAGAATTGGAGGAACGCAGTGATCTTGGAGGGTTATGGGCTGAAGGAGGTTACAGTGGTAGGGAGGGGTGAGGCCCTCAAATGGAGGGATTTGAACACAAGGATGAGCATTTTAAATTCAAGGCATTGCTGGACTGGAAGCCAATATAGGTTGGTGAGCACAGGGGTGATGGGAGAACGGGACTTGGTGCGAGTTAGGATACAGGCAGCAGAGTTTTGGATGAGCTCAAATTTACAGAGGGTGGAAGATGGGAGGCTGGCCAGACGAGCACTGGAATAGTCGAGTTTGGAGGTAACAAAAGCATGGATGAGGGTTTCAGTAGCAGATGGGCTGAGGCAGGGTCAGAGAAGGGCGATAATAAAAATTAAAAGCGGATTCTGCTTGGGTCAGTACATGATTCTTTGACCTCTAGAGTTTGGGATGATGTTCCCTCTCCAACATGATTAAGGATCCCACAGGAGACGAGTTAGGCAGTCCCAACCCAGTTCTTCAGGCATGGGTCTACAAATCTGCCTTTATTATCATTCTCACTCAGAGCCCACATAGATGATAACTGAGTAAAATGAAAATGTCAGTGTTGGAGAAGGGATGCTCTTCTGAAATTAGGAAAGAGTAGAGAGAGCTTTAGTCTGCAACTGACTGGTGTATACCTGAGCTGGGTATGTTTTGTGCTGGTTCCCAAAATGAAAAAGTGTTCCGTTCTCCAGCACTGACATCCCTTGCACTGATAAGCTAAGGCAAGGGGTTAGGGAGGGGACAGTCAGCTAGGGTTCCTGTTCCTCATTGCTATCCAGCAATCCCTACTAGAAATGTGTGTGTGTATGCACATCAGGTGAAGGGAAAACTAAGAGAGGCTGGAATGCCCCTGTGATAAAATAGTCTGTTGACACTCACTGTCAAGACTCATATATTGAATGAGATAGTGGAGGACAACTGGTGCCCATGGCACTGTACCCCATCAGGGAGTCAATGCATTCAGGAGAGGAGCAGAGAAAATTGGCAGGAAATTTAATAAAAGGAAAGGCAACATTTACTTTTTAGTTTTACATCTTAATTGCAGTTGTGGACAGTACTGTTAGCACTTTGATCTATCACAACTGCCAAATAAGAATAAGTAATGAAAAGAACTTTAAAAATAATTTTAAAACAAAAGTATTTCAAGGAGAGCAGTGCTGCTGCTGACTCATCGAGGTTGCCATTTTGCAAGCTAGCGGGTTGAGCAGAACACAGCTGCACGCTCCAGCCCACTTACTGTGTGACTCCACCATCCCTGCAAACCACGTTATAGAGTGATGGGTGCAATAGCTACATTATGTTATGCTAAACCTTTATTAAACACTGGTTAGACCTCAGCTGGAGTATTGTGTTCAATTCTGGGCACCACACTTTAGGAAGGATGTCAAGTCCTTAGAGAGGGTGCAGAAGAGATTTACTAGAATGGTACCAGGGATGAGGATCTTCAGTTATGTGGACAGACTGGAGAAGCTGGGGTTGTTCTTCTTAGAACAGAGAAGGTTAAGGGGAGATTTGATAGAGATGTTCAAAATCACAAACAGTTTTGATAGAGTAAATAAGGAGAAACTGTTTTCAGTGGCAGATGGGTCAGTAACCAGAAGACACAGATTTAAGGTGATCGGCAAAAGAGCCAAAGGCAACATGAGGAAATGTTTTTTTACGCAGCGAGTTGTAATGCTCTGGAATGCACTGCCTGAAAGGGTGGTGGAAGCAGATTCAGTAATAACTTCCAAAAGAGAATTGGATAAATTGAAGGGGAAAAGATTACAGGGCTATGGGGAAACAGCAGAGGAATGGGACAAATTGGATAGCTCTTTCAAAGACCCGGCACAGGCACAATGGGCCGAATAGCCTCCTCCTGTACTATGATACTATTATCGTGCCCAGTGCTTCAGCTGATGGGTAATTGCACCATGCAGTGTATCACCGAGCCATACAGATAAGCTCAGTGATTAGTTAACTGACCTCATCTGAGGTGGCATTGGTGACAGTACTACCAATTTCAGCAACTCGTGCTACGGGCAAGAAAAATCAACCATGATCCCCAATTGTGATCACTACCCAGTGTCCCGACTGGAAAGCGTGTGTGTATGTATATGAACATTTCTTAAGAACAGGATTAGCTGTGGTGTCTACCCGTTGTGCCTCATTGTCTAGGCTCACATGTGAATTGTCATCTGTGTGAGGTACCAGAGGGCAGCCAGTCTGTAAAACTATCCCAACATGAGTCAATGCTTCAGGATTGAAGGGGAGAAAAGAAAAGAGATAGAACTTCCAAAAAGAAGAGTATCATCCTCTTGTTTTGAGCTTGAATGAAGATTTTTTCCCCTGCAGATCATTAAAATGAAATGTCCTGAAAATTATGTATTGCCTTAAGTAATGTTATGTCCATGAGACAATTATACCACCCACATGGTCTTTAAAGATGGTCTCTCATCAATTCATACCACTTTTAAAAATCAAAGTGCTACCAGTTATTAATTGTGACATCTGATTTTGTTTCCTTTAAATGTGTGTGTTTATTTTTTTGAAAAATTTGGCTTACTGAACTTGACAGCAAGAAAGAGATGAACAGATACAGTCATTAACTCTGGGTGCTTGTCCTTTCAACTATCAGAGTTAATTCATCTTGTACTGTTGGGTTTAGTAACAGAAGGAGTATGGAAGACCTTCAAGGTATACTCAAAAAATGTTCTCGAGCCTTTCCCCAGTTACTGTAAGTTCTTTATTTTTTCCTCCCTCACCCAGCCTTCCTTGGCCACTCATGTCGTGCAGTTGAGCGAGTGAGAGGCCAAACTTCTCCGAGAACTCCTGTGTCTATATGAACTGGTCACTAGGAGGCAATCCTGGACAGCTCTTCTGGTTTATCCTCCCTCAATGTGTGGATGTCTAGTTTCTGCTCAACACATGCCCAAAGCACCACAGTTCCCCACTGTGATGATGCTATGTGCAGGGTTCCAAACATACGAAGTCTCAAGTTCCTTTGTTTAAAAAAATAATCTTGGGGGTGAATTCTCCCCTTTTCTCCTGAAGGTGCTGGCAAATGGATTATGGTTCCACAAATACTGGCAGCCACCTTGACCAAGTGGCTGCTCTTCATATGTGAACTTATGATGTGGAGATGCCGGTGATGGACTGGGGTGGACAAATGTAAGGAATCTTACAACACCAGGTTATAGTCCAACAATTTTATTTTAAAATCACAAGCTTTCGGAGATTATCCCCTTCGTCAGGTGAATGAGTGAAAGGTTCTCAAATCACATATCTTATATTAGGCTGGGACACCATCACACCAATCAAAAGGTGTCGTTGGTGTTCAAACAGGCCAGCCACAGAGAACAGTACGTCCCAGTACACTGAATATACATTGTGTCAATTACACAGACAGAGAGAAAGAGACCCAAATGGCAGAGAGAGAGAGAGTATTAAAAACAGATAACTTCTTTTCCCTTTTGCTGGTGGGGTTACGTGTAGCGTGACATGAACCCAAGATCCCGGTTGAGGCCGTCCTCATGGGTGCGGAACTTGGTTAACTTGGGTGCGGAAGTTGATAACCAAGTTCCGCACCCATGAGGACGGCCTCAACCGGGATCTTGGGTTCATGTCACGCTACACGTAACCCCACCAGCAAAAGGGAAAAAAAAGTTATCTGTTTTTAATACTCTCTCTCTGCCATTTGGGTCTCTTTCTCTCTGTCTGTGTAATTGACACAATGTATATTCAGTGTACTGGGACGTACTGTTCTCCGTGACTGGCCTGTTTGAACACCGACGACACCTTTTGATTGGTGTGATGGTGTCCCAGCCTAATATAAGATATGCGATTTGAGAACCTTTCACTCATTCACCTGACGAAGGGGATAATCTCCGAAAGCTTGTGATTTTAAAATAAAATTGTTGGACTATAACCTGGTGTTGTAAGATTCCTTACATATGTGAACTTAGGTAGTGTGTGTCAACAGACTAATCAGTTGAGGGAATGGGAGAGGAGGAAGCATCACAGCTAACCCACTCCCATCTTGTCCAACCTCTACCACATAAGCACTTCCAGTACTAGATAATAACCAGGAATGGGAACCATAGTTAATTTTTGCCCCTTTCCTAATCCAGAGATGCTGAGGTCAATTGTAGAACCCTAGCTGCTGTACTGGCTGAGATCAGGTAACTCAACACTAATAGAGATTGAACCTGGGAACTTTTAGTCTGTAGACCGTAGTAGCACGCCAAGCACTGCATTTATCTACTAGACCGATGAGCAGTGATTCCTACAGGGCTCAACAGAGTAGATGCAAGGAGGATGTTTTCCCCTGGCTGGGGAGTCTAGAACCAGGGGTCACAGTCTTAGAATAAGGGGTAGGCCATTTAGGACTGAGATGAGGAGAAATTTCTTCACTCAGAGGGTGGTGAATCTTTGGAATTCTCTACCCCAGGGGGCTGTGGAGGCTCAGTCATTGAGTATATTCAAAACAGAGATCGATAGATTTCTAGATATTAAAGGCATCAAGGGATATGGGGATGGTGCAGGAAAATGGCGTTGAAGTAGAAGATCAGCCATAATCTGATTGAATGGCAGAGCAGGCTCAAGGGGCCGGATGGCCTACTCCTGCTCCTATTTCTTATGTTCTTATGTGATGTGTTGTCCCTGGCGAAGGCTCTGTATTAATGAAACAGTTGAAAAAATGATTTCTCTTTTTATATTAATTAATTTTATTTTTTATTAAATCCTGCCAATAGCAGATTACGAGCAGCATTATGAACACTAGAGACACAGATGCACACCAAACAGCTACAGGACCAAATTCACATGTGAACCTGAAATTTCAGTCATGTGATTCATTGCTCACAGGAACAGACCAGATGGCTAAACAAAAGGAAGATGTGCCCATAAAACATTACGGAGAACAGCATTCCTTGGATAAATCTTGCATGGATAATACAAAAATGGATAAATGGACTGGTGGAACAAGACAGGCAAAAATTCAGGATTTTACCCCAGTGAAAAGAAAATTAGATTTCAGTCATGCAGTAAATGGACAGAGGGAGGAGGATTCTGTTATTCCTGCAATAAATTCATCCCCAAGAGCTGAAGAAAATAGAAGTCAGCACAGAGATCAGCGTCTAATGGTGTGGCACGTATTTAGTTGATCTTTATTCTTATGACAACATCAGATCCTTTACTGTTTACTAAGCAGTGTTTTGTTTTCATGTACTGTATTATATATATTGGTAAGATGCTCCCTATTTTCTTCCCTTATCTGCTCACTCTAAAGCCAAGCTGCTGGGCAACCACCTTCACTCTCAATTCTGTTTTGACTCGGCATATAGAATTTACAAAAGAGTGATTTGGGTGTAGTGCTCCCTCTGAATTTTCTGTTTTCTTATTCTCCCTTTCCCTGTGTGGAGGGTCTATCCTCCAGCAATATCCCACTACATTGAGATGGTAAAGATCTGAGATAGATGCTATGGGGAATGATGGGTGCAAAACCATTTCCCACCAGTCTGTGCTGTTATTCCATTGTCCAACAATACTGAATTTCCTTTTCCCCCACCCCAATTTTCTCCCCTGCTCTTCCTAATGGCACAGACTGCTGCTGATATACAGTGCCATAGCTGCTGACCACTCTCCAATAGCTAATAGAATGGTCATTCTTCAATTATGAACCAGGGCAGTGGATGTTTGCAGTACTATTTTGCCATTTGGCTATCGAAATCAACCCAAAACAGTTCCTTCCCTCGCCTGATGTTCATGCAGGCGCATTTTCCAACTGAACCCACTGGATAGCGATCAGGAGTGAAAACCATGGCTACTTTTTGCTGCCTCGCCCAGGAGCACTTAGGTCAGGAGTAGTGGGTCCACCAATGGCCCAGCTCAGTCAGCACAGAATAGGGAACTAAGTGATGCATTTACTCACTGAGCTGTGGGGTTGGGAGACTATTTACATAATGTAGTCATATCAAAATGTTATATACCTGTTCTCAAACTATCCTAAGCTTTAGTTATTGGAAACAAACAAAAATGAATAGTAGAGGAATGAGAAGCAAATTATTTTTGTCCTTTTATTTTCCCTTAGGAAAAGGTGAGGCGACAGATATTTGTGGAAGATGATGTTCCACAGGAGGTAATTAGAGAAAATACAAATGCCGTTCAGTTTGGTAATGTCGTCATTAACAAACTGAATTCCAATGCCCAAGCAAGGGATGCAAACAGCCAGCAACATGATGTGCCCAGTGCTCCAGCTGGCAGCGTTGGCCCTAGGGAATCCTCTGATAATCAGAACAAAGACAGGGTTCCAGAAACCGATCAGCAACATGGTGCAAGATTTTGTTTTATGGAATGTAAAAAGCTCACTAACCGTCCAGTAACTGTATCTGAGGCTGGAGTTACAAGACCAAGTGCATCAAGGAAAGAGCAGAAATCCAGCGACATGCAAGATTGTGAAAAGAGATATGGCACCTCTTCTGAATGGTAAGTAGGAAAAATGGCAAAGCTGTTTTAAAAAAGAAAAAGAACAATTGCAAATGCTGGAAGTTTGAAATTAAAAGAAAAAAGTGCTGGAAATGCACAGCAAGTCGGTCAGCATCTGAAAGAGAAAGATGGGTTAATGTTTTTGCAAGAGATCCTTAATCAGTACTAATGGACCAACACTACCAAAAATAGTTGAATTGATCATTCATCTTATTGCTGTTTGTGGGATCTTGCTCGTTACAAAATGGCTGCCACACTTGCCTACGGAACAACAGTCACTGCACTTCATTGGCTGTCTTTGGGATGTCCTGATGGCATGAAAGATGCTATATATTTTTTTCTTTAGCAGCTTTCAATAACTTGCCACTAGCTGGTGTATGAGAGATTTCACTTACCTTCTGATTATCCCTTCGCTGTGAGGTTTTGAACCACTTGATCCAGATTTTGAATGGGCTGTGCAGAAATTTCTAAAATGTAAGCTGGACATCCAAAGTTTTTTTAAGTCCATTATTTCTACTTTGAAAGGTAAAGAATTTGCAAAAACCTGAACGAACTACAATCCTACCCTAAAATTATGGTACAAAGTACTCCAAACTGCTGCTCCAATGGATGCGAACTGTAAATCTGCTCCCCCAATGGCATTGTTGTTAAGGACACTGTCTGGTCTAGCACTAGTCATATAAACCAAAAGGGTGCCCTATCCAATTACCAGTTTGTTTTTATCTTAGCTGGAACAGCAGTTCACAAGATAATCACTGATGAGGAAGGCCCAACATTTGACCCATCTTAGTTCATGCATCCGGAAAGATCCTACAATCTTACAACACCCAGTTGTTTCTTCAATGATTCCAGAGTTTTCACCTCCACTACTCAGGATTCAATTCCATGTATTAATCAGTCTTTGTGTGAAGAACTGCCTGATATTGGTCCTAAATTTGCCTTTTACTAGTTTGAACTTGTCATACGTTAACAATTAAGTTTGATGGAATTTTCTGGATTTACCTTTATTATACCCTATTTTATCTTAAAGGCCTGGTTTCATTCATGGCAAGAAGGCAAACGTATGAATGTGCAGTGTTGCATAAACAGTACCATATCAAGGGTTTCTAGATTTAGTTTTTTTTCAAAAACACTAAAAATTTTAACTTTAGTTTTTGTTGAGACTCTCACTACGATATTTTTCATCTTAGTTTATATGATTTCAACTTTACTGGTGATTGGCTTTATTTCTCTGGTTTTATCTCTATTAATCTTCCCTCCTCTGCTGAAGGCATTGACACCCTCAAGGGATAATATTAAACAGGACTCTCTAGTCCCTCACCCAAGTGGCCATTATTTATGTGCAAGCCTTGACAGTGAGTACCAACAGGCTATCCAATTATGGAGGATATCACAGCCAAACCCAATCCTTTACTCACCTAGCATGTACAATGGGCCACAGTGCTCCTGGACTAGGCAGTGAAATATCGGGCAGGATTCCTGCTCATCACAATACTGCAAGATTATAATCTTGATGATAGCCATGGATAAGCCATGGAGAAGAGGAACTCAGTCAGCCAGCTAGGTGCCATATTTGGCAACTTTGTAGGTAAGGTTTTAACGATGTGATTGGAGGGAGTTGGTGCATGGATGCTGCTCTCCTGCAATCAGAATTACAAAAGTGTCAAAGTGAAAGCATTCTCCTGAGCAATGGTGATGGCTTTACTGTTGATTGGTTAACCTCATCTCAGTTGTTACACTATTATGGTCTTATTTTAAATTCTTCATTGTTGCAGTATTCCTGTTCTGCATATAGGGTGATGTTGGCCTTTTATTTTTTTCCAGTATGCTGTAGCTGTTCCAAATTTTTTTGGAAGAAAACACTGAAAATAAGTACAAAAAATTACCAACCACATATTTACCTGGTACCTACATTTTGCATGTTAAATTTGTGATTATAATGTAGCCTACAATACATTTAACTATACTTCAAAATAATTCATTGGCTATAAATCACTTTGGGACATGAAAGGTTCTATGTAAAGGCAACTTTTTTCTTTCTAATAGTATGAGCATCATTCTATGTCTCAAATAAGACTGAAACTGCCTGATCTAGAATGAAACAAAAATGCTTTTGCTTTGGTTTTGTGCACTAATTTTACTAGAATTTCACTGCTGATGATTGAGAGTAGACTGATAGGACTCTAATTGGCCTGGTTGGATTTGTCTTGCTTTTTGAGCACAGGACATAGCTGGGCAATTTTCTACATTATTGGGCAGACGCCAGTGTTGTAGCTGTTCTGGAACAGCTTGACTAGAGGCGCGGCTAGTTCTGGAGCACGGGTCTTCAGCACTACAGTCAGGATATTGTTGGGATCCGTAGCCTTTGCGATGTCCAGTGGACTCAGCCATTTCCTGATATCATGTAGAGTGAATTGAATTGGCTGAAGACTGACATCTGTGATGGTTAGGACCTCAGGAGGAGGCTGAGAAGGACCATCCACTCGGAACTTCTGGCTGACGGTGGTTGCAAACGCTTCAGCCTTGACTTGCACTTGGGTGCTGGGCTCCGCCTTCATTGAGGATGGAGATGTTCATGGAGCCTCCCTCTCCTATTAGTTGCTTAATTGTCCACCGCCATCTATGACTGGATGTGGCAGGACTGCAGAGCTTTGTCCATAGAATGCTGCTTCCACTCTTTAGCATGCATTTAGTCCTGTGTTGCAGCTTCATCAGGTTGGCATCTCATTTTCGGGTGCGGCTGGTACTGCTCCTGGCATGCTCTTCAACGCTCTTCATTGAATTAGGGTTGGTCCTTTGGCTTGTTGGTGATGGAGGAGTGAGGGATATGCCAGGCCATGAGGTTACAGATTGTGGTGGAATACAGTTCTGCTGCTGCTGTTGGCCCACAGCGCCTCATGGATGCCCAGTTTTGATCTGCTAGATCTGTTCTAAATCTATCCCACTTAACACGATGGTAGTGCCACACAATACGATGGACAGTGTTCTCAGTGTAAAGATGGGACTTGGTCTCCACAAGGACTATGCGGTGGTCACTCCTACCAATACTGTCAAAAAAAACACTCAAATAAAAATTTTACCGAATAAAAATTTTGAAATTTGTTAAATAGCTTTAGTTCAAATCATTTTGAAAACCTTTGAGCAAAAACTCATAGAAGATAAAGAAAAGTACACCATCAGTACCGCTGACTGATCAATGATGGTGCATCTTGGAAAATTAGGTGCATGGCTCATGCTCAGGCTGCACAATCTAAATTCAATTCAGAGTTACAGCTCTGGACAAAAATATCAAATCCAAGCCCAGGCTTTTGGGAGAGGCTGAGGCCTTCAAATAAAAACTTGAATGAAGGCATTAAAAGACACAAAAGACAATTCTATAGGTCAGTTTAATCATGCTGGTGTGAATTCTGTGATTTTTTTTGAATAATTTTATTTTGTTTAAACCTAGAAATAAATGTTAGATGGAAATAAATTTCAGAAAGCAATTGCATTGATTTGTGGGAACTCAGATCAGAGTGACGAGTTTACATAGACAAAACCCATTATGTATGTGGGCATAAGAATTTATAATGGGAAAAAGTTGACACAAAAAGTGTGACAAAAATGTGACAACATGCGCTAGTGAGTATAGAAATAGGAGGAGAGAGCAGATGAATGCGTGGCTGGAGAGATGGTGCAGAAGGGAAGGCGTTAGATTCCTGGGGCATTGGGACCAGTTCTGTGGGAAGTGGGACCTGTACAGGCTGGACAGGTTGCACCTCATCAAAGCTGGGACCAATGTCCTTGCGGGGAGATTCGCTAGTTCTGTGGGGGAGGGTTTAAACTAATTTGGCAGGGGGTTGGGCACCAGGATGTAGCATTGGAAAGGAGAAACAAGGTGCACAATGGATTGGGAGAGACAATTAGTGCTAGAGTAAGAAATAGTACGGTATTAGGTGGGATCAGAGTAAGAGAATACAAGAAGGGCTAAGATAGGTTTACAGTGCATGTATGTAAACGCACAAAGCACAGTAAACAGGTTTGGTGAGCTACATGGTAATATGATTTTGTGGCGATAACGGAGACCTGGCTCAAAAAATAGCAGGATTAGGTACTAAATATTCCTGGATACAAGGTGTTCAGGAAAGAAAGGGAAGGAAAGAAAGGAGGGGGGGTGGCAGTATTGATTAAGGAGAATATTGCAGTGCTAGAGAGAGAGGATGTCCTGGAGGGGTCAAGGACAGAATCTATTTGGTTAGAGTTAAGAAATAATTGAGGTGCCATTACACTATTGGGGATATTCTATAGGCCACCAACTAGTGGGAAGGATATAGAGGAGCAAATTTGCAGGGAAATTACAGAGATGTGCAAGAACCATAGAGTAGTGATGATGGGGAACTTTAACTATCCTAATATAGACTGGGATAGTAATAGTGTAGAGGGCAAAGAGAGAGAGGAATTTTTGAAGTATGTTCAGGAGAACTTTCTTGACCAGTACGTTTCTGGCCCAATGAGGAAGGAGGCATTACTGGATCTAGTTCTGGGAAATGAAGTGGTGCAAGTGTCAGTGGGAAACATTTAGGGAACAGCGATCATAGTATCATAAGGTTTAGATTAGGTATGGAAAAGGACAAAGACCACTCTAATGTAAAAATACTCAATTGGAGAAGGGCCAATTTCAATGCGATGAGAACGGATCTGTCCCAGGTAAATTGGAATCAAAGATTGGCAGGCAAAATTGTAGTTGAACAATGGGCAGCCTTTAAAGAGGAGATGGCAAATGTAACTCCACTATTTAAAAAAAGGAGGGAGAGAAAAAACAGGGAATTACAGACAGTTAGCCTAACATCAGTAGTGGGGAAAATGCTAGAGTCCATTATAAAAGATGTGATAACAGAACGCTTGGAGGGCATTAACGGGATTGGACAAAGTCAGCATGGGTTTATGAAAGGGAAATCATGCTTAACAAATCTACTGGAGTTTTTTGAGGATGTGACTAGTAGAATAGATAGGGGAGAACCAGTGGATCTGGTGTATTTGGATTTTCAGAAGGCTTTTGATAAGGTCCCACACAAGAGGTTAGTGTGCAAAATTAAAGCACATGGGATTGGGGGGAATATACTGTCATGGATTGAGAATTGGTTGACAGACAGGAAACAGAGAGTAGGAATAAACGGGCCTTTTCTGGGTGGCAGGCAGTGACTAGTGGGGTACCGCAGGGATCAGTGCTTGGGCCCCAGCTATTCACAATATATATCAATGATTTGGATGAGGGAACTAAATGTAACATTTCCAAGTTTGCAGATGACATAAAGCTGGGGTGGAATGTGAGCTGTGAGGAGGATGCAAAGAGGCTCCAATGTGATTTAGATAAGTTGGATGAGTGGGCAAGAACATGGCAGATGCAGTATAACGTGGATAAATGTGAGGTTATTCACTTTGGTTGTAAAAACAGAAAGGCAAATTATTATCTGAATGGTGATAAATTGGGAAAAGGGGATGTGCAACGAGCCCTGGGTGTCCTTGTACACAAAGCGAGCATTCAGGTGCAGCAAGCAGTTAGGAAGGCGAATGGTATGTTGGCCTTCATTGCAAGAGGATTTGAGTACAGGAGCAGGGATGTCTTACTGCAGTTATACAGGGCCTTGGTGAGAGCACATCTGGAGTATTGTGTGGAGTTTTGGTCTCCTTATCTGAGGAAGGATGTCCTTGCCATGGAGGGAGTGCAACAAAGATTTACCAGACTGATTCCTGGGATGGCAGGACTGACGTATGAGGAGAGATTGGGTCGACTAGGCCT
This sequence comes from Heptranchias perlo, assembly GCF_035084215.1. Taxonomy (NCBI): domain Eukaryota; kingdom Metazoa; phylum Chordata; class Chondrichthyes; order Hexanchiformes; family Hexanchidae; genus Heptranchias; species Heptranchias perlo. The sequence goes on along the minus strand of NC_090340.1, from coordinate 62,233,550 downwards.
ATATTCACTAGAGTTTAGAAGAATGAGAGGTGATCTCATCGAAACATATAAAATTCTAACAGAACTAGACAGACTAGACACAGGGAGGATGTTCCCGATGGCTGGGGAGTCCAGAACCAGGGGTCACAGTCTCAGGATACAGGGTATGCCATTTAGAACCGAGATGAGGAGAAATTTCTTCACTCGGGGTGGTTAACCTGTGGAATTCTCTACCACACAAGGCAGTGGAGGCCAAATTATTAGATGTATTCAAGAAGGAGATAGATATATTTCTTAATGCTAAAGGGATCAAGGGATATGGAGAAAAACCGGGAACAGGGTGCTGAGTTAGACAATCAGCCATGATCATTTTGAATGGTGGAGCAGGCCCGAAGGGCCGAATGACCTACTTTTGCTCCTATTTTCTATGTTTCTATGGTCCGGGTACAGTCTAGATACATTCCCACAAGGGAGAAAGATGGAGCAACTAAAACCAGAGCTCCCTGGATGACGAAAGAGATAGTGAGTAAGATGAAGCAGAAAAAAGGGGCTTATGACAGATGTTAGGTTGATAATACAAGTGAGAACCAGGCAGAATATAGAAAGTTCAGAGGGAAAGCGAAAAAGGAAATAAAAGGGGCTTAGAGAGAGTATGAGAATAGACTGGCTGCTAACATAATAGGGAATCCAAAAGTCTTCTATAGGCACATAAACACTAAACGGATAGTAAGAGGAGGAGTGGGACCAATTAGGGACCATAAAGGAGATCTACGCACGAAACATAGAAAATAGGAGCAGGAGTAGACCATTCGGCCCTTCGAGCCTGCTCCGCCATTCAATATGATCATGGCTGATCATCTATCTCAATACCATATTCCCGCTCTCTCCCCATACCATGGAGGCAGAGGGCATGGCTAAGGTACTAAAAGTACTTTGCATCTGTCTTTACCAAGGAAGAAGATGCTGCCAAAATCACAGTAAATCATAGAATCATAGAAGTTACAACATGGAAACAGGCCCTTCGGCCCAACATGTCCATGTCGCCCAGTTTATACCACTAAGCTAGTCCCAATTGCCTGCAATAGAATCATAGAATAGGATACGACTTGGACTTGGGTGTACAGGGTAGAAATGAAGAGGTAGTTGAGAAAATGGATGGGTTAAAAATTGATAAAGGGGAATTACTAGAAAGGCTGGCTGTACTTCAAGTAGATAAGTCACCGGGTCCGGATGGGATGCGTCCTAGGTTGCTGAGGGAAGTAATGATGGAAATTGCGGAAGTACTGGCCATAATCTTCCATCATCCTTCAATATGGGGCTGGTGCCAGAGGACTTGAGAATTGCAAATGTTACACCCTTGTTCAAAAAAGGGTGTAAAGATAAACTCAGCAACTACAGGCCAGTCAGTTTAACATTGGTAGTGGGGAAATTTTTAGAAACAATAATCCGGGACAAAGTTAACAGTCACTTGGACAAGTGTGGATTAATTAAGGATTTGTTAAAAGCAAATTGTGTTTAACCAACTTAATTGAGTTTTTTGATGAGGTAACAGAGAGGGTCGATCAGGGCAATGCGGTTGAGGTGGTGTATATGGACTTCCAAAAGGCGTTTGATAAAGTGCCGCACAACAGGCTTGTCATCAAAGTTGAAGTCCATGGAATAAAAGGGGCAGTGGCAGCATGGATACGACTTGGACTTGGGTGTACAGGGTACAATTTCAAAATTTGCAGATGACACAAAACTTGGAAGGGTAGTGAACAGTGAGGAGGATAGTGATAGACTTCAAGAGGACATAGACAGGCTGGTGAAATGTGCGGACACTTGACAGATGAAATTAATGCAGAAAAGTGTGAAGTGATACATTTTGGTAGGAAGAACGAGGAGAGGCAATATGAACTAAAGGGTACAATTCTAAAAGGGGTGCAGGAACAGAGAGATCTGGAGGTATATTTGCACAAATCGCTGAAGGTGACAGGGCAGGTTGAGAAAGCAGTTAAGAAAGCATACAGGATCCTGGGCTTTATAAATAGAGGCTTAGAGTACAAAAGCAAGGAGGTTATGATGAACCTTTATAAAACACTGGTTCAGCCACAACTGGAGTATTATGTCCAGTTCTGGGCACCGCACATTAGGATGTGAAGGCCTTAGAGAGGGTGCAGAAGAGATTTACCAGAATGATTCCAGGGATGAGGGACTTCAGTTACGTGGATAGACTGGAGAAGCTGGGGTTGTTCTCCTTAGAGCAGAGAATGTTGAGAGGAGATTTGATAGAGGTATTCAAAATCATGAAGGGTCTAGACAGAGTAGATAGAACAAAACTGTTCCCATTGGCGGAAGGGTCAAGACTCAGAGGACATAGATTTAAAGTGATTGGCAAAAGAACCAAAGGTGACATGGGAAAAAACTTTTTTACACAGCGAGTGGTTATGATCTGGAATGCACTGCCTGAGGGGGTGGTGGAGGCAGATTCAATCGTGGCTTTCAAAAGGGAACTGGATAAATACTTGAAGGGAAAAAATTTCTAGGGCTACGAGGATAGGGCGGAGGCGTGGGACTAGCTGGATTGCTTTAGCAGAGAGCTGGCATGGACTCAACAGGCCGAATGGCCTCCTCACATGCACTAACCATTCTCTGATTCTAACAGGAAGTCAAGTGATGCAGGCAGTAAATGTGTGCAGAAGTAAGATTTTTAATAGATATGATCCAATAAAATTTCTAGTGCAGTGATTCTTTTTAGATCTATGAATATTACCGTTTTGTTTTTTAAGTCCAAGTTAAGTATCGCTGTTTTTCATGATTGTTTTTCCTTTTATAGCCAGGACTCATTCAAAATACCTGCTCCAGTTAAGAGAAAGAGAAGCAAACAGAACTACATAGGTATGGAGCATTTTTAGATCTAAAACAGAATGATGATAGCTCATTGAAAACTTCCAAGTTGAATGGAAAGCAACGTGAATAATCCTAAGTGGTTAATAAAAGCTAACATTAAGAGGAGGCCACATACACATAGCTACCTGGTGTGGGTCCTACCATTGTGATAGCAATCCATGTGTATATAGTAATTACCTGGACCATTCCAAAGCAGTAGATACAGGTAGATTTCTCTGTAAAATCATATTTAAGCCTATTTGTAAATGCACCACATAGTGTGGCATTGAGCCAATGAGATCAGATCCCAGGTGTGACTGCTGGTCTGAGTTAGCCAATCTTAGCAAGGGAACAAAAGATGCTTAAGTTCGCTTTGGTATCCCTGAGATGTGGAAGGGGAAAATTGGCTGAGGTTCATGCTCCTGATTAGGTGATGACAATGGTGTGACTCTGGGTGATTTTGCTCTCTGTAACCTCAGGGCACTTCAACCAGCTGTTAGCACTTCTATCACACCTTGGCTGAGATCAACTAACCAAGCAGAGACTGGGAACAATCTGGTCTGTATGGTTTAGCTACTTATTATTTTAACTAGCTGAGCTTCTGAATTACTAATCTCAGGCTGTACCACTGGGGATGGGGTGGTGGGGTTCTTGGACCAGAGGGAGGGAGATAAGATGGACCCAGAAAATACTTATGTTCCTGCTAGCCTCCGGATACAGAGTGGTATTGGCAGAGAACCTGGCAACGAGTTGTGAACTCTTTCAGTCATGTGGCATGAGGGGCTAAAAAAGAAAAAAACTTTTTTTTAAAATGAGGAATAAAATATAAAATAACCATTTTCAATACCTTATTGGCTTCCTTTTTATAGATCCACTGATTCTGTGTTCAGATCTAATTGATAATGAAATCGGTAGTATGTACATGTCATTATTTCTTTTATTATATATTAACACTGTATCCTCTAGTTTTTGAAGATTATTTTATTCTATTTTGAGGCTGTGTTTTCTTTTCTCAGTCCTGTGTGCTTTGTGTAGTAGGTATGAGTTCAAAGGCTGTGATCTCAACTCAAACCTCTTATGATGATTTGTGACTTCTTGATTAATGATCTAGTAATGACTATTAGTTTTCAGTTATATAGTTTAGCATTAAGTGTTGATAACATCACCAAGATAACTGATTTGGAGCAGTTAATAAGCTTGAAGGACTTGGTTGTGCCCTTGATTTCCTCCAACCAATTTCCTAATCTCAGGTTGTACCACTGGAAAGGGGGTGTGCTTGGTCCAGAGGGAGGGAGAGAAGATGGACCCAAGAAATTCTTATGCTCCTGCTGGCTTCCGGATCCAGAGTGGTACTGACAAGAACTTCACAACGTGTTGTGAACCCTTTCAGTCAGATGGTACGAGGGACTAAAAAAGAAAACAACTTTTTTTTTAATGAGGAGTAAAATATAAAAATAAGTGTTTTCAATATCTTATTGTCTTCCTTTTTTATAGATCCATTGATTCTGTGTTCAGATCTAATTGATAATGAAATCAGTAGTGTTATTACTAGTCCTGCACCTTCACTTAATGCGAGCCTAGATTTTCGATGTTCAGGTATGTACTTTCAAACTATTAAGTTTTACTTTTACCTTCCCTAACATGTGCCATGTCTTAAATTATTGCAACATTTTTCTTGGGTCTCTTATTCCCCTGTACTTTGTAATCTGGTTAATAGAAATTGAGTTATCTGACAGGATGGCTTAGATTTGCCTATCCACTAAGGAATATTGGGGCTAATTTTCCTGGGTTAGCACTTGGGGAATGTCTACACCCCAGGCGCAAAGGTCAGGAAAAAGAGGGTAGCGATCCATGATCCTGGGTCTCCATCACCGCCCCCCCCCCCCAAATTAAGCAACCCTAGTTGCCAGACAGCTTATTTGACTGTATTGCCACACATGCACACTCTCAACCACCAAGAAGATTGCAGTTCTGCCACCCCCAGACTGATAGGGAACATACAATGGATCCAAACTGGAAAGTTGCCTCCTGGTAGACAGTGCAAGAAAGGCAGCGAATGCTGGAAATATAAAATAAAAATAAATGGCTCAGTTGGCGATACAACATGTAGCGAAATCATATAGAATAACCAATCTTCACCTATATTTCCGATCAATTGCATCCACTTTACATCCATTTGCTAACAGGTTAAAAAATCCACCCTGCCGCTTTCAACTCCTGGTATTTGCTGAGTTAGCCGATTATAGCCAGAATGACAATTAGGATGCTACAATTAGCCGTAACATCCCTGGTCTAGGGAGGCAAAATGAACTAGGGTTCCAACTCCTTATTGCAAAGTAGTAATCCCTTCTAGAAATGTGTGTGTGGTCATTGGGTGAAAAGACAGGATTAGGCACAGTTGTGATACTGCCATGGTTGGATAACCTCCTGACACTCATCGCCTAGGCACACATATAAAGAATAGTGCTTCAGAGAGGTACCAGTGAGTGGCTGTTACCCATAGAACCGTACTCTAGCAAAAGTCTGTGCGTTCAGGAAAGGAGGGGAGAAAATTGGAACCGAAAACAGTGAATGCTAGAAATGCAGATCAGGTTAGTCAGCATCTGAAAGAGAAAAGAGTGATATGTTAATATCTCTGGTAGAGCCCTTCAATAGCATATTTCATCAGCAGTTGTCCCTTTCCCCATCTGTGACACAGTTTTTTTCTTGTCCCCTCATGAAGGCAATGGAGTATGGGTCCACGGGCATCAGGCACACTGACACCTCACCCAATTGACCATTCTTCATGAGTAAGGCGAGTCCATTCTTACCTTTCTTACCAACATTCACACACGCACACATTCACGTATTCTAGCAGGGGTCACTAAATGGCAGTTGACAGCGGGAACCCTGTCCTGATTTATCCCCCCTCTAACCTAGGGACTCAGAGGCCAATTGTAGCACCCCTCCAACCCAGCTGCCATTCCTGCCAACGTCAGCTAACTGAACACAGAGTGAGAATCGGATCTGCACCTTCTGATCTGTATGATGCAATTGATTCTGCTTTTACCAGTTGAGCTGTCAAGGAAGCTGGGCCATAATTATTTCAGCTTTCAGTGGCCGTAGTCCAATAAAATAAAAAATTCTAAACTCTAATTAGTAAAAGATGCCTGGTGCATACATTGCCTTGAAGAAAATTCTCATCTATCTTGTTTAATCTTTAATAGGTTGTTCAACTGTAGCAGCATCTCTGAATAGTAGGAATTTCAGCAAAATTCTTCAGTCTTGCCCCTACAAATGTGATCGACACAAAGTGATTCAAGAATGTGAGGATAGATACAAAAAGGAACTTAAGAAGTTACTAACCTGTTACAGAGACAGTACTATAACTGACAAAAGTAAGCAATCAGTTTATCATCCGTAAGAATAGCGATAGACTATATTCATACAAATATTTGTGCACCCAAACTGTCAGATTGAGGTGTGTATTAGTAATGCATGCAACACAATACCGGGGAGAAACCTGGAAAGAAAATACGACTTTTTAGGTTGCACACTAGCATTGATGCCTACATTGCCCCTGCACAAACTTCGCAATACCAACAACAAAAATAGAGTTTGGATCAGTTTTACCAGTATACATTAGGTGCAGTTTAAGTCACCCACCTACTTATTTTAATATCTTGTGGGCATTGCTAACAATACAGATGGACCAGTGTTCCCAGCCTTGATTGTCATCCTGTGACCTCTGATGGAAATTGCACATGCCGAATTGAGCTGAGGACACAATGTAGCTTGGCCACAGCCATGACCTGAGGAGGACCCCTTTTGTGCTCAAGACAGTCACTCAGAAGTACTGACTTAACAGCTCCTGAGTCAGGTTTAGAGAGAACTGATCCACTGAGGTCGAATTTTTGGAAGCTCCATGGTTCCTCTTCCCCATCTTGTCCAAGGTGTTTGATTATTTATTTATTTTTGGGCCATGCATCATCCCCAACCAAAATAGTAGGTAAATGACATTCTCCCATTTCTGTTCTTTAATCCATGGACACATGGAACAGCAACTTGAGGTAACTTCTTCTGATGTTTCTGTCCCTGCTGTGTGGAAATCTCTGGCCTCTGCACTGTACTTTCCCTTTGCCAGCTTAGCTGAGAATATAATCTCTTCGTATGGGAAAATATGGATGTGAACTTCCATCCTACTCCACAGAGAGTAGGGACAATGGGCAGGTACTCAAATTGGCAGGATGTGACTAGTGGAGTCCCATAGGGATCATTGTTGGGGCCTCAACTATTCACTGTATTTATTAACAACTTAGATGACAGGCTAGAGAGCCACATATCCAAGCTTGGCAGCATTGTAAGCACAAAATTACAGAGAGATATCAATAGATTAAGTGAATGGGCAAAACTGTGGCAAATGGATTTCATTGTAGGCAAGTGTGAGGTCATCCACTTTGGACCTAAAAAGGATAGATCAGAGTACTTTCTAAATGGTGAAAAGCTTGAAACAGTGGAGGTCCAAAGAGACTTAGGGGTCCATGTATATAGATCATTAAAATGTCATGGACAGATACAGAAAATAATCAAAAAGGCTAATGGAATGCTGGCCTTTATATCTGGAGGACTAGAATATAAGGGAGTGGAAGTTATGCTACAGTTATACAAAGCCCTGGTTAGACCTGGAGTACTGTGTTCAGTTCTGGGCACCGCACCTTAGGAAGGATATATTGGCCTTGGAGGAAGTGCAGCGTAGATTTACTTGAGTGATACCTGGACTCCAGGGGTTAAATTACGAGGAGTGATTGAACAAACTAGAGTTGTATTCCCTGGAATTTAGAAGATTAAGAGATGATTTGATGGAAATTTTCAAGATATTAAGGGGAACTGATGGGGTAGATAGAAAGAAACTAGTTGAGGAGTCTAGGACGAGGGGACATGGTCTAAAAATTAGAGCCAGGACTTTCAGAAGTGAAGTTAGGAAACACATCTACAAGCAAAGGGTGGTAGAAGTTTGGAACTCTCTTCTGCAAATAGCAGTTGATGCTAACTCAATTGTTCATTTTACAGCTGAGATTGATAGATTTTTGTTAATCAAAGGTATTAAGGGATATGGGGCTAAGGCGGGTATATGGAGATAGATCACAGATCAGCCATGATCTTATTGAATGGCGGAACAGACTCGAGGGGCTAAATGGCCTCCTCCTGTTCCTATGATGCTTGTTGCCCTAGTGCACTGTACCACCACAATAATAGTTTATTACCAAAGTCCAACTCACTACCTTAAAATTGAATTTCCAAGCTTCCAGGGACCTGAGAAGTTTTTTTTTTATTCGTTCACGGGATGTGGGCGTCGCTGGCAAGGCCGGCATTTATTGCCCATCCCTAATTGCCCTCGAGAAGGTGGTGGTGAGCCGCCTTCTTGAACCGCTGCAGTCCGTGTGGTGACGGTTCTCCCACAGTGCTGTTAGGAAGGGAGTTCCAGGATTTTGACCCAGCGACAATGAAGGAACGGCGATATATTTCCAAGTCGGGATGGTGTGTGACTTGGAGGGGAACGTGCAGGTGGTGTTGTTCCCATGCGCCTGCTGCCCTTGTCCTTCTAGGTGATAGAGGTCGCGGGTTTGGGAGGTGCTGTCGAAGAAGCCTTGGCGAGTTGCTGCAGTGCATCCTGTGGATGGTGCACACTGCAGCCACAGTGCGCCGGTGGTGAAGGGAGTGAATGTTTAGGGTGGTGGATGGGGTGCCAATCAAGCGGGCTGCTTTATCTTGGATGGTGTCAAGCTTCTTGAGTGTTGTTGGAGCTGCACTCATCCAGGCAAGTGGAGAGTATTCCATTACACTCCTGACTTGTGCCTTGTAGATGGTGGAAAGGCTTTGGGGAGTCAGGAGGTGAGTCACTCGCCGCAGAATACCCAGCCTCTGACCTGCTCTCGTAGCCACAGTATTTATATGGCTGCTCCAGTTAAGTTTCTGGTCAATGGTGACCCCCAGGATGTTGATGGTGGGGGATTCGGCGATGGTAATGCCGTTGAATGTCAAGGGGAGGTGGTTAGACTCTCTCTTGTTGGAGATGGTCATTGCCTGGCACTTATCTGGCGCGAATGTTACTTGCCACTTATCAGCCCAAGCCTGGATGTTGTCCAGGTCTTGCTGCATGCAGGCTCGGACTGCTTCATTATCTGAGGGGTTGCGAATGGAACTGAACACTGTGCAGTCATCAGCGAACATCCCCATTTCTGACCTTATGATGGAGGGAAGGTCATTGATGAAGCAGCTGAAGATGGTTGGGCCTAGGACACTGCCCTGAGGAACTCCTGCAGCAATGCCCTGGGGCTGAGATGATTGGTCTCCACCAACCACTACCATCTTCCTTTGTGCTAGGTATGACTCCAGCCACTGGAGAGTTTTCCCCCTGATTCCCATTGACTTCAATTTTACTAGGGCTCCTTGGTGCCACACTCGGTCAAATGCTGCCTTGATGTCAAGGGCAGTCACTCTCACCTCACCTCTGGAATTCAGCTCTTTTGTCCATGTTTCGACCAAGGCTGTAATAAGGTCTGGAGCCGAGTGGTCCTGGCGGAACCCAAACTGAGCATCGGTGAGCAGGTTATTGGTGAGTAAGTGCCGCTTGATAGCACTGTCGACGACACCTTCCATCACTTTGCTGATGATTGAGAGTAGACTGATGGGGCGGTAATTGGCCGGATTGGATTTGTCCTGCTTTTTGTGGACAGGACATACCTGGGCAATTTTCCACATTGTCGGGTGGATGCCAGTGTTGTAGCTGTACTGGAACAGCTTGGCTAGAGGCGCAGCTAGTTCTGGAGCACAAGTCTTCAGCACTACAGCTGGGATGTTGTCGGGGCCCATAGCCTTTGCTGTATCCAGTGCACTCAGCCGTTTCTTGATATCACGTGGAGTGAATCGAATTGGCCGAAGACTGGCTTCTGTGATGGTGGGGATATCGGGAGGAGGCTGAGATGGATTATCCACTCGGCACTTCTGGCTGAAGATGGTTGCAAACGCTTCAGCCTTGTCTTTTGCACTCACGTGCTGGACTCCGCCATCATTGAGAATGGGGATGTTTGCAGAGCCTCCTCCTCCCGTTAGTTGTTGAATTGTCCACCACCATTTACGACTGGATGTGGCAGGACTGCAGAGCTTTGATCTGATCCGTTGGTTGTGGAATCGCTTAGCTCTGGCCATAGCATGTTGCTTCCGCTGTTTAGCATGCATGTAGTCCTGAGTTGTAGCTTCACCAGGTTGGCACCTCATTTTTAGGTACGCCTGGTGCTGCTCCTGGCATGCTCTTCTACACTCCTCATTGAACCAGGGTTGATCCCCTGGCTTGTTGGTAATGGTAGAGTGAGGAATATGCCGGGCCATGAGGTTACAGATTGTGCTGGAATACAATTCTGCTGCTGCTGATGGCCCACAATGCCTCTTGGATGCCCAGTTTTGAGCTGCTAGATCTGTTCTGAATCTATCCCATTTAGCACGGTGGTAGTGCCACACAACACGTTGGATGGTGTCCTCAGTGCGAAGACAGGATTTCATCTCCACGAGGACTGTGCGGTGGTCACTCCTACCAATACTGTCATGGACAGATGTATTTGCGACAGGTAGATTGGTGAGGACGAGGTCAAGTAAGTTTTTCCCTCGTGTTGGTTCGCTCACCACCTGCCGCAGGCCCAGTCTAGCAGCTATGTCCTTCAGGACTCGGCCAGCTCGGTCAGTAGTGGTGCTACCGAGCCACTCTTGGTGATGGACATTGAAGTCCCCCACCCAGAGTACATTTTGTGCCCTTGCTGCCCTCAGTGCTTCCTCCAAGTGGTGTTCAACATGGAGGAGGACTGATTCATCAGCTGAGGGAGGACGGTAGGTGGTAATCAGCAGGAGGTTTCCTTGCCCATGTTTGACCTGATGCCATGAGATTTCATGGGGTCCAGAGTCAATGTTGAGGACTCCCAGGGCCACTCCCTCCTGACTGTATATCACTGTACCGCCACCTCTGGTGGGTCTGTCCTGCCGGTGGGACAGGACATACCCAGGGATGGTGATGGAAGAGTCTGGGACGTTGGCTGAAAGATATGATTCTGTGAGTATGGCTATGTCAGGCTGTTGCTTGACTAGTCTGTGGGACAGCTCTCCCAATTTTGGCACAAGTCCCCAGATGTTAGTAAGGAGGACCTTGCAGGGTCGACTGGGCTTGGTGTTTTGCCGTTGTCGTGTCCGGTGCCTAGTGGTCCGATGCCGGGTGGTCCGTCCGGTTTTATTCTTATTATGACTTTTCGTAGCGAGATTTTACAACTGAGTGGCTTGCTGGGCCATTTCAGAGGGCAATTAAGAATCAACCACATTGCTGTGGGTCTGGAGTCACATATAGGCCAGACCGGGTAAGGGCGGCAGGCTTCCTTCCCTAAAGGACATTAGTGAACCAGATGGGTTTTTACGACAATCCGGTAGTTTCATGGCCATCATTACTGATACTAGTATTTTAATTCCAGATTTTTATTTAATTGAATTTAATTAATTAATTGAATTTAAATTCGCCAGCTGCCGTGGCGGGATTTGAACTCATGACTCTGGATTTTAGTCCAGGCCTCTGGATTACTAGCCCAGTAACATAACCACTATGCTACCGTACCCGGTAGCATAAAGACGGTGACTTTCAGGAGCACTGTTAACTCCCACAGGTGACGAAGGAGGAAGCCTCCGAAAGCTTGTGAATTTAAAATAAAATTGCTGGACTATAACTTGGTGTTGTAAAATTGTTTACAATTGTCAACCCCAGTCCATCACCGGCATCTCCACATCTTTGTAAACTGGCTCTGGTCAGTTTGTTGAGATTACTGAAGCTCTCAGTTTAATTGCTGTTGAATGGCAAATTGAGTTATGCTTGTTTAATCACAACTATTATAAAGATTCCCCAAATTATGAGACTTTAGCCTTCGAACAATTTATGATTTCTTTACCGAAGTGAATAAAATGATAATAGGACGATTTTGCTCGCTTTATTTAGCTTGTTCAGAGAATAAGGGTCTGTAAATTAACAGGCGAAGGAATTTGATACAGTGCTCATACAGTATCACAGCATCATTTCCAGGTTCATGTAAATTCAAAAATATTCTGCCATATTGGCAGTGAAACCTGTCAAATTTTGTTTTAGAATATCAAAAGTGTACTTAAAATAATTTCTGCATATAAAATTTTGCTTATTTTGAAAATTACAAACTGTTCAGTACGCAGAAGGGTTAATGCATAAACACATGGATACACAGATACAGAAATTTACAATCGAGTCTGATACAGTCAGTTTGCCTGATGGAACATTTTGAGCCATTTTGCACTGTCTGGTAACCACTTACTAGCCATGATGTTTTTCCCCCTTTAAAAAGCCAAGAAATGTTCTGTTTTTCCTTGTGCAGTCAGTCAGCTTAGCCACTAAAAGTAGGTCTGTCATTTTTGTTTGACATTCTACAAATGTAAAGCTTTACATGAAGCAACAGCCCAAAGCCAAAGCTCTTTACTGCTTGTGAAGTTTCAGCATCCTTGATGCGATTACTTCTGCTCTATAAAACAGGAGTTGTAATTAATAATAAAGAAGGAATATTTTTGTCAGCAGTTGTAATTTATTTTAAAAATGAATGCATTTGATATTATTTGGTATGAAGAGCATGGATTATGTGCTAAAGCAGAATTAGTATGCTCAGAAGTCATGCATTTGATTGTGATCCAGGATCTTTCAGCAGTGTGCTTAGTAGATGACTAGACTTCAAATAGCCAACTGTAAAAAAAACATCAGAACATCTTGTGCGTTACAGCTGTGTATCAAAGCACCCGTCAAGGGACAAATGCTGTATACTTACTGAATGTAGTATTAAATAATTCTTACAAGTAGAAATGTGTTTGTGGGCATACTGGAGCAAGATCTGACAGTATCAAAAATTAAAGTCTGTCTAATAATGTAACACTACTGTAGATGGTTAATGCTGTCAAAGGCCCTAAGTAATCTGTGGGAATAAGTTGTCCCTAGGTGTGGTAAAAGGATACTGCAGCATTGCAGCTTATTTCACAGATCGCCTATGGTTTTTTTTTCAGTTCCTCCACCCACCTCTTTTGTCCCGCTCCTCCATTGAAGGTGCTTACTGATCCAAGGGTACAGTTCCACAGGCGTCAACCAGCCTGCAGTACCACCCAAAAATGGCAATTCCTCTTGTGTGAACTGAGTCAGTGAGTGTTGTCAGGCTATTTAATCACAGGAAACAGCACAGCTGAGGCCGCCATATATTCACACTTGTCAGCAGCGGTTACTTGATAGTGATTAGGAGTTGGAATGCTAGACAGTTTTTTTCATTCTCTTTAGTCTTGGGGTCCTGAGAATGATTGCAGCATGCCTACTGATTGAGAGTAGGAATCAAGTATAGGACCTTCTGGTGTCTGTGGCTTCATTCTACACTGACTGTACAAAAAAAGCTAGTTGGATAGTAATCAGAAGCCAAAACCTCAGCCGTTTTTATTTAATTTGCCACCCTTCCTTATTTGGGGATCCCAAGGTCAGTTGTAGCACCCTAACACCACTGGTTGAGATTAGCACAGGAACTGGGAGATATTTTTCACCTTTAAATTGTATTCTCTCTTCATTTTTATGTTATTTTTTCTATTATCTAGGGTACCAAATACCACTTCCTTACTGAACTGTTGGCTGATCCAAGTATAGTTTTACTTCCTGAGTGTAACAGGGAACAAATCTTGCATAGTACCCATAATTGCACTCATCTTTAGACATGTTTGTTTTGATTTAGTATCAGCAGCTTTACTTTGCTTTATGTAATGATGATTTATCTGCTTTTGACTCTTTCATGTAATCTTCTGATGGCCTAGTGCTAAAGATAATGTGTGGTTTTGCATTACGTCATACAGACAGAAAGTCCCTTAATTTGATTCCTTGGCTGTGCTGAGTTACCAGATCTCACCCAGGACGCCGGTTGAGTTTTTTAGCTAGTCTCCATTCCCATAGAATAGGGAGGGGAAAATCAGCCACGGTTCCCACTCCTGACTGCTATCCAGTGACTCCTGCTGGAAAGTATGGGGGTGAATTTCATCATGACTTCTCCAGCTCTGCTGCTGTAACTTCGGTGGAAGTTCAGCTGAAACACTGTGAGAAGCTCTGAGGAAATTCCCAGCGTCTGAGTGTGTGGACATCTGCTTCGATGCCTCCTTAAGGAGGATTCGCCTGCCAGCACTCTCTGGCTGGGCTTACACATGAAGAATATCCAGTTAGGCACATTACTAAGGGCTGTCAGCGACATGGGACAGCACTCCAGCAAAAGTGAGTACCTTCAGAAGAGATGAGAACATTTAAAAATAAATGAAAAATTTGAAATAAACTCTCAGTATCGCCTATATTTTACAGATCCGTGTTTAACACCCAAGAAAATAGAAAGGAATTTTGTGCATTATCCTAAGACCATGCAGTCCGAAGTTTTAGTGTCTTGTGATTTGACAAAGAGCAAGTTACTCTTTTCTTATATAGTATATATAAAATATATATAATAATTATTTTACCATGGTTGAAAGTCGAGCAGTAGTTCATATTTCCACTGATATAAGCTTTTCAGAAAGCAGTCCTGTTCTCGTTACACCTCAGAAACGGTGATCTCAGCATAGGGATGTCCCAGGTGAGGCATTCCAGAATCCAGAGTAGATCTGATGTTGTTGTATGACTTCTGATTAGTAGAGGTTAAGAATCTTCATTAACCTTCTGAAAAATTTGGACATTTGGGTGATATACAGTGCTTTTGAGTGACCATCTTCAGGAGAGGAAGGGAAAAAGGGGACAATTTTTTTTAAAATTGTTTTACCACACTGAAGTATTATAAAATCCAGCTTGAGCTACTGCATTGTAACACAAAATAAAAACAGAAAATGCTGGAACACTCTGCAGGCCAACCTTGTTTCCAGCAATTTTCTGTTTTTATTTCAGATTGCCAACATCCACAGTATTTTGTTTTTGCACCATAAGACAACTTGTGTTAAAGGTAATTGCACTGTAACATTATAAGGTTTATAATGTTTTATTTTGCAGAGATTCTTTTGACTCCAATCAAAAAAACTGCATCTAGCATTACGAATTTCCACAGAAAACAAACAGATGTCATAGCTTGGCCTAAACCATCCACAGAAGATGTTCACGTAAAGAGTGAGTATAGTTCTTGGCACTGGGTTCTGGATTACACCTTTGAGTCCTGGGCTCAAATTCAGTTCAAATGTGATTTAGAAGTGATCATATGTTAAGCAAACCATGATGTAAACATAACTTATAGTGGAACAAAAGTCTAAGGGGAAATTACAACTTGTTCAATATAATGCCTATGCAAAATAAATATACATATTTATAAAATAATCTTTGATAGTTTCAGAAGACTTCATGGGGACAACTTTCAAGTGCTTTATGCCAGGGCAATGCTCATTTCTCAAGAACAAAGCTGAGGAAAAAGAGGCAGAAACAGTTATGATGGGTCTTTGCCCTTTTGCATTGCCCTCATGCTTCTGTGGTTTCCCCCAAAGGCAGGTTGAACCAGACCATTCGCAACCTTGGTGTACTATTTGACCCTGAGATGAGCTTCCGACCACATATCCACTCCATCACCAAGACCGCCTACTTCCACCTCCTTAATATCGCCCGTCTCCGCCCCGCCTCAGCTCATTTGCTGCTGTAACCCTCATCCATGCCTTTGTTACCTCTAGACTTGACTATTTCAATGCTTTCCTGGCTGGCCTCCCATCTCCCACCTCCATAAACTTGAGCTCATCCAAAACTCTGCTGCCCGTATCCTAACCCGCACCAAGTCTCGTTCACCCATCACCCCTGTGTTCACTGACCTACATTGGCTCCCGGTCCAGGAATGCCTCGATTTTAAAATTCTCATCCTTGTTTTCAAATCCCTCCACTGCCTCACCCACCCCTATCCCCTCCAGTCCTACAACCCTCCAAGATCTTTGCACTCCTCCAATTTTCGCCTCTTGCGCATCCCCCATTTTATTCACTCCACCATTGGCAGCCATGCCTTTACCTGTGGAATTCCCTTCCTAGATCTCTCTGTCTGCTACCTCTCTCTTCTCCTTAAGATGCTCCTTAAAACCTGCCTCTTTGACCAACATTTTGGTCACCTGTCCTAATACCTCCTTCCGTGGCTCGGTGTCAAATTTTGTTTGATAACGCTCCTGTGAAGTGCCTTAGACGTTTTACTATGTTAAAAGCGCTCTATAAATGCAAGTTGTTGTTGTTGTGCTGGGAGAAGGCGCAGGCATTCAAAAGCAGTGCAAGTGAAGTGGGAACAATAGAAACATAGAAAATAGGAGCAAGAGTAGGCCATTCGGCCCTTCGGGCCTGCTCCGCCATTCAAAATGATCATGGCTGATCGTCTAACTGTTCCTGCTTTTTCCCCATACCCCTTGATCCCTTTAACATTAAGAAATATATCTATCTCCTTCTTGAATGCATCTAATGACTTGGCCTCCACTGTCTTCTGTGGTAGAGAATTCCACAGGTTCACCACCCTCTGAGTGAAGAAATTTCTCCTCATCTCGGTTCTAAATGGCATACCCCGTATCCTGAGACTGTGACCCCTGGTTCTGCACTCCTCAGCCATCGGTTACATCCTCCCTGCGTCTAGTCTGTCTAATCCTGTTATAATTTTATATGTTTCGATGAGATCACCTCTTATTCTTCTAAACTCTAGTGAATATAGGCCTAGTCGACCCAATCTCTCCTCATACGTCAGTCCTGCCATTCCAGGAATCAGTCTGGTAAACCTTCGTTGCACTCCCTCCATGGCAAGGACATCCTTCCTCAGATAAGGAGATAAGGATTAATGGGCCTCAATCATTGCAGCCAGGCCCCCTCAGACAGGTAGCATGGAAATGGAGGGCCCTAAAAGAGAAATGCCCTTTTTTTCATGGGTATAGCAAAGGCTTTTCATGCCTGGACACGAGGCATTCCAGAGGGGAATCTCATTGGGATCTGTAAGGTCAGCATGACTGGAATCCTCCTCTTTGGAGCGGAGTTCCAGTGGAAATCCCTGTCAGAGCAAGGTGGTGGTAGGCCTCCCCACCTGAATTTTCCCTTATTCTCCTCTGCAATCCCACCCAATTTTGGGCGGGATCACAGAGGAGAATCCCAGTGTCTGTTTGCCAGGTTTCTGTATCTGTTGATTTACTAGCACAATATTTTTGTTGCTGAATACTAATTAAAAAAATTCTGCAACAGTAGACTGTGTTCTTTTACATATTGGCACTGCTTATCAGGGGTGTCAATATTTCCCAAAAAAAAAGAAAAACTATTGCTTTAGAAGAAGGGGGATTGGGGGAACAAGTGTCATGATTCAGGTCTTCAAAATGCTAAGACAGAGATGATGTAGATAAAAACAGGCTATTCAACATGGCCTGCGAGCATGCAATCGGAAAACACTGGGGCTTGTTGGCCCTTAAGGCCTTTTCTCAATCCGTGCCTCATGTATTTGTGACTATTAATCTAATCAATGGTTTCTGCAATGTCACTAATATAGAAGGTAATTCTGCCTGCATCTCCTTAGAGAAAAGTTGCCAGGGATAATTCACAGACGTTCAGGTTCAGTGCAGTTGGACATTGATTTTGCAATCCCACTCAGAAAGGTTAAGAATAGGCAGTAATGGAAATGGAATAATAACATTGCTGCAGTAGGCATAAAGTTGGAGAGAGCTGTTCATGGATTAAAATGTTCAGATGTGGGCTTTCAAATTTCAGTTCTCTTGACTTAGAAGAATATTTCCACTCTCCCTCTCTCCCCACTGAAAGCATTTTTAAATTAATAACTAGTCAATTTCCCATGGTGTTTTACATGGAAAACCAAAATCAAGTGCACTTTATAGGCCACCCTGTGGCAAATATCAGGAATTAAAGTGAAAGTTCAAATAAGCAGAAGAGATTGACAAGTCACATAGCATTAGTTGGCATACCATTGTTTTTAATGTGTCACATAATGTAATGTTTACATCTACTGGTGCATTACCTTTGGAATATTGAGACCACTCACTGTTTTTAATATATAATAGAATTTTTTTTAATTCCCATCCTGTGTTGAGTTAACTGATCTCAGTCAAGATGGCAATAGAGTTGCTCCATTGAGCCCTGAACAAAATGGGCGTTAGCACGCTCCCCTCTGAGTCAAAAGGTTGTGGTTTCAAACCCCACTCCAGGACCTGAGCACCTAGTCTTGGCTGACACTTCAGTGCTGCACTGTTGGAATGCTATCCTTTGGATGAGGTGTTAAACAGCAACCCAATATGCCTGTTCTGATGATTTGGCTAGAAGTGAAAGCTTCCATAGCACTTATTGAAGAAGCCATGATGTGGAGATGCCGGTGATGGACTGGGGTTGACAATTGTAAACAATTTTACAACACCAAGTTATAGTCCAACAATTTTATTTTTAATCCCACAAGCTTTCGGAGGCTTCCCCCTTCCTCAGGTGGTGTGGAAATCACCACCTGAGGAAGGGGGAAGCCTCCGAAAACTTATGGGATTAAAAATAAAATTGTTGGACTATAACTTGGTGTTGTAAAATTGTTTACAATTATTGAAGAAGAACAGAGAGATCTTGACCAATACTCCTCCCTTGGCCAATACCATCATGTCTGCACACTGATTGCCTTGGCAACGGGCAGTTGAAAAAACTGTCTGTACTCACCAAGCATTGTTCTGTGAATTATAAATGCGATTTCATTTCGAGGATTTCATTTTCACATCGTTCACCTGACGAAGGGGGAAGCCTCCGAAAGCTTGTGAATTTAAAATAAAATTGCTGGACTATAACTTGGTGTTGTAAAATTGTTTACAATCATAAAAATAGATCAATTGGCCATTCATCTGAATGCTGTCTATTGGACATCACTGTGTGCTGAATGGCTGGTACATTTGTCTGCATAAGTGACTGCACTGCAAGAAATTCGTTGAATGTGAAACACTTTAGGACATTTCTGAGAGATGCAATAAAGTGCTATATTTAAATGCAAGTTCTTTCTTTCCAGGAAAGGTCAGTAAGGGGAATGGTCCTGTAATGGTTCTGTTACAGAACTAGTAATCCACAGACATGGTCTAATAATCTAGAGAATGTGAGTTCAAATCCCCCCATGGCAGTTTGAGAATTTGAATTCAATTTAAAAAATCTGGAAATAAAAAGCTTTCAGATTGTTGTAAAAACCTAACTGATTATTCACTAATGTCCTTTAGAGAAGGGAACCTGCCATCCTTATCCGGTCTGGCCTATATATGACTCCAGTCCCACACCAACATGGTTGATCCTTATCTGCCCTCTGAATTAGCCTAGCTTTAGTATCAATAGGGATAGGCAGTGGACTTAACAAACTGAGCTGTCGATGGCGCTCTTTCTTGCTCTCTCTTCACAATACTTAGCCTGCTGCATCATTGTTAATGTTTTTAAAAATTACATTGCTTGCAGGCTTTCTTTTGACACCAGTGAAGAAATCTGCATCTGGTGCTACCGCTTTCCACAGACAGCGAAGAGACGGTACAACTCCATTTAAACCAACTGTGGGACAAGGTTATGTAAATAGTGAGAACAATCAGTGAAATGACTCAAATCAGTAAAGCTATGTTTGGTGGGATCTTTTCTTAATCAAATTGTGATTAAAAATATATTATATATTCGGAACTACTTTCCAAATGCACACTTCTGGTGGAGAGCTTTGTTTACTGGGATTGAATTTTGAGAATTCACGGGCATTCCCCAAGATTTCCCAACATGCATTCCTAGCACGGAGCTTTTGGAAAATGCTCAAATGTGATAAAAAGTTCACAATTTTTCCTGTACTACTGGATTTTATTGATTGTTTTGTAATTTTAATAATCATTAAAGATAGGAATTTTAAGTGCTGTGTGACTCACTATAGGTAATCAATAGACTATGAAACAGAGAATGGAGAGCTGAGTGGCAATTACCATCAGAGCAGCCCATACCAACGCTGCATAGTTTGGACCATTCATCTTGAAAAGGGTGTAGAATAAATATTTTGGGAGTGAATTTCCTGACTGTTTTATGATAATAAGGGCCAGTGGCACTGCAGCTCAGAGTTTTCTGCTTCGACACCTGCAATCCACTGAGGGTAACAGACTGAGAATTATAAGGCGCAGCTGTTGCCAGGATCAGCGGAGACTGGTGGAAGTGAGGAGTTTCTGAACCGTAAGACTCTGGAGAGTTTCATTAACAATTTCTGCAGCTGGGAAACAATTTTTGTTGCTGTTTTTGATAACTCCAGGCTTCTTTTCTCTCCTACTAACCATTTCCTAAACCCCCTCTGCCCTGCCCCCTCCACCCTCACCTCCAAAAGGAAGTGCGAGGAGCTCAAGGATTACTTTAACACTAAGATTGAGACCATCTGTTCAGCTGCCCCTGCCGCATCCCCCCCTTCCCCTTTCCCATCACTCCACACTTTCCCCCTAGGTCCTTCCCGCCTTATCCCTAAACCCACATCATTCTCTCGTTTCTCTCCTATCTCCCCTCATGCTCCCTGAGCTCATCTTGTCTATAAGACACAATTTCCTGACCCCAATCTCACTAAATTGCTGACCACCCAACTTCCCTCTTGGTGCCCGTGCTAGTTAACATTGTAAGTAGGAACATAGGAACAGGAGTAGGCCATTCAGCCCCACGTGCCTGCTCCGCCATTTGATAAGATCATGGCTGATCTGTGATCTAACTCCCTCTCCTTAGATACTGTCTCCCCCTCCCTTTCATAACCGTTACCATCACCCATCCTCAAAAAACGCACCCTTGAACTTTCTGTCCTTGCAAACAACCACCCCATCTCCAGCCTCATTTTCCTCTCCACAGTCTTTGAACATGTTGTCACTTCCCAAATCTGTACCCATCTTTCTCGCAACTCCATGTTTGGATCTCTCTAATCGGGTTTCTGCCCCTGCCACAGCAAGCTATCCACCACCTCTCTCACTCACTCCACTGCCTCTGTGTTGTCAGACTGCTTGTTTGACTTCCAGTCCTGGATGAGCCACAATTTTGTTCAGTTAAACATTGGAAAGACCAAAGTCATCGCCTTCGGCCCCTTCTGCAAATTCTTTACCCTCGCCACCAATTCCATCCCCCTCCCCTGCAAATGTCTCCGGTTGAACCAGACTGTTCACAACCTTGGTGTATTATTTGACCTCGAGTTCAGCTTCCAACCCCATATTCTATCCATCACAAAGACTGTCTACCTCCACCTCCGTAATATTGCCTGTCTCAGCCCCTGCCTCAGCCGTCTGCTGCTGAAACTCTCATCCATGATTTTGTCACTTCCAGGCTTGACTATTCCAATGCTCTCTTGGCTGGCCTCACATCCTCCACCCTCCATAAACTTCAGCTCACCCAAAATTCTGCTGCTCGAATCCTATCCTGCATCAAATCCCGCTCACCCATCTCCCCTGTGCGAGCTGACTGACAAGCTAGCTGCCATTCCCCTAGTGTCTGAAATTTAAAATTCTCATCTTTGTGTTTAAATCCCTTCATGGCCATATCTCTGTCTCCAGCCCTGTAACCCTCTGAGAACTCTGTGTTCCTCCAACTCTGGCCTTGTGCAAACCCCACTCCTTTTGCCCCACATTGGCAGCCGCGCTTTCAGCCATCTAGGCCCTAAGCTCTGGAATTTCCTCTTAAATTTTCTTGAAACCCATCTCTTTGACCAGGCTTTTAGTCACCCATCCTAATATATTCTTCTTTGGCTTGACGTCGATTTTTTAGATGCCTGATTACACTTCTGTAAAGCGCCTTGGGATATTTTTCTACATTAAAGGCACTTTGTTAGTGAAAGTTGTTGTTGTTATGTCCCTATGAGGGTGTGTCAGTTACAATCCTTTTGCTCATCCCTGGTTATGTATTAATGTTCTGTTTATGTACTAATGATCTTTTTTTTTAAGTTGAGAGGCTCTGGTTTTATCAGATTGACAGCTCTCTAGAGACTAATGCATTATTTAGACCGATTTTGAATGGACTGTAATGAACCTCTGAAATTTCAGTGAAGGAACAGCAGTTTTGTCAGTGCTTTTCTCGTTCAAAGCTTTGCTCATGTTGGCTATGCTTTTGCATCACCACTAATCTAACTTCTGTCTTGAACAGTCTGATGGCCCATTTATATTACTGGGCTGCCTTGTGGGGTGGATTTTTTCCCTGTGCTTGGGGGTTAAACACCACTACAGGCAAATGTAAATGGCTGTCAGCACTCGCCATTGGGCTGCCATTTTAATCTCTTTCTTTTCCCCTCCTTTCCTAAGGTCCTTGTGTGGCTCCAAACGTGCCTGCAACCCTCTGGTTTTTATACAAATGAATTTATTCCTCCCTACCCCAAGGTATCGAAGCCAATTGTGGTGTCCCAGCTACAGTCCTGGCTCCTGACTCAGATCAGTTAAATTAGCACAGACTTTGAATCGAAATTTAAACCTTCTGATCTGTGTCAATTAGTGTTATAACTGATGTGGTGCCTTTACCCACAGAGAAAACCTATTCCCGTCTGTTTTTTAAATTATTTCTCTCAGCCCCCTTCACCTTTTTCTGTCTTTTCCATGTCACTTCCTAACTGAGAGAGGCACTGAATACCTGTTTCCAAGCTTTTCCAGTACTGCTCAGTAACCTGTTTTTTTTGGCCTACTATCATGGAAGGAGCTAAGAAAGCACAGAGGAGATCCTCTACACATTTTTTTGCCTACATACCAAAGTCACTGCACTTCAAAGTAATTAATGTAGGAAAGGAAGTTTGGGATGTCTTTGAGAGATGTGAGCAGAAGTTATGGAGTAAGTTGGATAAAACATGAAGGTGGGCAGACGAATCGCAAATAATATTTAATGCAGACAAATGTAAAGTTCTGCACATAGGATGGAAAAATAAGCAACACATGTACGTCATGCAAGGTGCTGAAATAGCCTGGAGACCTAGGTGTCTTAGACTCAACACTAAATATGTCCAACCAATGCAGAGCAGCAATCAACAAAGCCAATAGAATGTTGAACTGCAGAGCCAGAACAGTAGAATACAAGTCAGAGGAGGCAGTGCTCAAATGGTATATTGGTGTGATCAGACTGCAGTTTGAGTACTGCGTAGAGTTCTGGTCACCGAGACAAGAGACATTCAAGCGCTGGAGGCAGTGCAGGAAAGAACCATAACGCTGATCCCTAGTGTCCAAGGCCTGCATTATGATGAAAGACTGAAGAAACTTAGGGAGGTGAACTTATAGAGGTTTATAAGATAGTTAAGGGAAAGGAAAAGGTATATCCGGAATATTACATTGTTACATAATGAGAGTAGGACAAAGGGACACAGGTTGAAACCAGTAAAAGGTAAATTTGGAACTTATATCAGGAACTTCTTGACAAAGAACTAAATGCAAGTCTTTCTTCTTTCAAAGAGTGATCAATGTATGAAATAGACTTCCAAGAAGAATAGTGGAGGCAAAAACCCTGGAAAGAAAGACTTGCATTTATATAGCACCTTTCACAACCTCAGGACATCCCAAAGCGCTTTATAGCCAATGAAGTACTTTTGAAGTATATTCACTGTTATAATGTAGGAAACGTCAATTCACACACAGCGAGGTCCCACAAACAGCAATGATTCTTAGTGATATTAATTGAGAGATAAGTATTGGCCAAGACACTGGGAGAACTCCCCTGCTTTTCTCCGAAATAGTGCCATGGGATCTTTTACGTCCACCTGAAAGGGCAGACAGGGCCTCAATTTAATGTCTCATCCGAAAGACAACACTTCCAACAGTGCAGCAGTATTGCACTGGAGTGTCAGCTTAGATTATGTATTC
This sequence comes from Heptranchias perlo, assembly GCF_035084215.1. Classification (NCBI taxonomy): domain Eukaryota; kingdom Metazoa; phylum Chordata; class Chondrichthyes; order Hexanchiformes; family Hexanchidae; genus Heptranchias; species Heptranchias perlo. The sequence continues at coordinate 62,209,859 of NC_090340.1, read as the reverse complement.
AAGTCTCTGGAGTGGGACTTGAACCCACGACCTTCTGACTCAGAGGCAATAGTGGCAGCAACTGAGCCACAGCTGGCACCAACATTTAGAAACAATTGGATCCTGAATTGGGGAAGCTTTAGAATCATTCTGAGTGGGTGAACTTAGATGGGCCGAGGAGCCTTCCTGACCTGTAACTATCTTGTATTCTTTCTTTCTCTCTGAATGTGTACAAGATGAACTAGAAGTTCTGAACAGCCTCTTTTAGTCCAACATAATTTTTCCTGGATTTAGAACAGTATAGCATTGTTGCTAGAGGTTTGGTCCCTCTTTCCCCCAAATTCTTAGTCAAAGTTCTACCTTTGGAGTATTATTATTGACACTTGAAAAAATTGTACCCAAATTTCAAACCTGTTATTTTTCACCATGGACATTTTTTATATGAAGCTACTTAGTGATTGAGCATTACATGGAATTTACAGCACAAAAACAGGCCAGTCAGCCCAACTGGTCTATGCGGCTGTTTATGCTCCACTTAAGCCTCCTCTCACCCTACTTCATCTAACCCTATCTGCATATCCTTCTATTCCTTTCTCCCTTATGTACTTATCTAACTTCCCCCTAAAGGCATAAATGCTATGCGCCTCAACTACTCCATGTGGTAGTGAGTCCCACATAAAGAAGTTTCTCCTGAATTCCTTATTGGATTTATTAGTGACGATCTTATATTTATGACCCCTAGTTTTGGACTCCCCCGCAAGTGGAACCATCTTCTCTATGTCTACCCTATCGAACCCCTTCATAATTTTAAAGACCTGTCAGGTCACCCCTTGGCCTTCTCTTTTCGAGAGAATTGGGGTAATTTTTTGAATTCACAGTATGGAGTTTCAGCACACCCACCCCTCCCCAGATCGCACATTGGGAATCTAGGCACTCCCCATGATTTTCCGTCCATAAAATGAATGGATGAAAAATGATGGGGACATGCGTTTGAATTCCTGATATGCGCTCCCAGCAGACGAAGCTCTGTGCCAGAAGCACAAACTCCTAAAATTACCCTTTGTGTTATTCTGATTGTTCATGTTCCTGTAGACAGTTTGCCTGCATCGTGTTATGTTTCATTGACTGAGCTGGGGGAGGGGAAGGAACAACTGAGGAGAGGGCAGTCTGTCAGGATGAGGTTATCTCTTAAATGGATCTTGAAAAACAATACCCTTGAATTCTCACATACTGTAGGCTAGCCTTAAATGCATTATATAAAATGTCCTATAATAGTCAAGAAACAAAGGTAGGGAGTATACCCGCAAAAGTGTGATGTTTAAACTTGTTTATTTACAGGACAATATAAGCGTAGTGTAACTATAAAGAAGAGCATTTTACTAGCAGGAGAAATGGTCCTGTAAAATGAGACCCTGGAGAATTGCAGTGAAATAGCAGGGCAGCAGGTGGTGATTCAGCCTCAGCTGGCTGGCTGAAGAAAACAAAATGAAATGCTTCCAGCAAAAAGGCAAACTATAAATAACGCTGATGGACTACAGGGTTTTTAACTTTTTTTAGCTGACTATATTGCTGCTGCATAGTTACAGTGTTTGGTACTGTTTTTAAATGACTTTTTGCTTCCTATGCACCTGTACATTATCACAGAGATTGTAACCAAGAAGTCATTGCTTCAACAACTTGCATTTATACAGCACCATTATAATAAATGTCACTTCACAAATGGAAATAGACTAGGAAACAGAAACCAAGCCATGATGGGGAGGAAGGGTTACCTCCTGGTCAAAAAGATGGATTTTGAAAAGACTTTTAAAGGAGGAGAGAGAAGTAGATCATCAAGTTATGATGCTTTGGGTGTGTACCTTTCATCAAACTAAAGGCTCAGAGACAAACAGGCATTTTAGTAAGGTTGGAAAAATTAGAAAAGGGAGGAGAGGGTGAGAGAACCAACAGATGCACCAGTTAGAGAGGGAGTTAATGTGTTAAATGACCTGCAAAATGCTTAATAGAAAATCTTCAAGTGATATAAAAGATTATCGACGAGATAACGTAGAGATATAGAAAAGACAAAAGGATGTGCAAATTGTTGGGGGGTAAAAAAAACACAGGAGAGGTCCAGGTTAAGGGGAGATTTAATAGAGGTATTCAAAATTATGAAGGGGTTTTGATAGAGTAAATAAGGAGAAACTGTCAGGAGGGTTGATAATCAGAGGACACAGATTTAAGGTAATTGGCAAAAGAACCAAAGGAGAAATTTTTTAATGCAACGAGTTGTTATGATCTGGAATGCACCGCTTGAAAGGGTGGTGGAAGCAGATTCAATAGTAATTTTCAAATGGTAATTGGATATATACTTGAAAAGGAAAAAATTGCAGGGCTATGGGGAAAGAGCAGTGGAGTGGGATTAATTTTATAGCTCTTTCAAAGATCAAGCATGATGGCCGAATAGCCTCCTTCTGTGCTGTATAATTCAATGCACCCAAAAACATGAGAGAGAAATAAATAAATGATAAGGGAAGAGAGAAAAGCTGGGAATGTAGCAGATGTACTTATACCTGTATTTTTAAAAGGAAGCAGACCCTGACTAGAACCACTGCCCCTCACTCACTGACTCTAGCAGTGATCCTACCTTGTTGGATTCTTTACTAAATGTGCTCTTCAGGAGACATTTACATCTGCAGTGCTTGCTTTTCAGCAAATAGCATTTAAGGGAAAGCTAGATAAGCACATGAGGGAGAAAGGAATAGAAGGGTATGCTGATACAGTTCGATGAAGAGGGGTGAGAGGAGGCTCGTGTGGAGCATAAACGCCGGCATAGACCAGTTGGGCCGAATGACCTGTTTCTGTACTGTAGACTCAATGTGACTACCATCACAGGCTGAACACAAACACTGGCCTGGCATTCCGCGATGATCGGATGAAGACTTAATGGGCAATGTAATGCAATGTGACTTCAAAACCCCTTTAGGACTGAGTAAGACTTATAGCCATTCTGATAGTCTGCCTGTGAGAGCACTGAATTGGCATTGTTTCATCTGGACCATCAGAGATTTGACTGCAACCCTGCCCAGGGACATCTAAAAAATAATACAGATGTAAATTGGAGGGAATTGGATATATACTTGAAAAGGAAAAATTTGCAGGGTATGGGGAAAGAGCAGGTGAGTGCAACTAATTGAATAGCTCTTCCAAAGAGCTGGCACAGGCACGATGGGCCGAATGGGCTGTATGATTCTATTAAACAGCAACAACTTGCAATTATAGAATTACTTTAATGTAGAAAAACACCCCAAAGCAATTTACAGAGGTGTAAGGGATTAAAATGGATGCCGAGCCAAAGGAGATATTAGGAAGGTGACCAACAGCTTAGACAAAGAGGTGGGTTTTAAGAAGGATCTTAAAGGAGGAGAGGGAAATGGAGAGGCGGAGGAGTTTATAGAGGGAATTCCAGAGCTCAGGGCCTAGGAAGCTGAAAGTAACACTGCCAGTGTTGGGGCAAAGGGAGAGGGGATGCACAACAGGCCAGAGTGAGAGGAATGGAAAGTTTGGGCAGGGTTGTAAGGCTGGAGGAGGTTCCAGAAATAGGGAGAGGCGAGGCCATGAAGGGATTTAAATACAAGGATGAAGGTGGGAGGACAGGTAGATGAGGTGGTTAAGAAGGCATACGGGATATTTTCCTTTATTAGCCAAGGCATAGAATATAAGAGCAGGGAAGTTACGCTAGAACTGTATAAAACACTAGTTAGGCCACAGCTAGAGTACTGCATAAAGTCCTGGTCACCACATTACAGGAAAGATGTGATTGCACTAGAGAGGGTACAAGAGGAGATTTACGAGGATATTGTCAGGGCTGGAGATTTTTAGATATGAGGAAAGATTAGATAGGCTGGGGTTGTTTTCTTTGGAACAGAGGAGGCTGAGGGGAGATTTAATTGAGGTGTATAAAATCATGAGGGGCCTAGAAAGAGTGGATAGGAAGGACCTATTTCCCTTACCAGAGAGGTCAATAACTAGGGGGCATAAATTTAAAGTAATTGGTAGAAGGGGAGCTGAGGAGAAATTTTTTCATCCAAAGGATAATGGGGGTCTGGAACTCACTGCCTGAAAGGATGGTAGAGGCAGAAACCCTCATCGCATTTAAAAGGTACTTGGATGTGCACTTGAAGTGCCATAACCTACAAGGCTTCAGACCAAGAGCTGGAAAATATGATTAAATGGATAGCTTTTTCAGCTGGCACAGAAACGATGGGCTGAAAAGCCTCCTTCTGTGCTGTAAATTTCTATGATTCTATGAAAATTTTTAATTGGAGGCATTGGATTGGGACAGGAATCCAATGTAGGTCGCGAGGACAAAGGTAATAGGTGAGCAGGACTTGGTGAGTTAAAGTTTACAGCGTGTGGAGGAAGGGAGGTTGGCTAGGAGAGCATTGAAATAGTCGAGTCTGGAGGTAGAGGCAGAAGTGGGTGTTGTTACAGAGGTGGTCTTTGTGATGGAGAGGATGTGGGCTCAGAAACTCAACTTGGGCTTAAATAGGATGCCACGGTTGCTAACAATCTAGTTCAGCCTAAGACAGTGGTTGGGGAGAGGGATGAAGGACAGTGGTGAGGTAATGGATTTTGTGGTGTGGGCCAAAGGCAATTGCTCCCATCTTCATATGTTTAATTGAATGAAATTGCGGCTCATCGAAGATTGGATGTCAGACAGACAGTTTGACATTCACAGAGACAGTAAAGGAGTCGAGAGAGGTGGTGGAGAAGTAGAGCTGAGTGTAATCTGCATCTGGAATTAGAATTCTGAAGCCCTTTGTTCCTGAAACATTAATTTGTCTTTTTTCCTTCAGATGCTAACTTACCTGCTGTGTATTTCCAACTTTTTCTGTTTTAAACTAAAACTATTTTTTACCTTAACACAGCAGAAGTGATGCCATTTACTCTTATTTGAGCATTTGGTGTTGTTTTCTAATGGCTTCTCTTAGTGCACTGTGAAATAGTGTACTATACAACAGTGGCTCCGGGGTTTCTATATGCAGAGGACACTGGGTCATATTTACCCAGCAGCATCAGAGGATGCTGGCATTTTCAAATTGTAGGGGAATTCAGGTCAACCAGAAGTACCACACATTTTTATTTTCGATATAGGCTTTGATTCAGAGGATTAGGATTAATAAAATGTGATTCAGATGTGTTTTTAAAGAAATAATGTGCATTTATATGGCACCTTTCATGTCCTCAGGATGTACCAAAGCATTTCACCACCGATTAATTACTTTGTGAAGTGTAGTCACAGTTATGTAGGCAGCTGCAGCAGTTAATTTGTGCACAGCACCATCCCACAAACAGCAGACATAATGACCAGATAATCTGTTTTTGGTGGTGTTGGGTTGAGTTACAAATGTTGTGCAGGACATCGGGGCCAACTCTCCTGCTCTTCCTCAAATAGTGCCATGGGATCTTTAAGGTTCACTTGAGTAGGCGGTCAGGGCCTCGGTTGGATCTCTTGTGCAAAAGTCAGCACCTCCTGAGTTACAGCACTTAGCTTACATTAGGTGCCTGGTTGTGGGGCGGGGTGGGGGGGTTGTTGAAACCACTACCAGCTAACTCAGGCAGGTGTGCTACTAGTGAGTCAAGCTGACACCACAAAACTTCATATCACCCCAGATTAGGGTTGCCGATTTTGGTTGCATGTATTCCTGGAGGTTTCATCAACAACAACTTGCATTTATATAGCGCCTTTAACATAGTAAAACGTCCCAAGGCGCATCACAGGAGCGATTATCAAACAAAATTTGATACCGAGCCACATAAGGCGATATTAGGACAGGTGACCAAAAGCTTGGAATCAAGGGATATGGGGATCAGGCAGGAAAGTGGAGTTGAGGTCGAAGATCAGCCATGATCTTATTGAATGGCGGAGCAGGCTCAAGGGGCCATATGGCCTACTCCTGTTCCTATTTCTTATGTTTCTTATGGTCAAAGAGGTAGGTTTTAAGGAGCATCTTAAAGAGGGAAAGTGAGGTGGAGAAGTTTAGGGAGGGAATTCCAGAGCTTAGGGCCTTGGCAGCTGGAGGCATTGCCGCCAATGATGGGGCGATCAAAGACAAGAATTGGAGGAGCACTGAGATCTCGGAGGATTGTAGGGCTGGAGGAGGTTACAGAGATAGGGAGGGGCGAGGCCATGGAGTGATTTGAAAACAAGGATGAGAATTTTAAAATCGAGGCGTTCCCGGACCAGGAGCCAATGTAGGTCAGCGAGCACAGGAGTGATGGGCGAGCGGGACATAGCGCAAGTTAGGATATGACCTTCTACCTTTAACTGCCCCTTTCCCACACTCCTGCCACTGGCCACCCAACACGTGCATCCTCACAGCGCATCACCTTCCCTTGCCAATTGTAAAGCCGTTTGGATGCCAGTCAAAACAACCTTTTTCCCATCTTCAATATTTTTATAACTAAAAAGTTTTATAACTAATAAATGAAAGTGTTAAAAAGAAAATGAAAAAAAAAAGTTGTTTTAATAACCCTAAGATTTTTCTCCTGGGTTGCTCTGCAGGGCATTCTGGAGGGGGAGGGTGAACAGCCAATAGTCGTGGTCCATATCGGTACCAACGACATAGGTAAAAAAAGGGATGAGGTCCTGCAAGGTGAATTGAAGGAGTTGGGAGATAAATTAAAAGGCAGGACCTCAAAGGTAGTGATCTCAGGATTACTACCAGTGCCACGTGCTAGTGAGTATAGGAACAGGAGAATAGACCAGATGAATGCGTGGCTGCAGGGATGGTATAGTCGGGAGGGATTTAGATTCCTGGGACATTGGGACCGGTTCTGGGGAAGGTGGGACCTGTACAAGCGGGACGGATTACACCCAAGCAGGACCGGGACCGATGTCCTCGCGGGGGTGTTTGCTAGTGCTGTTGGGGAAGGTTTAAACTAGATTGGCAGGGGGATGGAAACCTGAGCAGGGAGACAGAGGAGGGGGAAACAAGGATAGAAACAAAAGACAGAAAGGGAAGAAGCAATAGTGGAAGGCAGAGAAAACAAGGGCGAAAAACAAATAGGGCCATAGTGCAAAATAAAACTAAAATGACTAGCAATCTTAAAAGACAAGTTCAAAGGCATTGTGTCTTAATACACAGAGCATTTGCAATAAGCTAGATAAATTAATAGCACAGATAGATATTAACAGTTATGATATAGTTGCGATTACGGAGACATGGCTACAGGGTGACCAAGGATGGGAACTGAACATCCAGGGGTATTCAATATTTAGGAAGGACAGGCAAAAAGGGAAAGGAGGTGGGGTAACGTTGTTAGTAAAGGAAGAAATCAATGCAATAGTGAGGAAGGATATTGGCTCGGAAAATCACGATATGCAATCTGTATGGGTGGAGCTAAGAAACACCAAGGGGCAGAAAACGTTGGTGGGAGTTGTCTATAGGCCCCCAAACAGTAGTGGAGATGTAGGGGAGGGCATTAAACAGGAAATTAGAGACACATGCAAAAAGGGTATAACTGTAATCATGGGTGACTTTAATCTACATATAGATTGGTCAAACCAAATTAGCAATAATACTGTGGGGGAGGAATTCTGGAGTGTGTACATGATAGTTTTCTAGACCAATATGTTGAGGAACCAACTAGAGAACAGGCGATCCTAGACTGGGTATTGTGCAATGAAAAAGGATTAATTAACAATCTTCTTGTGCCTTAGGGAAGAGCGACCATAACATGATAGAATTCCTCATTAAGATGGAGAGTGAAGTAGTTGAATCCGAAACTAGGGTCCTGAACCTAAATAAAGGAAATTACGAAAGTATGAGGTGCGAGTTGGCTATGATAGATTGGGGAACTTTACTAAAAGGGATGACGGTGGATAGGCAATGGCTAATATTTAAAGAACGTGTGCAGGAATTACAACAATTATTCATTCCTGTCTGGCGCAAAAATAAAACAGGAAAGGTGGCTCAACCTTGGCTTACAAAAGAAATTAGGGATAGTATTAGATCCAAAGAGGAGACATATAAAATTGCCAGAATAAGCGGCAAACCTGAGGATTGGAAGCAGTTCAGAATTCAGCAAAAGAGGACAAAGAGATTGATTAAGAGGGGGGAAAATAGAGTATGAGAGCAAACTAGCACATAAAAACTGACTGTAAAAGCTTCTATAAATATGTCAAGAGAAAAAGATTAGTGAAGACAAATGTAGGTCCCTTACAGTCAGAAATGGGGGAAATTATAATGGGGAACAAAGAAATGGCAGAACAATTAAACACATACTTTGGTTCTGTCTTCACAAAGGAGGACACAAATAACCTGCCAGAAATGTTAGGGAACCAAGGGTCTAGTGAGAGGGAGGAACTGAAGGAAACCAGTATTAGTAAGAAAATAGTGCTAGGGAAATTAATGGGACTAAAAGCTGACAAATCCCCAGGGCCTGAAAATCTACATCCCAGAGTACTAAAGGAAGTGGCCCTGGAAATAATGGATGCATTGGTGGTCATCTTCCAAAATTCTATAGACTCTGGAACTGTACCTACAAATTGGAGGGTGGCAAATGTAACCCCACTATTTAAAAAAGGAAGGAGAGAAAAAACAGGGAATTACAGACCAGTTAGCCTAACATCAGTAGTGGGGAAAATGCTAGAGTCCATTATAAAAGATGTGATAACAGAACGCTTGGAGGGCATTAACGGGATTGGACAAAGTCAGCATGGGTTTATGAAAGGGAAATCATGCTTAACAAATCTACTGGAGTTCTTTGAGGATGTAATTCGTAGAATAGATAGGGGAGAACCAGTGGATTTTCAGAAGGCTTTTGATAAGGTCCCACACAAGAGGTTAGTGTGCAAAATTAAAGCACATGGGATTGGGGGGAATATACTGGCATGGATTGAGAATTAGTTGACAGACAGGAAACAGAGAGTAGGAATAAACGGGTCTTTTTCTGGGTGGCAGGCAGTGACTAGTGGGGTACCGCAGGGATCAGTGCTTGGGCCCCAGCTATTCACAATATATATCAATAATTTAGATGAGGGAACTAAATGTAACATTTCCAAGTTTGCAGATGACACAAAGCTGGGGTGGAATGTGAGCTGTGAGGAGGATGCAAAGAGGCTCCAATGTGATTTAGATAAGTTGGATGAGTGGGCAAGAACATGGCAGATGCAGTATATTGTGGATAAATGTGAGGTTATCCACTTTGGTTGTAAAAACAGAAAGGCAGATTATTATCTGAATGGTGATAGATTGGGAAAAGAGGATGTGCAACAAGACCTGGGTATCCTTGTACACCAGTCGCTGAAAGCGAGCATTCAGGTGCAGCAAGCAGTTAGGAAGGCGAGTGGTACGTTGGCCTTCATTGCAAGAGGATTTGAGTACAGGAGCAGGGATGTCTTACTGCAGTTATACAGGGCCTTGGTGAGACCACATCTGGAGTATTGTGTGCAGTTTTGGTCTCCTTATCTGAGGAAGGATGTCCTTGCCATGGAGGGAATGCAACGAAGGTTTACCAGACTGATTCCTCGGATGGCAGGACTGACGTATGAGGAGAGATTGGGTCGACTGGGCCTATATTCACTTGAGTTTGGAAGAATGAGAGGTGATCTCATCAAAACATATAAAATTCTAACAGGACTAGACAGACTGGATGCAGTAAGGATGTTCCCGATGGCTGGGGAGTCCAGAACCAGGGGTCACAGTCTCATGATACGGGGTATGCCATTTAGAACCGAAATGAGGAGAAATTTCTTCAATCAGAGGGTGGTGAACCTGTGGAATTCTCTACCACAGAAGGCAGTGGAGGCCAAATTATTAGATGTATTCAAGAAGGAGATAGATATATTTCTTAATGCTAAAGGGATCAAGGGATATGGGGAAAAAGTGGGAACAGGGTACTGAGTTAGACGATCAGCCATGATCATTTTGAATGGTGGAGCAGGCCCTAAGGGCCGAACGGCTTATTCTTGCTCCTATTTTCTATGTTTCTATGCTCACAGCAGTGTCCTGGAGATTAATCTTCAATCCCTGGAGGCTCCAGGACAATCCTGGAGGATTGGCAACCCCATCCCAGATGGGGCACAATCCCTGGCTGAGAAAGCCAATGCTTAATCCATTTTACATTAATGATCTGAAAGAAAACCAGACAGCTCAACTGTGGAAACATCAGCGTTAACATCTTCACCCGACATCCACAAGATGCACGCTTTTCTGCCGTTGTACAATAGCATTCCGAACAGGAATCCTGGCTAGTTTTCTCCTCCGACGGTGCTGAGACCAATTGTGGAATACCTAACTTACGACAGCGTAAAGATTGAACCTGTGACCTATCTGGCTTGGTACCATGCTACGTGGTGTACTTGGCACTGAGCCTTCACAGGAGCCCACAATACAATATTTTGAGCAAAACTATTCATTCTGACTACATTTTATTGCAGCTACACATTCTGCTCATCACATAGGTTCATATTTTATATTTTTATACACTGCCTGCCTTTGTAAAACCGCACAGAATTGTTCACAAATAATGAATTAGAATTTCCACAATGACTTGATATATTTTTCTCCCCCACTCTAAAGGCACTGGGGTAGAGCTCTGTGGAAGCAAGCAGCTTCCAAGTGTTGACAGGATATTTAATCACAGGAGGACCAAGACCAATCCTGTCCTCATCTAATGTCCACAGGTTCACACATTTCAGCAGGTGTCACGCCCAGGGGCGGGATGGAATCCTGACCGATTTTACCCTCTACCATCTAGGGGTACATGGAGGCCAATTCGAGCTCCTTGGCTGAGATCAGCTAACAGCACAGAACAGATTTGATTGAATACAGCCTATTGAATTTCTTTCTACTGCACCACTGAATCATGATAAACCAAAACTGATTTGTGCAGCTGGATTGTCACAGCTCTGCTGCTTTTAAACCGAGAACAATTAAATTAATGTCCCTGCTTTGATATTCTACTATGACCTCAGTAGCAGCAACAAAACACAATTACTGTCTTAAGGCAATGGCTTTCAGACTTTTCTGTGTGGGGGTTCCGCTGTAAATATTGACAGACTTGGACACCCTACTGTCTTAACTTTTGAAAGACAGCGTCACCTACCCAAAGGCAATGCAGAAAATGTTTTAATGACACTTCAGTGCAGTACTGAGGGAGTACTGCACTGTCGGAGGTGCCGTCTTTTGGATGAGACGTTAACCCGAGGCCCTGTCTGCCCTCTCGGATGGACGTAAGAGATCTTATGGCTCTATTTTGAAGAAGATCAGGGGCGTTCTTCCCGGTGTCCTGGCCAATATTTATCCCTCAACCAACATCACTATAAGACCATAAGAGTTAGGAGCAGGAGTAGGCCATTTGGCCCTTCGAGCCTGCTCCACCATTTAATGAGATCATGGCTGATCTGATTTTTACCTCAACTCCACTTTCCCGCCTTTTCCCCATATTCTTTGACTCCCTGACTGATCAAAAATTTGTCTAACTCAGCCTTGAATGTATTCAATGACTCAGCCTGCACAGCTTTTTGGGGTAAAGAATTCCAAAGAATCACGACCCTCTGGGAGAAGAAATTCCTCCTCATTTCCATCTTAAATGGGCGACCCCTTATTCTGGGACTATGCCCCCTAGTTTTAGATTCCCCCATGAAGGATAAAATCCTCTCAGCATCTACCCTATCGAGTCCCTCAGAATTTTATATGTTTCAATAAGATCTCCTCTCATTCTTCTAAACTCCAATGAGCGTAGACCCAACCTGTTCAATCTTTCCTCATAAGACAACCCTTCCATACCCAGAATCGACTTAGTGAACCTTCTCTGAACTGCCTCCAATGCAAGTATATCCTCCCTTAAATAAGGGTACCAGAACTGTACGCAGTACTCCAGGTGTGGTCTCACCAGCACCCTGTACAGTTGTAGCACGACTTCTCTGCTTTTATATTCCATCCCCCTAGAAATAAAGGCCAATATTCCATTTGCCTTTCGGATTACCTTCTGCACCTGTATGTTGACTTTTTATGTTTCATGTACGAGGACACCCAGATCCCTCTGTACCACAGCATTTTGTAGTATTTCTCCATTCAAATAATATTTTGCTTTGTTATTTTTCCCCCAAAAGTGGATGATATCACATTTTCCACATTATATTCCATCTGCCAAATTTTTGCCCATTCATTTAACCTGTCAATATCCCTTTGCAGACACTTTGTGTCCTCTTCGCAACTTGCTTTTCCACCTATCTTTGTATCATCAGCAAATTTAGTTACCATGCACTGTGTTCCTTCATCCAAGTCATTGATATATATTGTAAATAGTTGAGGCCTCAGCACTGGTCCCTGTGGCACCCCACTAGTTACAGATTGCCATTTTGAAAATGACCCTTTTATCCCGACTCTTTGTTTTCTGTTAGTTATCCAATCCTCTATCCATGCCAGTATATTACCCCAACACCATGAGCTCTTATCTTGTGCGGTAACCTTTTATGTGGCACCTTATCGAATGCCCTTTGGAAATCCAAATATACTGCATTCATTGGTTCCCTTTTATCCACCCTGCCCATTACTTCCTCAAAGAACTCTAATAAATTTAATTGTAAACAATTTTACAACACCAAGTTATAGTCCAGCAATTTTATTTTAAATTCACAAGCTTTCGGAGGCTTCCTCCTTCCTCAGGTAAATGTGTCAGACACGATTTCCCCTTCTAATAAATTTGTCAGACACGATTTCCCCTTCATAAAACCATGTTGACTCTCCTTGATTGTATTATGAGTCTCTCAATGTCCTGTTGCTACTTCCTTAATAATGGATTCTAGCATTTTCCCAATGACAGATGTTAGGCTAACTGGTCTATAGTTACCTGCTTTCTGTCTCACTCCCTTCTTGAATAGGGGTGTTACGTTTGAGGTTTTCCATTCCGCTGGGACCTTTCCAGAATCTAGTGAATTCTGGAAGATTACGACCAATGCATCCACTATCTCTGTAGCAACTTCCTTTAAGACCGTGGATGCAAGCCATCAGGTCCAGGGGATTTGTCAGCCTTTAGACCCATTAATTTACCTAGAACTTTTTCTCTAGTGATAGTGATTGTTTTTAGTTCCTCTCTCGCCTTTGCCCCTTGATTTTCCACTATTATTGGTATTTTATTATTTCTACTGTGAAGACAGATACAAAATATCTGTTCAATTCCTCTGCCGTTTCCTTGTTTTCCATTATTTCCCCAGTCTCATCCTCTAAGGGACCAATGTTTACTTTAGCTACCCTCTTCCTTTTTATATACTTGTAGAAGCTTTTACTGTCAGTTTTTATATTTCTTGCTAGTTTACTCTCATAATTTATTTTCTCCCTCTTTATTATTCTTTTAGTCATCCTTTGCTGAATTTTAAAGTTTTCCCAATCTTTGGGCTTACCAGTAATCTTTTCCACGTTGTATGCTTTTTCCTTTAACCTGATACCATCCTTGACTTCCATAGTTAGCCATGGTTGGTTCACCGTTTTTGTGAAGTCTTCTCACAGGGATATATTTTGTTGCGAGTCATAAAATATCTTTTTAAATGTTTGCCACTGCTTATCCACCATCATACCATCTAATCTGTTTACCCAGTCCACTTTAGCCAATTCCGCCCTCATTCCTTTGTAATTGCCCTAATTTAAGTTTAATACAGTAGTTTCAGACCCAAGATCCTCGCTCTCAAACTGGATGTGAAATTCTATCGTGTTATGATCACTGCTTCCCAAAGGATCCTTTACTTTGAGATCATTAATTAATCCTGTTTCCTTACCCATTCCCAGATCCAAAATGGCCTGTTCCCTGGTTGGTTCCCCAACGTATTGGTCTAAGAAACAATCCCGAATACACTCTGTGAGCTCCTCCTCAGGGCTACTTTTGCCAATTTGATTTGTCCAATCTATCTGAAAGTTAAAATCACCCATGATTATTGCATTACCTTTTTTTACAAGCCCCCCTTATTTCCTGATTTATATTTTGCCCTACAGTGTAGCTACTGTTAGGGAGCCTATATACTACGCCCACCAGTGATTTCTTTCCCTTGCTATTTCTTATCGCCACCCAAATTGATTCAACATCTTGATCTTCTGAGCCAAGATCATTTCTCACTATTATACCAATTTCATCCTTTATTAACAGAGCTACCCACCACCTTTATCTTTTTTCCTATCCTTCCAAAATGTTAAATAACCCTGAATATTTAGCTCCCTACTTAAAAACAGATTAGCTGGTCATTTATTGGCTGCTGTGTTTCCTACACTACAACAGGGAGTACACCTAAAAAGTATTTAATTGGCTGTATAGTGCTTTGGGACGGTGAAAGGTGCTGTACAAATAGAGTCCTTTCTGTCTTTGTTATAGCAAAAACAGTAACATGCTAGTAAGTCAACAAATAGAAAAAAATATAGAATACAGAACTCTCAAGACACTGTGCTCATGGCAAGCATTATACCCAAACGGACAAATACGATGGTTCCGCAGTTTGCAAACCTATAGTTTAAGGCATTCAATGGAAGAAAGCACAGTGTGATCCTGTCTTGTATTCAATATGACAATTTTTTCCCTCTAATTTTATTTCCTGAAGGTATGGAACCATGCTGAGTAATGGCTGCCTCTTACTCAGCATGGGTGGTAACAGGCAGGCATCAGGGAAAAAGCCCAATCCCGTTCTCAACTGACACCACCAGATGAGCACTTTCCAGCAGGGCTCATCTGATGTGACCAGGACTGGGAGTCCTGACTGATTTTGGAGTGGGGGGGGGGGGGGGGGGGCGGTGGGATAGGGCTAGGGGGAATTCCCCATCCATAGCCCAGATTAAACTGAAGCCAGTTGTTGCTCCTTACTCCCATCCAGGCTGAGATCGCCTACTTCCGAACAGCGAGACAGTATTAAAAACTAGTTTTCCCAATAATCCATTAGGTGGGCAATCTGTTTCTGGCCTCTGCCAGTTTTGCTCTGATGTTGAGGCCTAGAGAAACCACCCCGATTGACTTGCCACTCATTTCCCCCTTCCCTCCTCCTCCCTAATGGGAGCATCTCATCTCCGATCAGGATTTCCCTTTAGGCCTCTACACGCCCTGCATCATTCGTTGCCTGCATGAGAGACGAGGCAGAAAGAATCTGCTGAGGCTACTATTGAGTGGGCTACTAAGTGTCAGCATAACTTAGTTGGTAGCATGCTTGTCTCTGAGCCAAAAAGTTGTGGGTTCAAATTCCACTCTAGACCTTGCACACATAATATCTCCGACAGTGTAGTCTCTCTGCTCGCACACTTTAGAGTACTGAGTTCAGTTCTGGGCACCACACTTCAGGAAGGATTTGCCTTGGAGGGGGTGCTGTGCAGATTCACCAGAATGATACCTGGGCTAAAAGGGTTCAATTATGAGGACGGGTTGCATAAACTAAGCTTGTATTCCCTTGAATATAGAAGATTAGGGGGGAATCTAATTGAAATGTTTATGGCGAATAAAGGATTTGATAGGGTAGATAGAGAGATGAACCAAACAAGATTTAATTGGCTGTATAGTGCTTTGGGATGTCCTGAGATCGTGAAAGGCGCTGTACAAATAGAGTCCTTTCATTCTTTACTATAGCAATAACAGTAACACGCTAGTAAATCAACAAATAGAAAAAAATATAGGGTACAGAACTCTCAAGGCACCCTGCTCATGGCAAGCATTATGCCTGGCCTCAGACGAACTGAAATACGATGGATCCGCAGTTTGCAAACCTTTAGTTTAAGGCATTCAATGGAAGAAAGCATAGCTTGATAATGTCTTGTATCCATATTAAACTATTTCCTTTGGTGGGGGAGTCCAGAACAAGAGGGCATAACCTTAAAATTAGAGCTAGGCCATTCAGGGGTGATGTCAGGAAGCACTAATTCACACAAAGGGTAGTGGAAATCTGGAACTCTCTCCCTCAAAAAGCTGTTGAGGCTGGGGGTCAATTGAAAATTTCAAAACTGAGATTGATAGACTTTTGTTGGGTAAGGGTATTAAGGGTTACGGAACCAAAGCAGGTAAATGGAGTTAGGATACAGATCTGCCATGATCTAATTGAATGGCGGAACAGGCTCGAGGGGCTGAATGGCCTCCTCCTGTTCCTCTGTACATTTTGCCCTAACAAAGCGGCCCTCCAAGGCCCCTGCCAGTGTTGATGCTGATGCAGCCTTGACAGGAGCTTATGATTCCACTCCACCACTCCCCCTCCCGTGCCTCTAAGTGAATGCTGCGATACTGTTCCAGACATTTGCCGGTCATACCTGGTTCCCTGACCCAAGTGGCCATTCTTTAGATAATCTGGACATTGAGTGTTGGTTGTCCTTGTGTTCATCACAGCCCAGCCCGAGCCCTTACCCAATGTCCACTTACACTGACAAGCACTTTCCAGTAGGTGTAACGATTCTCTAACTCACTCTTTAAATTTATATCAAATGGTGTTGGAAGCTGCATATTAACACATTACTGTTGTAAACTGTTTCATTTCAAATGTAGACGAACAGTAACATGGACAAGTTTTCTTTACAGATCAGGAATACCAGCCAGACCACAGAAAAGACTTGTGTACTCCACAGGTCTGCAACAAAACCACAATTCAGGATCATATCTACTCCTTCGATGATGACAAGGTTTGTATGCTGTTGTATTTTTATTATGAAGTGCAAGGGAATTCCTGTTTGCAGATTTTGGTGCCTTTAATCATGTGTACTTTGAAGCATTGAGCACCATTAATTTTGAGAGTAACAGCAACAACAACTTGCGTATATATATATACATATAGCACCTTTAACGTAGTAAAACATCCCAAGGCGCTTCACAGGAGCAATTATCAGACAAAATTTGACACCGCATGTGGAGATATTAGGACAGTTTACCAAAAGCTTGGTCAAAGAGGTAGGTTTTAAGGAGCGCCTTAAAGGAGGCGAGAGAGACGGTGAGGTTTAGGGAGGGAATTGCAGACTTAGGACCTAGACAGCTGATGGCACAGCTGCGAATGGTGGGCCGACGGAAATCAGGGATGCACAAGAGGCCAGAGTTGGAGGAACACAGAGTTCTCAGAGGATTGTAAGGCTCGAAGAGGTTAGAAGCTGGAGTGTAGAGCAAGGCTCGCAAGCGGTGAGTCCCGCAGACAATCAGCTCTTCCGTTTATTTCTACTCCTCCCCTGAAAATTCCGATTCGCACTGGAGTATAGTTACAAAGGAGCCAACAGCCATCTGGTACCCTCTCTCCGGGGGGAAGTAGGGGGCCGATGAATGGCAGATGGAGTTTAATTTAGATAAATGTGAGGTGATGCATTTTGGTAGATCGAATCGGGCCAGGACCTACTCTGTTAATGGTAGGGCGTTGGGGAGAATTATAGAACAAAGAGATCTAGGAGTACAGGTTCATAGCTCCTTGAAAGTGGAGTCACAGGTGGATAGGGTGGTGAAGAAGGCATTCGGCATGCTTGGTTTCATTGGTCAGAACATTGAATACAGGAGTTGGGATGTCTTGTTGAAGTTGCACAAGACATTAGTAAGGCCACACTTGGAGTACTGTGTACAGTTCTGGTCACCCTATTATAGAAAGGATATTATTAAACTAGAAAGAGTGCAGAAAAGATTTACTAGGTTGCTACCGGGACTTGATGGTTTGACTTATAGGGAGAGGTTGGATAGACTGAGACTTTTTTCCCTGGAGAGTAGGAGGTTTAGGGGTGATCTTATAGAAGTCTATAAAATAATGAGGGGCATAGATAAGGTAGATAGTCAAAATCTTTTCCCAAAGGTAGGGGAGTCTATAACGAGGGGACATAGATTTAAGGTGAGAGGGCAGAGATACAAAAGGGTCCAGAGGGGCAATTTTTTCACTCAAAGGGTGGTGAGTGTCTGGAACGAGCTGCCAGAGGCAGTAGTAGAGGCGGGTACAATTTTGTCTTTAAAAAGTATTTGGACGGTTACATGGGTAAGATGGGTATAGAGGGATATGGGCCAAGTGCAGGCAATTGGGACTAGCTTAGTGGTATAAACTGGGCGACATGGACATGTTGGGCCGAAGGGCCTGTTTCCATGTTGTAAACGTCTATGTGTGAGCCCTGACACTGAGTGTTAGGCTGTTTGACCGTAGAGGCATCACAGTCGACCCTGACCCTGTGCTCACCCAATGTTCCCAAACTCACATTTTCCAGGAGGGGCCAATAGATAGTAATCAGAAGCAAAAACCCTAAGGCACTGCTCAAACTGCTGCCGAAATGAGATGAGCTAACTCAGTAGCGGCCAGGGATTGAGCACAAAGCTCCTGTGTTGATATTTCAGAGTAAATTGTGCTCTCACAAGCTCTGCTACTATACATTATGCTTTGAACCATCATGTGAAAGTGAAATGCATTATTCGTGTGCGTAATAGGTGAGGTATACTTATAATCATTGGAGGATGAATTTGAAGTTCTGGCTCATTTAAGCGCGTTTGTTTTTTATTGCTGTCCATCACATTTTCAAGCCAGTCTTAACAAGTGACTACAACCCAAAGGTAAACCTGCCACGATTTGCTGTGGTAAGCCACAGGAAGACCTAGTAAAATATTGACTATCCCGGCCACTGATCTTAGCAAATCGTTCAGGTTGGAGACTCACAGGTTAGTGAACAGCAGTGCTAGCATGGTACTTGCATCTCTGATCCAGACTAAGCATGCAACTCCACACTGAGTAAAGCTGCCCTGTTTCATCAGCTGCTTTACCACATAGTAGTTAGGAACAAGAATCCTGGTTGATTTACTTTACTTCCCCTCTTCCACCCCAGAAACCAAGTGTAGTGGCCCCTACCAGCACCTAAACTGAGATTAGCTAATTCAGCACATTCCATGGTTCAAACCTAAAGAAAGAACTTACCTTTAAATAGTACTTTATCGCATCCTCAGGATGTCCCAAAGTGCTTCACAACCAATGAATTACCCTTGAAGTGCAGTCACTAATATGTTGGTAAACATGGCAACCAATGCGCGCACAAGAAGTCTCACAAACACCAAATGAGATGAAAGACCAATTACTCTGTATTTGGTGGTGTTGGATGAGGGAACATAAGAAATAGGAGCAGGAGTAGGCCATACAGCCCCTCGAGCCTGCTCCGCCATTTAATAAGATCATGGCTGATCTTCGACCTCAACTCCACTTTCCCACCTGATCCCCATATCCCTTGATTCCCTTAGAGTCCAAAAATCTATCGATCTCAGTCTTGAATATACTCAATGACTGAGCATCCACAGCCCTCTGGGGTAGAGAATTCTAAAGATTCACAACCCTCTGAGTGAAAAAATTCCTCCTTATCCCAGTCCTAAATCGCCCACCCCTTATCCTGAGACTATGCCCCAATGGAAAGAGAACTTGCTGCTCTTCGTCGAATTGTGCTCTGGGTTCTTCAACATCCACCTTAGTACAGGCAGATAGGGCCTCCTTTTAATGGCGATGTCCACACGTACACACTTTCTAGCAGAGATTACTGGATACCAATCAGGGAAGGGAGCCCTGAGTACTAGAGGCAATTGCAACACCCAGGCAGAGTTTCATAGACAGCACTTCCAACAATGCAACATTCCCTCAGAACAATGAAGTATCAACGTAGATTATGTGCTCAAGTTCTAGAGTAGAACTTTAATTTAGAAGCTTAAGTCCTTCCTGGTCTGTCAGACAGTGTGTATTAACCTACTGACTTATCCTAAGGTCTAAATTCAGATTCCAAGTGAGTGTGGGTTGGTGCAGTAAATCATGTGATGTCCCTTTGTTGTTTTAGCATTCAGACATATGTGAATACTCCTTGGGAATGAAACAAAAGAGGAAAAGAAGAAGGCGTAAGGATTTCACGGAGAAGGAAGTTAGCTACCTGCTAGATGGAGTGAAGAAAATGGGATACCACTGGAATTCTATTCTTTGGTCATACCCCTTCCAGAAAGGACGGACCAACGTAGATCTAGCACACAAGTACCGGAACTTGCAGGTGAGGAAGAAGCTGAATTTTGCACTGAATGTAGAATTTGAAGTTCTCCTGATGTCTTGGTGGGGGAACATTCCACACAGTGTCCTCCTGAACATTTAGACCAGGCGGTCATTGGTTCAATTCATGGTTCATGCTATCTCTGCTTGGGTGTTGCAATTGCCTCTAGTACTCAGGGCTCCCATTCCTGATTGGTATCCAGTAATCTCTATTAGAAAGTGTGTACCTGTGGAGATCGGGTAAGTACAAGATTGGGCTCGTCTGTGATGAAGTCTGTTGATGCTCACACTCTGATTTTGCTCCACCAATTTTCTCCACTCTTCTCAAGATGTCAACTCTTTACCGAGGTTTGATTCACAGACGCCCGCTCACCAAGTTACATAGAATTACATCAAGTCTACAGCACAGAAACAGGCCATTCGGCCCAACTGGTCTACGCTGGCATTTATGCTCCGCACGAGCCTCCTCCCACCCCAAATAGGCATTATTATTCCTGTGTGTGCCCAAACAGAGAGTGTCAGCAGGCTATTTAACTTTAAAAAAAATAATTCTCAGGATGTGAGCAACACTGGGAAGGCCGGCATTTATTACCCATCCCTAGTTACAACTGAATTGCTTGCTAGGCCACTTCAGAGGGCAGTCATGAGTCAACCACGTTGGTGTGGGGACTGGGGTCACATATAGGCCCAGACCGGGTAAGGACAGCAGATTTCCTTCCCTAAAGGACATTAGTGAATCGGTTGGGTTTTTACGACAATCTGACAGCTTCGCGGTCACTTTTACTGTTACCAGCTTCTTATTTCCAGATTTTTTTTTAAAAACAGAATTCAAATTCTCAAACTGCCCGGGGTGGGATTTGAACCCCTGTTCTCGGGATTATTAGTCCAGTAGCATAACCGTTGCATTATTGTGCCCCAATATTGTGCTGGGGATGGGGGGGTGGGGGTGGTGGAAGATCATCAACATGCACTTTTCAGCAGGGTCAATGGAGGGTGATGGTGACTGTGAATTTGGGCTATTTTTCCCCTCTGTAGTCCAGGAGTACTGAGGCCCGTTGTGATATTCCTACTGCCAGCCTGAGCACAGATTGCAAATCAAACCTCAGACCTTCTGCTCTGTACGGCTCAGTTACACAATGACCTGATCAACTGCACCACCAAGTGAACTTCCCACGCAATTTGTTAACAATTATGTCCATTGATGTTATCATTAAGCGGAATTGAAATCAATGGAATGAAAATTAGGCAGGTGATCCACTCCGTGAAATTACCACCTACGTGATGACGAAAATTTACCCCACTATCTTTCAGGATTGATTTGCTGAAGGAATTAATGCAAGTTCCACCCTATCCCACTATTTCTCCTTAAATGGATACTGATGGGATTTCCTACTTTGCCCCAGTTGCACAGGGGGCCTAATTCCAATGTGCGTTGAGCATAAATTATCTTTCAAGAATGAGTAAGAGCATACGCTGGAGAAAGATTGAACCACGCGGTTACTGAGAGGAAACAGGGGGTTGGGGGGGGGAACTCTGAGCGTTCCTGCTCATGATCATTATTCATCGAACCCCTACCGGGTGGATGTTGGGCAAGTATTGGCCAGCTATCGTAGCTGGCCCACACTCACTGTCCAGGATCGCACATGAAGAAGAGCCACTGCTGCAAAGCTTTGGAGGTTACACGTGTCTAGAACTCTGTTCCCAGCACGTCAGCACCTTTAGGAGAGGATTGGATGGGAGAAAAATTAAGGAAAAGAAACTTTCTTGTAAGTAGGCCGATGAAGCTGCATTATCCCAATGTATCTGTCCACTACCTCTTAAGGGATGTTTACTAAGAATGAAGACAGAGAAGGAGCAGAGAGAGAAAATTGAAACTAAAAGGCAGGTGCATTCTTTTCTTATAGAATCATAGAATGATACAGCACAGAAGGCGGCCATTCAGCCCATTTTGCCTGTGCCGGCTCTTTGAAAGAGCTATCCAATTAGTCCCACTCCCCTGCTCTTTCCCCATAGCCTTGCAAATTTTTCCCCTTCAAGTATTTATCCAACTCCCTTTTGAAAGTTATTATTGAATCTGCTTCCACCGCCCTTGGAATAACATTGGTGCATGTGTAACTGGATTCTATTTTTCAGAAAAGAAACTCCACAGAATAAAGACCTAGAAGACACAGCTCAACTTGATGGAATTGCAGTGACCTCAAAAGCACCCCTGTAATTTTAGGTTACAAAGGAAACTGATGAATGTTCTCAGTTGGTACGTTATTGTATATAACCGCAACAAACCAAGCTCTATGGTGAGATTCAGCTGCTGTATATATTGTAAGAGGCTAAAGAAACCTCACTGTCTAAATGGAGTCCTGATTGCAATAGGGATATTACAGTTGGCACCGAGGTCCCTGGCTAAAATGATTCAGGTTCCCCTCCTGATTGCTATTCAGTGACTTACGCTGGATAATGCATTGGCCGCCTGGCAAGAACAGGATCAGGCTTGCTTAGGATGCCCTCAGCACTCATTGTCTAGACTCGCACCGCAAGAATAACACTTCAGGCGAGGTACCAAAGTACTGCTGGGGGAGCACATCCCCAGGAAGAGTTAAGCCTTTGGAGGTTAATTGGCATGGTACAATGGAAGGGGATGCAGCACATGTTTATTATAAATCTGTTCAGGTTGAAATTTCCAAGCACTATTTTTAGTACACTGATTAATGTGCTTGTGTACTTCTCCTATGTTATTTTATCATAGTTCTCAACTGTTTAAAATGACATTGAGTAATGTTACAAGTATGTTAACCACAATGCTAACCATAGTGTTCAGAGGAATGTTAACTGCTTGGAGATTGGGTGCCATGCTTAATAAACATTGCTGCTTTAGACCAGTGGCATGGAGTTTGCTGAGGTCTCGCGCCACTAGCGGGGTCTCTCATGCAGCAAGTTGCTTATTAGAAAATCCTCACCTGGTGATGTCCACATCCAGCCTATGGGCCATATGTATCCCGAAGCCCTGCCAATCCAACCTTTGAAGCCCAGGCAACTCAGTGCTATTTGCATGTTCTGTACGTTTCTTATTTGCTGGTTTGTCCGGTTTGAATGTTGTGAGCCTGGAGGGTTGTTCTTAGTATTGTTGCCTCAAGAGCACCAAGATCTGTTGATATTAGCAACTCAAACATTGACTTAAATTTTATTGGTGGCCCCCTCCCACGACCCCATTATATGCACCTGTGCAGTCCAAAAAGTTAGAAAACTTGGCTACTGCTGCTTTAAAGTGTCATCTGAATCTCTCAATTAGGTTACTCAAGAATCTCTATCTCCATTTATTATTTCTACTTCTTTATACATTTCTGTTTGTCAATCTGTGCTATTTGCATTGTATTGAATTTAGGTGGAAACCTCCAAAGAATGCTCCATTCTATCAGCAAGACAATTGAAAAGTGGAAGGAATGGACCATTAGCAAATGCCAGTGAACCACTGTTAATTTTGCATTTGCTGCCCACTATCTCCTTGCCTTCTAATTAATTCCCTCTTGGGGAAGCCAGTTGAAAATGCACAGAATTGTCACAGTTTAACCACACTTTCCCTCGCTGTGTGCCACTAACCTGGGCGAGATTAAAAAATCACCACCTGAGGAACTGTCAAAACATTGTAACACAATCCCACTAATTCTTGATTACTATAAACATGACAAAGTGTAAAAACAAGAATAAACCCAGTCCAAAACTCATTACCTGACATTTCTCAAGTGAAAGTATCATTTTAGCATTGAGCACTGAATGTCTGGTGGACCTTTTAAAATTCAGTTAAACTGCAAAAAAAATATTTTCTGTAAATCTCAAATGACTACTAATGTAATTAGTCCTCCTGCTTTATTGAGTTATAACTAGTCAACTGTCAGCCATGGCTCAGTGGGCAGCACTCTTGCCTCCGAGTCAACAAGTTGTGTTCAAGTTCCACTCCAGACACCTGAGCACAAAATCTAGGCTGAGGGAGTACTGCATTGTCGGAGGTGCCGTCTTTCGGACGAGACTATAAACCAATGCCATCTTCCCTCTCAGGTGGATATAAAAGATCCCACGGCATTATTTCAAAAAAGAGCTGCGGAGTTCTTCCCGGTGCCCTGGCCAATATTTATCGCTAAACCAACATCACTAAAACAGATGATCTGATCATTATCACATTGCTGTTTGTGGGAGCTTGCTGTGAGCAAATTGGCTGCCATGTTTCCTACATTACAACAATGTCTACACTTCAAAAGTACTTCGTTGGCTGTAAAGTGCTTTGGAACATCCTGATGATGTGAAAGACGCTATATAAATGCAAGTCTTACATTGTTACTGCAAATGGTTTGTAAGGAAATTTGATTAGGGAAGTACTACAAGATTGATGTTAATATGGAGTTACAATAGAATACAGGAGCAGGAAGGAATGACAACTTTTTTTTTGTGACTTTTTTCCTGATCAGTGTGGATATTGTGACACAGACTGTCCATTTTTGCTTATGCCACCTAATTAGGCTAGATGTGACATTGGGACTCCTGTTGATGGCTAATACCAAAGCATATAGCAAACTGTCAGCTTGAACTCAGTAACTAGTACTCTTGCCTCTGGGTACAGATAATTGTGGATTCGAGCCCCACTGCAGGGCTAGAGCACATAATTTAGGCAGCCACGGGTGTAGTACTAAAAGTGCCACGTTATCAGGAGTTGGTATGCTTCAAATAAGACATCAGACTTTCATCCCTCAACCAACACTATCACAACATTAAGTGAGGAATGCTGTATATGGGATTTTACTGTGTGCAAAATGGCTGATGTATATCATCACAGCAAGTACAGCTCAAAGTAATTCATTGCATAGAAAGCACTTGAGCCATTTCTGTGAGCAGTGAGAAGGTGCTATAGAAATTAGCCTTAAACTGGGGCCCCTCATTTATCTGTTCTGTGGCCATTAAATATTTAACAGCTTTAAGGTGGAAAATGGGCACATAAGCGAACAGAGAGGCTGATACCGGAACTGAGAGATTATACCTATCAGGAAAGTGAGCAGGCTGGGGCTCTTTTCTCTAGAAAAGAGAGGGGTGACCTGATAGAGGTCTTTAAGATTATGAAAGCGTAGAGATGGAGAAGAGGTTTCCACTTGCAGGGGAGAATAGAACTAGGGGCCATAAATATAAGTCACTAATAAATCCAATAGGGAATTCAGGAGAAACTTCTTTATCCAGAGAATGGTTAGAACTTGCTACCATAAGGAGTAGTTGAGGCAACTAGCATAGCATTTAAGGGGAAGCTAGACAAACACATGAGGAAGAAAGGAATAGAAGGATATGCTGAGAATGTACAGCCTACCCCCACCCTATGTAATGACACTTCAAAGAGCCTGGAATTTTCCCATCGTCTTACCCAACATTCCTCCCTCACCTAATATAAAAATACTAATGAGATTACTCATTCCATTGCCATTTGTGAGATGCTGCTGCTTAACTGGCACTGTGCTCCAAATGTAATTACATGGAATTTACAGCACAAACAGGCCATTCAGACCAACAGGTCTATGCCAGTGTTTAGGCTCCACACAAGCCTCTTCCCACTTTACTTCACCTAACCCATCCTTCTATTCCTTTCTCCCTGATATACTTATCTAGCTTCCCCCTAAATGCATCTATCCTATTCGCCTCAATTACTCCTTGCAGTAGCAAGTTCCACATTCTAACCGCACTGCGGGTAAATAAGTTTCTCCCAAATTCTCTATTGGATTGATTAGTGACTACCTTAGTGATGGACCTTAATTTTGGACTCCCCAACAGATGAAAACATCTTCTCTGTCTACCCTATCAAAGCCCTTCATAATTTTAAATGACCTCTATCAGGCCACCTCTCCATTTTCTCTTTTCTGGAGAAAAAGAACCTCAGCATGTTCAGTCTTATCAGAACTGAGGGTACAACTATCAGGAATCATCCAACAATTAGTTTTACAAAGAGCTTTCAGAATTAAATGCTATATAAAAATTTCTTGGGGATGCAAAATATTGCTGACATTCTATTGAGGAAAAAAAAAGTTAGATGGGAATAGCATGCATAATTTGGCAGTGGAGGGGGTTGGGGGGGGTGGCAGGTGGGTGGTAAAAGTCATCTCGCCCACCATAGTTCTTATAAAATGTATATTTCTCAATTAACCACTGTCCAAGCCAATTTGCAAATCCTTTTATAATGAAAGCACATGGGTGGTTTCCCCAGAATCTGGTAATGGAGTTTGCTATGCATCTGCCACAACTGCACTTAGCATGCTCATTATGGTTTATAATGCAGATAGGGAATGAGTTATAATAAAATCAGTAACACCCCACTTCTTGGCAGATAGTGTAAAACCAACAATTCAAATAGTTCTAACCTTCACAAACCACTGCAGCTGTGCTCTTGCAGTTTGACAGATCCATACAATTCAATTAGGGTCTTGGCAATTTCCTACTAGTCAATTATGATATTTAAATACACTGTACTCTAGTGACCATGTTTATTTTCCCCCACTTATGTAGACCCTACAGAGTTAGCTTTGATGTTCTGTATAACCACCATTTGGCTAAGATCAATCAACACCACAGGATGTACCAGCTGTGGTCACATTTAGTTTATCAAAGTGAAGATTATACGCTGCATAGTTTCTGCAAACCTTAAGTAGAAATTCATGTTTGATACCTTTCCATTTAAAATGTATTGGCAACAAAGTATGGCTTTTTATAATTTTACAATAATTTGAAAAGGTTGGTGGCTTCTGCTGAGAGCACACTCCTAGTTAGTTGGAGGATCAAGTTCGACCAACTGGAACGGACACTGCAATTCAGGGACTGAGTGAAGAGAATTACTGATTCTATCCAAACTATGCTCCAAAGACCCAACCACTGGTAATTCAGCCATTAACACCCAGACAACCCATCTCAATAGGTACTCCTATCAATGCACTGGTTAATGCTGTTTAAATGTTGTCGCTTGCTAGTGCATGAAGGGCTGTTCTCACTGCTGTTGCCTCCCATCAGGATCAGCAAATTTAGCTATATGCAAGTTAATAGAAACAAGAATTTAAATCCCAGGCTCTACAATTTGCACATAATGGTCCACAAAGGAAAGATCTTAGTCCTTGGTTAGGCTCTATGTAATAAATCCATTGAGAAACATTCCTAATGGACAAGATATTTCAACTATTCACTTTATTGGTTCTTTCCACAACCCCCCCCACAAAAAATAAATTGATCACGAGTAATAGTTGTTGCTTTTCCTCCATACTAAGCATCAAGGCCAAACCAAGCATTAAGTCAGTAAACTAAAGCTCCCTGTATTCTGCCGTAACAGTAGCAAAGCTTTTATCTGTGCTCTGTCAAACAGATTTACAGTAGTAGAGGAAATTCACCCAATATGTCTTACGGTTTAAGAGCAGCCATTCTGCGACGTGACATGGATCTTATCCCATTCTAATTCCGCAGTCTCTTAAAAAGCAACAGATCAGTCCTCAATTATACATGCAAGTGCTTTGTATGGTTCAAATATACACTAATGTCCCCTCTGCTGCTTCAGTTCCCAGTTTTGGCTGTAGGATGGTGGCGGGGGGGGGTACTAGTTTTATACTTCAACAGTTTTTGCACAGGTGAATTTTGGCCTGGGGAGTTTCTACTTCCAAAACAAAGTTAAATTTTAGCATTACCGCCATCACCAGTAGCAGGAAGAGGAAAAAAAGTCTCAATTTGATGCCATTTATCCACAGCTACATTTCATTTCTTATTGATCTAGCAAGCACCAACTTCTGCTGAGGCACAGTTCCAGACACCAGCAACCATCTAGCACTCAAGACAAGTGGCAATTCTTCCTGCAAGAGATGAGTCAGCAAGCCCACTTAATAGTTGGGACCCCAAAGTGAGACCCTCCCATCCTTCCCATGGCTTTCATCAGGGTCACTGAATAGGACCAAGAACCCTGGCCTAAAGTTGCATTTCTCTTTCCTCCCCCCCAACCAATTAGAATCATAGAAAGGTTACAGCATGGAAGGAGGCAATTCAACCCATGGAGTCCGTGCCAGCTCTATGTAAGAGCAGTCCAACTAGTCCTACACCCCCACCCTATTCCTGTAGCCCTGCAAATTTTTTCCTTTCAAGTACTTATCCAGTTCCCTTTTGAAGGCCATGATTGAATCTGCCTCCACCACCCCCTCGGGCAGCGCATTCCAGATCCTAACCACTCGCTGCATAAAAAAGTTTTTCCTCATGTCACCTTTGGCAAAAGAACCAATCACCTTAAATCTATGTCCTCTGGTCCTTAACCCTTCCACCATTGGGAACAGTTTCGTTTCTCTAGCTAGACCCTTCATGATTTTGAATACCTCTATCAAATCTCCTTGCAACCTTCTTTGTTCCAAGGAGAATAACCCCAGCTGCTCCAGTCTATCTACATACCTAAACTCCGCATCCCTGGAATCATTCTAGTAACTTCTGCACCCTTTCAAAGGCCTTCACATCTTTCCTGAATTGCGGTGCCCAGAACTGGACAATCCTCCAGTTGTGGCCGAACCAGTATTTTATAAAGGTTCATCATGACTTCTATGCTTTTGTACTCTGCCTGTTTATAAAACCCAGGATCCCATTTTTTTTTTTTAAAAACACTCAACCTGCCCCCTTCAACAATTTGTGCACATGTGCCCCCAGATCTCACTTCCTGTACCCTCTAATTTATATTGCCTCTCCTCATTCTTCCTACCAAAATATATCACTTCACATTTTTCTGCATTAAATTTCATCTGCCACATGTCCACCTATGCCATCAGCCTGTCTACGTCCTCTTGAAGTCTATCACTATCCTCCTCACTGTTTATTACCCTTCCAAGTTTTGTGTCACCTGCAAATTTTGAAGCTGTGCCCTGTATACCCAAGTCATTAATATCAAGAAAAGCAGTGGTTGTAGCACTAACCCTGGGGAACACCACTGTACACCTCCCTCCGGTCCAAAAAAATAACCATTCAACACTGTTTCCTGTCCCTTAGCCAATTCTGTATCCATGTTACTACTACCCACTTGATGCCATGGTTGTGCAATCTTGATAAGCCTATCACGCAGCACGTCAAACGCCTTTTGAAAATCCATGTACACCACATCAACTGAATTGCCTTCATCTACCCTCCATTACCTCATCAAAAGACAATCAAGTTAGTTAAACTTGATTTGCCTTTAACAAATCTGTGCTGGCTTTCCCTAATCAATCCACCCTCATCCAAGTGACTTAATTCTGACCTGGATTATCATTTCCAAAAGTTTCCCCACCACTGAGGTTAAACTGACTGGCCTATAGTTGCTGGGTTTATCCTTACACCTTTTTTGAACATTTGCAATTGTCCAGTCCTCTGGCACCATCCCAGTTTCTACTGATGTGGGAGATTATGGCCAGTACCTCAGCAACTTCCACCCTCACTTCCATCAGCAGCCTGGGATGCATCCCATCTGGACCAGGTGACATATGTACAGCTAGCATTTTCAGCACCTCCAATTTTTAAGCCCATCCAGTATCTCAACTATATTTTCCTTTGAGACTGTGGCAGCAGTATCTTCCTTGGTAAGGCCAGATGCAAGATACTCATTTAGTACCTCAGCCATCCCCTCTGCCTCAGATCTCCTTTATGGTTCCTAATCAGCACCCCCCCTTCCTCTTACTACCCATTCATATGCTAGAAGACTTTAATTCCTTTTATGTTGGCTGCCAGTGTGTTCTCCCTCTGCCATTCTTGTTCTCCACTTCCCCTTTGAAATTTCTATATTCTGCCTGGTCCTCACTTGTGTTATCAACCTGACATACCTTTTTCATCTTACTATATCCTGTGTCATCCAGGGAGCTCAGGCTTTAGTTGCCCTACCCTTATGCCTCACTGGAATGGGCCTAGACTGTACCCAAACCATCCTTAAAGGCTGCCCAATTAGTTTTGCCTGCCACTTTGATTCCAAATTACCTGGACCTATTCTCATGCCATTGAAATTGGCCCACCAATTGAGTATTTCTACTGAAGAGTGGTCCATGTCCTTTTCCATAGTATAAGGACTAGAATAGCTATGATTGCTCCTCCCTAAATGCTCTGCCACTTTCTCAACCTCATTCTAGAGGTAAGTCCAGCAATTCCTCATTGGGCTGGAAGGATACTGGTTAAGAAAGTTATCTTGAACACTTCAAACATTCCTCCCCCTCCATGCCCCTTATATTGTTAGCCCAGTCTATATTAGGATGGTTGAAGTCAATTTCTGCTACCCTATAGTTTTGCACCTCTAATTTCCCTGCAAATTTGCTCCTCTATCTCCTTCCCACTAGTTGGTGGCCCATAGAATACCCCTAGTGTAATAGCACATTGTTTAACCCAAATAGATTGGGTGCCACCCTCCCATACTGCAATATTCTCCTTAATATTGCCACCCCCTAAACTTGTATCCAGGAATATTTAGTACCCAGTCCTGTCCTTTTGAGCCAGCTCTTATTGCTGGATTGTATTCCCATGTGGCTTTGCACCTGCAGCTCACCAACCTTGCTTCTCCTTTCCATTGCTACATCCTGGGGCCCAACCCCTACCAAATTAATTAGTTTAAACCCTCCCCCACAGCACTAGCAAACCTCCGTGAGGACATTAGTCCCAGCTCTGTTGAGGTGCAACCCATCTGACCTGTACAGGTTCCACCTGCCCCAGGAATCTCCAGCCACACATTCATCTGCTCTATCCTCACTAACATGGCACCAGGAGTAATCTAGAGATCACCACCTTGGAGGTCCTGCTTAATCTCTTCCCCAACTCCTTAAAATCTGCCTGCATGACCTCATCCCTCTTTCTGCCTGTTGGTACCAATATGGACCACCACCTCTATCTGTTCTCCCCCTCCTTAGAATGTTCTACAACTGCTCAGTACATCCTTGACCCTGGCACCAGGGAGGCAATATACCATCCTGGAATCATGTCTGCTCCACTAACTATGGAGTCCCCTATCACTCTTGATATCTTTCTCTTCCCTCCTCCTCTCCCTCCCCCCCCCCCCCCCCCCCCCAATACAGCTGAGCCATCCATGGTGCTGTGGACTTGGCTCTAGCTGCACTCTGCAGAGGAAACCTCTCCTTCACTAGTATACTGGTTGGAGGGCGAGATGCACTCAGGGGACTCCTGCACTATCTGCCCAGTCCTCCTTGTCTGTCAGGCAGTCACCCAGTCCCCTTCTGCCTGCACTCAAGTTGCACAGCGACCACCTCCTGAAAACACACTATCCATATAGCTCTCAGCCTTGCAGTTATAGGACCTACTCCCAAAACCTGAGATCAGCTAATTCAGTACAGGCTAAGGCCCTTTGTCCATATGGTGTAGTTTCACACTAGACATGCATTTCAAGGTGAAATTGTCATCCTTACCTTTGGTTTGAAGCAACTATTACCCAGTTGCTTGTAGGCAAATGTGACACTATTTTGTACAACTCAGTCTGTAGCCAAGCTTCACTTAATAAACAATAAAGAAACAATGATGTTTATGATTGATTTTATTAAGTTGTCAAAGCATCCAAATATTGTTTAAAAACCCTCATTATCCAATTAGTTACTCAAATCAAAGCAGGTTGTGAATTGGAAACTACTAGTTATCTTGACTACTTCAAAATTGCAATTTAGCTACCTTTAAATTATTGTAGATTGTGTTCTGAACAAGCTTTTCTAGATTTACATGCCTTAAAAATGTATCTAATATTTGACATCTTGCATACCAAAAACCATTGGCATAAGGCTGGGTCTTGATTTTATCTTCCAATGGAATTTTTGGTATCTGTATCAAGTAAAAAGAAAAAATCAAATGGAAGATTGTGGAACCAGTCAAGTCCATTCATATACTGCAAGGAGAGTCATTGTCTTACTTGCAGCAGTTAAGCTTAGTCTTACTCAAGTCAAACCTAGGTGCTAGCTGGTTTGAATAAAATCCAAATTCCATCAAATCTTCCACTTTCTGCACATGCTGTTTTGGTTCATCCTTAAACTCGCAGTCAGGGGCTTTTCGGCTTTGGACTGACTCATTCAGCATTCACATCTACCAGTAGTCCTGAATTTAGAGTTTGGTTATCCAGTTTGAGACACCCAGATTCCTCAAGAGGTTGATTTGCATTCCCTTGTTCAGTGGTTTTACATTCTATTGGATCACTCTTCAGTTCATCAGAACTAGCAGCTTGAAGATGCTCTTCAGCTTTTGCAGTTTCAATTTGGTCATACACTTCAGCTTTGCTTGTGGATTCACTTTGGCCTCTCACTTCATCTACAGATGTCCCATTTGCTACTGGAATCTCTGAAAGGCTGTCCTCTTCAGTTTTACTGGTGGATTCATTCTGGCTTGTTTCACCATCTACAAATACCCCATTTGTAGAACTAGTTTTCCTAGTCTTTATCACTTCTGTGGGACTGGGTGCCCCAACATTTGGAGAACTTATAGATTCAGGTACAGGATCCTCCACAGTTTCATCCAGTTTTACCATTTCTTGATCTGAAGACACTTTTGTTTCCAACACCATTTCAACAGAACTTACTTCTTCCAGCTCACTTGAAGTCAACTGTTTCTCAGCAAGCACTTCCTTCAGTGGAAGTGGATCAGCAGTAGTGTCAGGAACACTTTTGGGAAGGGTTTCATCTGTAGATCCTTTAGAGGGTAGCTCTGCTGTCATCTCTATTTTCTCATCCTGTAAAGCTTCAGTATACACAGTTAGTTTAATATCTGGTATTAGTTCAGAACTGGTCTTGAGTAGGGATATTTCTTCTATGCTCTCTTGGTGGCTAATCAGTTCCACAGTTTGTTCATACTTAGTTTCAGTCACTTCCTTTTCTGCCTTTGGATGACAAACATTCTCTGGAATAGATTCTGCTTGGACTACATCTGTCACACCTTTTGGTGCACTGCAAGAGTCTTCACTTGAAGTGTCTACAGATATATTTCCAGAACTCTCCAGCAACTGGTTGTGAGCCTCAAATACTTTAACATTACCATTCTCTTGAATAGAGCTATCTTGCATATGGTCAGCTTTTTCTATTGAATACTCTGCAGATTGTTCAGTTTTTACATCAGCCACTATTTGGACAGTGGGATGAAGAGGTTCACTCACTTTCTGACCTTCATCCTGAGTGTCTGGTCCAACTATATCTTTCTCTAGAAGATCTGCACATTTTGCCATTTCATTCTTCAATACAACATCAATAGGTGTTTCTTCAGCTATCTCAGCCAATTTGGGTATTGCTCCAGATTTCATTGCCTGGGTGGGGTCTTCAATTTCTTTCAAATTAGATTCTAGAGAAACTTTTTCCTGGCTTACAATTGACTCTTGCTCAGACATTACATCATGGAATTTCTCTGCAGAGGTTTTCACAAGAACTTTGTCAGATTCTACTTTAATGTCTTCTAGGCTCACACAATTGTTTTCTTCCAATTGTTCATCTTCCACAAGTTGTGTGGCAGCATGGTCACCCAAACTGGATTTCTCAGTTGAAGGATCTTTGGGGGCTTCAGTCACACTTCCTTTGTCTAAAGCTGATTTATCTTCGGTTTCTCCATTGGAGCCACTGTCTGGAATCACACTGCTTTGCACTTCACTCAGCACTGGCACATCTATAACTTCAGCTCTCGAGCCAGTATCTGGAGTAGAGCTTGATTGCACTTCAGGTGGAACATCATCTATTACCAGAAGCTGATCAGGTACTGCTTTTGTTGCTTCTACCAAACTTGTAGAGGTTACACTCTCTTGTACATCAGAACTGCGATCAAGATTGTCTGAATCAGTGGAGCCACTCAATGTTGGTACATCAGCAGTTGGTTTTGCTTCAGTTTTCACATCAGCTGTCACCAAGTCGGTTTGTTTTTCTGCAGGAGTTTCATCAGCTATTTTGGGGGCCTCAGTTTCTGGTTTCTCCTCAGAGAGCTCCCCTGTTGTCTTCAACTGTTCCTTTGAAGCATCTTGATTTTCAGGCTCCTCTTCTTTCACCTCAGGATTTTCAGTGGACTCCACAGTAGTTTTACTCTCCTTTGGATCATTTACATTATAGCCTCTCTTCTTCCTGCTCAGTCTGCCACCCATGCTGTTAACTGCAAGTTGAAAGATTTGAAATTAAAATCAAGTGGCAATGAATAGACAAGGTTAAGACAAAAAGATACAAACTATTACACAAGGCACTGTCATCCATGGTGAACTTAAGGTGGATTAAAAGTGTTTACCAAACACTTCAAACAAAATTGACCCATCAACCCTTCAAAACTTGTAACCAGTTTTGGTGGTGAGAATAACTGCAGTACTTTACAAGTTATTAGTAATTTGCTGTATGCAAGTTACCTGCAGCAGAATTGTGGGTGGTAAGACAGGCTGCACCCAGAGATGGGATAATTTGACTGGGAAAACATGGCAAGGATACTTTCTCCTCCCTCTCTCCACCACCCCCCCCCAGCAATCAGTTAGGTGGAGGGAGGAATAAAAGTGAAATATATTGCTGAGGTATCCCAGCACCATCACCCCATCTGTGCCCTAGCAGCCACTAGAATGAAATTCACACTTGTTTTTTCATGTCAGAACATGTTTGCAAAATATGCAATTCTGTATGTTCACTATACACACCCCACAAGTGGGCATCAGATCACATTCACCATGGAGGGGGTCTAAGGAAATGTCAGCATAACCAGAGTGCATTAAACACTATTGCTTTAAGAGCAATACTGCAGTTACTCCAAA
Source organism: Heptranchias perlo (assembly GCF_035084215.1). Taxonomy (NCBI): domain Eukaryota; kingdom Metazoa; phylum Chordata; class Chondrichthyes; order Hexanchiformes; family Hexanchidae; genus Heptranchias; species Heptranchias perlo. The sequence continues at coordinate 62,175,186 of NC_090340.1, read as the reverse complement.
CAAGACAATGCTAACAGCACTACAGTCTGTTCTAGTGTGCCTTCAAGCAAGGTCACTGGGTTGTGGTCTGGAGCATTAGTTCCTACCTAGCCATCTGACATTAAGGTTAGGATGACTTGATATTGCTTAAAGTTCCTGTTTCACAGAGCATGGCTGGCTTCATTCAATTTGCCAATTCGCTCCCTTCAAAAAAGGCATTTACCCCTTCCCAGGTTTATGGTTCCACAGGTGAAAAGCACCCTCATACCTCATCACATGCATTCACAAACTTCAACAGCTAGCTTATTTTGCTCAAGGACAGGGGAAAAGAAAGTAATTTTAAAAAAGACCCAAGCCCAATTGTCATCCAAAACCATTTTCAGTAAGATTGCAATTGAGGAATACAAAGTCATACTTTACAGACATGGTGCTAAACTAGAGATCAAGGCTAGGACATTCTGGTCCATATCTCAACTACTCATTGAGAAACCAATTGAACCATGAGGGAGTGGCTAGAATAAAAACACAAGATACTTAATGCAAGAGTCATAATTTGACCTACTAGACAAGTTTCAGACAAATTCATTTTAAAATATGTATATGGTCTAAGAGGAGACTAGGAACCAAGTTAATGGAAATCTGATGGAGGAAGTGAATTAGTTGAAGATCTTGACAAAAGGATTGATGTAATCTAGTTAAAGCAAACAGCTTCCAAAAACATGCAGCTGTATCCAAGTGGCTTTTAGCAATTGATTACTTCAGTCTGCTGAGCATCAAGTTCCCCCTCCCCCAGGGAGGAGAGCACTTTAATCTCAAGAGCCCCAGCTGGCAATGAGCTTTTAACTGTCACCAGAATCTACCTCCAGGAAGAGATAGGATCTTAAACCCTGCATAAAGCAACAGATGGAACTTGAATAAAATCATCTAGTCTGATCTTTTCCAGCATATCCTAAACAGCAAGTTAGGAGAATTCAGTTGGAGCATAAAGAGAGGAAGATAACAGGTTGGAGCAGAGGAGCACTTCTTTCCTAAAAATAGTGACGCAGTACTCATCTCCCTCCCCCAGTCTTCATTGATTTTAAGCTGGGTTGGATTGTACTGAATCAATATATAATTTATTGATTGCCTTTAGGTTTATCTGGACTGTCATCTTCAAATAGTCCCTTATATTTTTACATTATATGCTAACTGGGCTCAGCAATGACCACTCCTGTTAAAGTGGACCTCATTCCCATGACCTAGGGAGTGTTTGTTCAACATTTAGACCCAAGGACCAGAGAACCATTGCCAAAGTATTTCAGTAAACTGGTATGATCACATCTAAGCTGACTGAATATGCACCAAACAAGCAAACAGCTGAATTAGTGAACAGCATATTCAGTTAGCATTTATTTTCAATAAAAAATAAACTTCTCCTGCAGTACCTCAATGAAACATGTTGCATCACTTTATGGATGTCAATGTTACCATAGAGCCAGACTACTACCTGTTGGCTTCAGACTGGTGAGCTGAGTAGCAGGCAGCCAAATACAAGCCCACAATTGAAAGCTCCTGGGCACATCTGTCCAAAGGGATTACAAAGAACCCTTTCAGTCCTGACCCATGTCTTTGAGACAGCAGTGTCAATCAGTACTGTGTCAGAATTAATCAAGATGGCTGGATTCATTTGGCTTCAAGTTCCCTACATCACAAACTATGCCAGGATTTGCAAGACTGTACATGCTTCTACACTGAAGTAGAAATGTTAACCAGACTAATGTAAATTCTACTCAGCTTGAAAACTCCTCAGTACCAACTATAGCTATGTATTGTAGCTTGCAACAACTTGCACTTCAAACATCCTACAGTTTTTATGCCTCTGAAGCACTAAGTCTGTGCTTACTTATGGTAAACATGCTTTGTCACCTGTTTATGGTTACACAATTACATTTTTCATTTAATCAGTGAAATAACCCCTCACCATTCTCTAGGGTTGGGAGTACCCTGCAGAGCTTCCTATTTGTATCCAACATAGTTGTGTTGGCAAGTAGCCAGTCAATTAATCTCAGATGGTTGGCTTATTTAGGAGTCTATAGTGGCCATTTTTCTCTGCATTCAATGCAGGATCATATAATGCAATCTTAATAACTCAATCACATCACACCCTTTAAGCAAGTCAATCATGCCCATTCTCCTGTACTTCAGGAGGAATGGGGTAACCTCAAAAAAGGTTTAATTGTTTAGTAAACAAGCCAATCATGGCTCAATTGGTGAGCATTTTTTCAAGCCATACAGACAAGGTCCCAGATCCTATTACTGGCCACAAAAATCTGTGCTATTTTGGGCATTGCACTGGTCAGACCTCCCATGCCAACCCCCCCCCCCCCCAAAAAAAAAGCTGGCAGAGAAGAGTTTGCTAATCACTATTCAGTGACTCCTGTTCAAATACATGCACAGGTGTGAGCATTTGTGATGCCATCCAGATAAATATCCACACCATCCAGAGACCTGTGAACATTTGATCACTTAGGAAAGGGTCTTTAACAGTGAAGGGGCATTTTTCCCAGAAGATGGATTTCAGGATTGCTTGACCCTTTCTACAGAAAGATTCTTCTAAAATGTATTTCAAGTTAAAGCTCACTTCAAAGGATTAGATTCTCAGACAGCCCCAAGGGATTTAGATAAAAGGATGGTTAATATGCTAATCAGAAGTAGTTTCTCCCTCAAATAAGCAATTTGCTGGTTTATTTGGTCAATTGGAAGACACCTCATCCCATTAGATCTGTCTGGACAGGGTGGGAGGAGGAACCACGGAGGTTCTACCCTGGACTGTGCCCTAAATGCAAAGGGGTTATTCTAACTAAAAACAGAACTTTCTGGGGCTGAAATAATTTCTCGTGATCAGAAGTTAGATTTATCCAAGCAAATCTGAACTATTGTACATTCATCTTGATGAATAAAGCAATTTAATGACGCCAGTCTTGCCTCCATGACTGACTTGGGCCATCTTTGCAGAGATTGAAGGAGTACATGTTAATGGCACGAAGATTCGGTCCAGATCACAGGGATTCATTGCTCCAGCCCCAGGTATCACAAATTCCCAGGAGACTCGGGCAATTCCTAGGAGCGACTGACATAAAAGTATCTACAGACCCGAATGTAGCTCAGTGGCCGAGGCGCCACTTAAATATTGTAAACAATTTTACAACACCAAGTTATAGTCCAGCAATTTTATTTTAAATTCACAAGCTTTCGGAGGCTTCCTCCTTCCTCAGGTGAACGATGTGGAACGTGAGGAAGGTGGTAGCCTGCGAAAGCTTGTGAATTTAAAATAAAATTGCTGGACTATAACTTGGTGTTGTAAAATTGTTTACAATTGTCAACCCCAGTCCATCACCGGCATCTCCACATCATGACTACCACTTAAATATGGAAGTGGTAGCTTTCGGCATAACCAACGCTTCATTACACACATGGAGCATTTAACGTTCCCTCAGCAACCAACCAAGATATCAAACAAAAAGTAGCTTTGGAACACAAGCAGCCGATACCTGCTGGATCTCAGTTTGGCACAAACCCCCTTCAGCCTTAAAAATTGAGCCAGCAGAATGATGAGAACACGAATTCTGTTCGGTTTCACTCAGACTCGAACATTAGATGCAGTTTCTCGCCTCCAACACCAACCCGTCCGTCTCCACGTCAGGGTTAGCATCGACTTCAGCCACTTGGCACCGGCACCTCGGTGAGTTTAGATCGGATATGAAGCACCATCCGGAGTTGGGGGGGGGGGGGGGGGAAAGGAAAGCACATGAAGGACTCCGAATTACAGGGAATACCTTAGACACCGCGCTTTCAACTCATGGTTAAACAGGATTTTAAAATCCCACATTGTTGTCGATGGGACAAACACCCATTTACTGTGCGAGCCGCAGGAAGCGGGAGGAGCTGTCCAGGGTATCGACTGAAGGAAAAAAATAAATCACCGCCCGGGACAGGGGAAAGTGACTGACTGCACCTGGGGGCGGCACTCCCCCGGATCCCCCACAAAGAGGGGTGGGAGCGGCCAGCACTCCCCCGGACCCCCCCCCAAACACAAAAGAGGGGGCGTCACTCTTCTCTTCCTTCCCCCCCCCCCCCCCGGTCTAACAAGCAAGGCAGCCGCCACACCCAATGCAGTACCATGCCGGGTCCATCCGCTCTCAATCTTATCCGAAAAAAAATCCCATGAAATTGCAATAAAAAGTATTAACATTCCCCCCCCAAAAAAAACAGCCTAGCCTCAAATCTCTGCGGTCCCTTCACTCCTTTCCCACTCATGGACTGGCGGGAGAGGTTCAGCGAGTCCGGGAATATTCCCATCAATGGTTCGGGTTTTTTTTTTGGGGGGGGCCAATTCCCTTCTCCCAATCGTGGGCAATTAACAGGCGGAGAGAGAGAGAAAGCGCCGTCTCGTCGTCGGAGATTGGAGGCAAAACAGTTCTAAAATAATTTATTCCCAGTAGGCACTAAACCAAGCGAGTCTGTTTTAATTAAAAAGATCCTTCAGGAAAGAAACAGTTTTATTTCAGCCGTTTTACTGAGTTAATCCTGCCCTTCTCCTCTCTCCCCCCCCCCCCCCCAGTTTTTAGTCTGCTGGGTGACCAGATGGAATGTCTAAATGTGACCGTCTCCACAAGGAATTCAAAGGTTTTTTTTTTAAATTTACACAGTGTTGAGAGTTAGATTACAGGGTGGAGACTGCTCACTCTCCCATCTGGAGCAGTCATTTCTGAGTCGGGGTGAATATTCACCGAGTAATTAAAAAGCCTCCCCCCACCCCGTTCCCAAGTTTAAGTTGATATGGGAGTTGGGCTCACGTTTCCTAAACGCAAGTCAATGACTGTTCAGCATAGAAGAGCTGATGGGCTCCTTTTTAAAAATTATGTCACGGATTGCAATACAAATCGAGCGTGTTACTGCATGAAAAGCGGCCCCAGCATTTCCCAGCTACTTATGTAGGGCACAAGGAGTGATTAGTTTAAGTGGCTCATTGTCAAATCTACTCCCCTTCCAATTACTGTCTGATCGCACAGTCCCTCAAAGGGGACAAAACCCAGAGACTAGCAACTGGGTCACAGGATTAAAAAAAGGAACTTGTTTAAATATTAAACACAAGACTTAAAGCAAATTGTGCTCCAGAATCTCAGTAATTTTGCGCTCTGTTAACAGCCAAATTTAAAAAAAAACTATCCCGGGTATTTTCTAAATCATTCCCAGTGGGTGGTTTTAACGGGAAAGTAACATTTGTAGAAGGGGGGGAGGGGGGGTCAGGTTCTGGAAGGTTCGGTACAGTAAATGAGTAAAAACAGTCATTGGGGGGGCTATTGACTCAGGAGAGACTTCCCGGATCAGCTCGGAAATCACCGGCTGGTTCAGCTCGAAAAACCACACCATGGTTCAAAGGCGCAGGGACCGGGGAGGGGGGGGGGGGAAATACGAGCAACAGCTCCTTATAAACGGGACACAGAGGCGGAAAGGGGGGTCAGCAGCAGCTCCTTATAAACGGGACGGAGGGTCAACAGCTCCTTATAAAGGGGACGGAGGGAGAGGTCAGCAGCAACTCCTCCTTATAAAGGAGACAGAGGCGGAAAGAGGAGGGGGGGGGTAAGTAGCAGCTCCTTATAAACGGGACGGAGGGTCAACAGCTCCCTATAAAGGGGACGGAGGGAGAGGTCAGCAGCAACTCCTCCTTATAAAGGAGACAGAGGCGGAAAGAGGAGGGGGGGGTAAGTAGCAGCTCCTTATAAACGGGACGGAGGGTCAGCAGCTCCTGATAAACGGGACGGAGGGTCCTATAAATGCCGCCACCCCCCAAATCTACAGGGAAACAGCAACTTCGGCGAGGAGTGGGGTCGGTCGGTCGGTCAATGAATTACACCGGACTCAGACTGAATGTTAAACCCTCCGTCCCGGTTAACAGGGAGCGAGCACATGGAGAACAAAGAGGCAAAAATATATATTAAAAAAAAAATCACACCATGAAAAAAAAAAGGTCCAGCCCCAAACCCCGGGCTCAATAAACAAAAACTCATCGCATTGCACGCCCGGGATTCCAGCCCAGGATTAAACTAAACCCACCAGAAACAGACAAGAAAATCACAGCACAATTTGAAAATGATAAACCCGCTCCAAAGACCCGAGCCCCGGACCTACCGCTCTGCGCTTCTCCTCCTCGGCAGCAGCACAAGGACCGAGTCCACCCGCCGAGCCGGCTCTGCACCGAGTGAGAGGTGGGGCAGGACATCTGGAGGATCGTGAACCGGAGACACGGCTCTCCTCTCCGCCCCTCCCCTTATTTATTCAATTTTAATTCGTTCACTTTTAATTTTTAATTTTCTATCTCCCAGTTTGTAGTTTCTCTCCCCTCCCCCCCCACACACACCCTCTCACTCAGTTTTATTTTAAATTAAACAGTTGATTTCTTTTTAAAATTATGATGAACCTGTCCCTTCTCCTAATGGTTTTTCCCCCCCCATTATCAGGGAGGCCCGCCCACTTTCCACTCCAATCCATCCCATCCCTTTCTGTCTTTTGGATGAGACGTTAATCCAATGCCCCGTCTGCCCTCTCAGGTGGGTGTAAAAGATCCATTATTTCGAAGAAGAGCAGGGGGGAGTTCTCCCCGGTGTCCTGGGGGCCAATATTTATCCCTCAACCAACATCACTAAAATACAGGTTATCTGGTCATTATCACATTGTTGTTTGTGGGATCTTGCTGTGCACAATTTGGCTGCCGCGTTTCCTACATTACAACCAAGGCCGCCTACTTTCCCCTCCACCCGCCAGTCTGCCTCCTTCCGCCCGTCTCCGCCCCTGCCTCAGCTCACCTGCTGCTGAAACCCACGTCCATGCCTTTGTTACCAAGAGACTCGACTATTAAAAACTTCTCCTGGCCGGCCTCCCATCTTCCACCCTCCGTAAACTTGAGCCCATCCAAAACTCTGCTGTCGCGTATCCTGTGCTCACTGACCTACATCGGCTCCCAGTCCGGCAACACCTCGATTTTAAAATTCTCATACTTGTTTTCAAATCCCTCCATGGCCCTCGCCCCCCTCCCTATCTCTGTGACCTCCTCCAGCCCTACAACCCTTTGAGATCTCTGCGCTCCTCCAATTCTGGCCTCTTGCACATCCCTGATTTTCATCGCTCCACCATTGGCGGCCGTGCCTTCAGCTGCCGAGGTCCTAAGTTCTGGAATTCCCTCCCTAAACCTCTCCGCCTCTCTCTCCTCCTTTAAGACGCTCCTTAAAACCTACCTCTTTCTGCACTTCAGTCCCACGCTCCTGATCTTTGGCCGCCCGGTGAGGAGGGGGGCGGGCAGGTCGGTGGACGTCCTCGTGGGCCTGCTCCTGGGCCTGTCCAAGGTGGCCATCCACAGGTCCAGGTTGCTCGCGGCCCGTGGGGGCGGTCGCTCGGACTGTCTGCCTCTCTTCCGCGGAATGCTCCGCGCCCGGGTGGCCCTGGAGATTGGGCACGCGGTGTCTGCCGGTGCACTCGAGGCTTTCCGCGACCGGTGGGCACCGCAGGGGCTGGAGTGCATCCTGAACGGGGAAAATAAAATTTTAATTTGATACCTGGTTTCGTTTTATTTGGTTTTTAGTATTTAAGCACACCCTACACCCCCCCCTTCTTATAAAAGGGGGGCCTAAAAACAAAAAAAAACACACCAAAAAAAAAACCCAAAATAAGTGTCAAATAATAATTTGAAAAGAAAAAGACAAAAAAAGAAAAAAGAAAAAGAAAAAAAAAACAAAAAACAAAAAAAAAATAAACCCAAATAAGTGTCAAATAATAATTTGAAAAGAAAAAGACAAAAAAAGAAAAAAGAAAAAGAAAAACAAAACAAAAAACAAAAAAAAAATAAACCCAAATAAGTGTCAAATAATAATTTTATTACGTCGATAAAAAAAACTACCTCTATGGCCAAGCTTTTGGTCACCTGTCCTAATATCTCCTTATGTGGCTCGATGTCAAATTTTGTTTGATAATCGCTCCCGTGAAGCGCCTTGGGACATTTTACTACGTTAAAGGCGCTGTATAAAGGCAAGTTATTGCTGTTGTAAAGTGCTTTAGGACATCCTGAGGTCGTGAAAGGCACTGCAGATATACAGGGCCTTGGTGAGACCACACCTGGAGTATTGTGTGCAGTTTTGGTCTCCTTACCTAAGAGAGGATATACTTGCCACAGAGGGAGTGCAGCAAAGGTTTACCAGACTGAATCCTGGGATGGCAGGACTGTCGTATGAGGAGAGATTGGGTCGACTCGGCCTGTATTCACTCGAGTTTAGAAGAATGAGAGGGGCTCTCATTGAAACATATAAAATTCTAACAGGACTAGACAGACTGGATGTAGGGAGGATGTTTCCCCTGGCTGGGGGGGGGGGGGTCCAGAACAAGGGGTCACAGTCTCAGGATACGGGGTAGGACATTTAGGACTGAGATGAGGAGAATTTCTTCACTCAGAGGGTGGTGAACCTGTGGAATTCTCTACCACAGAAGGCTGTGGAGGCCAAGTCACTGAATATATTTAAGACGGAGCTAGATAGATTTCTAGATACAAAAGGCATCAAGGGGTATGGGGAGAGAGCGGGAATATGGTATTGAGATAGAGGATCAGACATGATCATATTGAATGGTGGAGCAGGCTCGAAGGGCCGAATGGCCCACTCCTGCTCCTATTTTCTATGTTTCTATGTATAAATCCAAGTCTTTCTTCCACTATTTGCAAAATTCATTGAAGGAGACCGGGGGTGGTTTAAAGGGGGAATGATCCATTCCCTTCCAAAAAAACCCCAATAGTTGGTGCAGCAAGCCTCAAGTTAAGGCAACACAACATCCCTTTAGTCGCTCAACTCATATTTTGCCCATTGTTTTTCCCCTTTTCTCCTGAAGGTGTTGGGACAGACAGATTTCCACGATTCCTGTCACCCTCCACTGCCATGACCCACTGGGTGTGCTTAAGCATCTCCTAAGCATGAGATTGCCGGAGTAGAGTTAAGAGAGAAATCAGGAGGGCAAAAAGGGGACATGAGATTGCTTTGGCAGATAAGGCAAAGGAGAATCCAAAGAGCTTCTACAAATACATAAAGGGCAAAAGAGTAACTAGGGAGAGAGTAGGGCCTCTTAAGGATCAACAAGGTCATCTATGTGCGGAACCACAAGAGATGGGTGAGATCCTGAATGAATATTTCACATCGGTATTTACGGTTGAGAAAGGCATGGATGTTAGGGAACTTGGGGAAATAAATAGTGATGTCTTGAGGAGTGTACATATTACAGAGAGGGAGGTGCTGGAAGTCTTAACGCGCATCAAGGTAGATAAATCTCCGGGACCTGATGAAATGTATCCCAGGACGTTATGGGAGGTTAGGGAGGAAATTGCGGGTCCCCTAGCAGAGATATTTGAATCATCCACCGCTACAGGTGAGGTGCCTGAAGATTGGAGGGTAGCAAATGTTGTGCCATTGTTTAAGAAGGGCGGCAGGGAAAAGCCTGGGAACTACAGACCGGTGAGCCTGACATCTGTAGTGGGTAAGTTGTTCGAGGGTATTCTGAGGGACAGGATCTACAGGCATTTGGAGAGGCAGGGACTAATTAGGAACAGTCAGCATGGTTTTGTGAGAGGAAAATCATGTCTCATGAATTTGATTGAGTTTTTTGAAGGGGTAACCAAGAAGATAGATGAGGGCTGTGCAGTAGACGTGGTCTACATGGACTTCAGCAAAGCCTTTGACAAGGTACCGCATGGTAGGTTGTTACATAAGGTTAAATCTCACGGGATCCAAGGTGAGGTAGCCAATTGGATACAAAATTGGCTTGACGACAGAAGACAGAGGGTGGTTGTAGAGGGTTGTTTTTCAAACTGGATGCCTGTGTCCAGCGGTGTGCCTCAGGGATCGGTGCTGGGTCCGCTGTTATTTGTTATTTATATTAATGATTTGGATGAGAATTTAGGAGGCATGGTTACTAAGTTTGCAGATGACACCAAGATTGGTGGCATTGTGGACAGTGAAGAAGGTTATCTAGGATTGCAACGGGATCTTGATAAATTGGGCCAGTGGGCCGATGAATGGCAGATGTAGTTTAATTTAGATAAATGTGAGGTGATGCATTTTGGTAGATCGAATCGGGCCAGGACCTACTCCGTTAATGGTAGGGCGTTGGGGAGAGTTATAGAACAAAGAGATCTAGGAGTACAGGTTCATAGCTCCTTGAAAGTGGAGTCACAGGTGGATAGGGTGGTGAAGAAGGCATTCGGCATGCTTGGTTTCATTGGTCAGAACATTGAATGCAGGAGTTGGGATGTCTTGTTGAAGTTGTACAGGGCATTGGTGAGGCCACACTTGGAATACTGTGTACAGTTCTGGTCACCCTATTATAGAAAGAATATTATTAAACTAGAAAGAGTGCAGAAAAGATTTACTAGGATGCTACCGGGACTTGATGGTTTGACTTATAGGGAGAGGTTAGACAGACTGGGACTTTTTTCCCTGGAGAGTAGAAGGTTAAGGGGTGATCTTATAGAAGTCTATAAAATAATGAGGGGCATAGATAAGGTAGATAGTCAAAATCTTTTCCCAAAGGTAGGGGAGTCTATAACGAGGGGGCATAGATTTAAGGTGAGAGGGGAGAGATACAAAAGGGTCCAGAGGGGCAATTTTTTCACTCAAAGGGTGGTGAGTGTCTGGAACGAGCTGCCAGAGGCAGTAGTAGAGGCGGGTACAATTTTGTCTTTTAAAAAGCATTTGGACAGTTACATGGGTAAGATGGGTATAGAGGGATATGGGCCAAGTGCAGGCAATTGGGACTAGCTTAGTGGTATAAACAGGGCGACATGGACATGTTGGGCCGAAGGGCCTGTTTCCATGTTGTAACTACTATGATTCTATGATTCTATGATTGTGGGCAGGACATTCAGTAGGACTGGGGTAGGAGGACTCCCCGATCTGTGCCCAGTCCGTACCCACCTGCTCACATTCCAGCGGGCGTTCACTGCACAACGGTCAGGAGCAGGAACCCTGGCCATTTTCTTTTTTTTTACCCTCCCCGGCCCAAAAACCATTGAACCCCCTCTGCAGTCCCCCCTCCCGGTTGTTGGCTGTCTCGCTGCCCGGTCAAATCAGCCCGAGGGGAAATCAAACCCAGGATCTCCCTTCTCTGTATGGGGTGAGCTCAGTCGGAGGAGAAATATCCATCAGGCTTCTCACTCCTCATCACTGCCCACTGCTGGAAAGTGCCCGAATGTGCCAGAACTGGATCAGGTTGGACTGCGATGCCCCTAGCTGCTGAATACCTGATAACCCACACTGCCTGGGCTCAAATGTCAGCCTTGACTCAGTGGTTGCTCTCTCGCCACTGAGTCAGAAGGTCATGGGTTCGAGCCCCACTCCAGAGATTTGAGCACATAATCCAGGCTGACACTCCAGCTGCAGTACTGAGGGAGCGCTGCACTGTCAGAGGTGCCGTCTTTCAGATGAGACATTAAACCACAGGAGGATGTAAAAGATCCCAAGGCACTATTTTGAAGAAAAGCAGCAGAGTTCTTCCTGGTGTCCTGGCCAATATTTTTCCCTCGACCAACATCACTAAAAACAAATTATCTGCTCGTTGATCTTATTGCTGTGTGTGGGACTGTGTTAGTTACCATTTTCCCTCGGCGGTGGGTGTGAAAGATCCCAGGGCACTATTAAGAACATAAGAAATAGGAGCAGGAGTAGGCCATACGGCCCCTCGAGCCTGCTCCGCCATTCAATCAGATCGTGGCTGATCTTCGACCTCAACTCCACTTTCCCACCCGATCCCCACATCCCTTGATTCCCCGAGAGTCCAAAAATCTATCGATCTCAGTCTTGAGTATACTCTTACAACACCAGGTTATAGTCCAACAATTTTATTTGAAAATCACAAGCTTTCGGAGATTATCTCCTTCATCAGGTGAAGTGTGGGATTCCTTGAATGTTTCGCATTTATAGTCAGAGAATAATACCTGGTGATTACAGATTACAGATAATCATCAGGTATTGTTCTCTGACTATAAATGCGAAACATTCAAGGAATCCCACACTTCACCTGATGAAGGAGATAATCTCCGAAAGCTTGTGATTTTCAAATAAAATTGTTGGACTATAACCTGGTGTTGTAAGATTCTTTACATTTGTCCACCCCAGTCCATCACCGGCATCTCCACATCTTGAATATACTCAATGACTGAGCATCCACAGCCCTCTGGGGTAGAGAATTCCAAAGATTCACCACCCTCTGAGGTTATCACAGAGCTGTTTGTGGGGTTTTGCTGCTGCATTTCTTACATTGTAACAGTAACTACACTTCAAAAAGTACTTCATTGACTGTAAAGTGCTTTGGGACGTCCTGAGGGTGTGAAAGGCTCTATGTAAATGCAAGTTTTTTCTTTCTCCTAATACATCTGAAAATTCAGAGCACAGCCAGTCACAAAACTGATTAGCAGGACAAATGGATGACAAGAATATTGTTGTGATGTGGAGATGCCGGTGATGGACTGGGGTTGACAATTGTAAACAATTTTACAACACCAAGTTATAGTCCAACGATTTTATTTGAAATTTACAAGCTTTCGGAGGCTTCCTCCGAGGAAGCCTCCGAAAGCTTGTAAATTTCAAATAAAATCGTTGGACTATAACTTGGTGTTGTAAAATTGTTTACAAGAATATTGTTGAGCTGAGGTTTAGTATGATGTTACACAGGTCAGAGGCTGGGTATTCTGCGGCAAGTGACTCACCTCCTGACTCCCCAAAGCCTTTCCACCATCTACAAGGCACAAGTCAGGAGTGTGATGGAATACTCTCCACTTGCCTGGATGAGTGCAGCTCCAACAACACTCAAGAAGCTCGACACCATCCAGGACAAAGCAGCCCGCTTGATTGGCACCCCTTCCACCACCCTAAACATTCACTCCCTTCACCACCGGCGCACTGTGGCTGCAGTGTGTACCATCCACAGGATGCACTGCAGCAACTCGCCAAGGCTTCTTCGACAGCACCTCCCAAACCCACGACCTCTACCACCTAGAAGGACAAGAGCAGCAGGTACATGGGAACAACACCACCTGCATGTTCCCCTCCAAGTCACACACCATCCCGACTTGGAAATATATCGCCGTTCCTTCATCGTCGCTGGGTCAAAATCCTGGAACTCCCTTCCTAACAGCACTGTGGGAGAACCGTCACCACACGGACTGCAGCGGTTCAAGAAGGCGGCTCATCACCACCTTCTCAAGGGCAATTAGGGATGGGCAATAAATGCCGGCCTCGCCAGCGACGCCCACATCCCATGAACGAATAAGAAAAACAATTGTGGGCTGCCAGGTGAGATTTTGCCCATGTGCAGTTTCATGTTTCAATGCTGTGAAAATTACCCTCTGAAGGGGTAACGAAGAGATTTTAGAAAGTCTGTAACCACTCATACTGTGACAGAGCAGCTCATGCTGTAAATAACCTGAGTGTGTTTCCCTTTTTCTCTCCTCTCCTGATGATTCTGTTACCACGGTGCTGCTAATTCTCATTTTTAAGTCTTCTTTTTCTCTCATTTTCCCCCATTTTTGCCTGGAGACCCCGACTCTTTTTGGGGTACAGTTCTATGGGGTCAGTCACTTCCCCCATATTGCCTAAATTCTATGTGTTGAAAGAAAGGACTTGCATTTATATTGCACCTTTCATGTCCTCAGGACATCCCAATGTCAATGAAATTCTTTTGAAGTGTGGTCACTGTTATAATGTAGGAGATGTGGCAGACAATTTGTGCACAGCAAGATCCCACAAACAGCAATGAAATAAATAACCAGATAATTCCCCTGCTCTTCATCAAAAAGTGCCCTGGGTTCATTTACATTCACCGCGGAGGGAAAATGGCAACTAATTTGTGCACAGTCCCACAACCAGCAATGTGATAATGACCAGATAATCTTTTTTTTAGTGATGTTGGTTGAGAGATAAATATTGGCCCAGGACACTGGGGAGAACTCCCCTGCTCTTCTTCCAATATTGTCATGGGATCTTTTACATCCACCTGAGAGGGCAGACGGGGCCTCGGTTTAACGTTTCATCCAAAACACGGCACCTCCGACAGTGCAGCACTCCCTCAATTCTGCACTGGAGTAACCCCAATTCCTACTGGTCTCTCAACCTAAAACTGTTGAGGGTTTCCAAGCAGAGGGAGCAGGTCTGGTTACAGGAGAGAGAGTCACAATCCGAGAAACTCTGTCAGTGTTATTTAATGTAAGGAATCTTACAACACCAGGTTATAGCCCAACAATTTTATTTTAAAATCACAAGCTTTCGGAGATTAGAAGGAGATAATCTCTGAAAGCTTGTGATTTTAAAATAAAATTGTTGGACTATAACCTGGTGTTGTAAGATTCCTTACATTTGTCCACCCCAGTCCATCACCGGCATCTCCACATCAGTGTTATTTAAATGCAGATCCCACAACAGACAGACACACAGACACACATATGGACACACACACACACAGACATACACAGATAGGCGCACGCGCACACACACACACACACACAGGGAGACACACACCCACACACAAACACACACACAGACATACATACATAGAGACACGCACACTGACACAGATGGGCACAAACACACGGATTGACACACACATAGATAGACACAAACAGACAAACATAGACACAAACACAGACACATAGACACACACACACACACACAGATAGACACACATACACAGATACACACACGTACAGATAGACACACACAGACACATACACAGATACACACACACAAATAGACACACAGACACACAGATAGACACAAATACTCAAATGGACACGCACACATACAGACACACACACACAGATAGACACACACACTAAAATAGACAGACACAGCCAGACACGCACAGGTAGAAACACACAGACAGACACATACACACAGACACACACACACACACAGGTAGAAACACACAGACAGACAGACAGACACACACACACACACACACACACACAGGTAGAAACACACAGACAGACAGACACACACACACACACACACACACAGGTAGAAACACATATACACACGCAAGTGAACTTTTGAATCTTGTTTCTATCTGCAACAAAAGACTCGACACAAAGACACTAATTAGTGGCCCCAGAAGTGAGAGCTCAGTTGGCATGGAGCTTTGGCCTGGTACAGACGACTTCAGAGCTTTGTGGCAGACAGACATATGGCTTGTGCGGTTGGCCAACACCTCCAGAGACAAGGACCCTGACTGGGAGCACAGAGGGCGCAGCTGGTAGGAGGAGCCCAGCCCCGTCTCCAGCGCTTACAGAGTCCCTGAGATAAAATGTCACGCCATCACCGCTAACAGGCCCAGCAATTCTCCAGGTGTTTTGCTGATAGTGTAATAATTTAACACGAGAGAATCAGGAGGAAGGAAATTAATGGAACAGATGCGGGATTCTGTTACAGGCACCGGGACTCTGTGGAGTCAGGAGGAGACTTCTTGGCAATGCCACAAAAACGATTTGGACGCCCGCTGACTGATGCCCTTGTTGCTCAGTGAGGAGCCACCCCCAGCCCCCTGATAAACTACGCTGGCCTGGTGTGGTACTGTGTGGATCAGAATGGTCCTCAGATTTGATCCCTGGTCTGTGTTCAACAACAACAACTTGCATTTATATAGCGCCTTTAACAGTAAAATGCCTCAAGGTGCTTCACAGGAGCGATTAGCGGACAAAATTTGACACTGAGCCACATAAGAAGATATTAGGACAGGTGACCAAAAGCTTGGTCAAACATAGATTTCAAGGAGCGTCTTAAAGGATGAGAGAGAGGCGGAGAGGTTTAGGGAGGGAATTCCAGAGCTTAGGGCCTAGGCAGCTGAAGGCACGGCCGCCAATGGTGGAGCGATTAAAATTGGGGATGTGCAAGAGGCCAGAATTGGAGGAACGCAGAGATCTCGGAGGGTTACAGGGCTGGAAGAGGTTACAGAGATAGGGAGGGGCGAGGGCTTTGGAGGGATCCGAAAATAAGGATGAGAATTTTAAAATCGAGGCGTTCCCGGACCGGGAGCCAATGTAGGTCAGCGAGCACAGCGGTGATGAGTTCAGGCCTGTGAGTGTCAGCCCTGGCTCAGTGGGTAGCAGTCTCGCCTCTGAGTCAGAAGGTCGTGGGTTCAAGTCCCAGTCTAAAGACTTGAGCACATAATCTAGGCTGACAATCCCGGTACCAGTACCGAGGGAGTGCTGCGCTGTCAGAGGTGCTATCTTTCCGATGAGACGTTAAACCGAGACCCTATCTGCCCTGCCAGGTGGACGTAAAAGAGCCCACAACACAATTCGAAGAAGAGCATGGGAGTTCTCCCTGGTGTCCTGGCCAATATTTATCCCTCAATCAATATGACTAAAACAGATAATCCGGTAATTATCACATTGCTGTTTGTGGGATCTTGCTGTGCGCAAATTGGCTGCTGCATTTTCTACATTAGGACAGTGACTACACTTCAAAAGTATTTGGTCAGGGTTCCTGCTCTTGATCACTATTCAGTGACTCCTGCTCAATGTGTGTGTTTCTGTTCCTGTGTCTGTAAGTGACTGACCCTTGGTGACAAGGAATCAGCACGTTCAGGAGAAATTAAGGGAAAAAATTGGCAAGAAATCGTAATGAGAAAGAATGTTTCTGATTGGAGAGAACCTGCATGAATAGAAGGGGAGCAGCGCAGATTCACCAGAATGATACCGGGGCTTAAAGGGTTAAATTGGGAGGGCGGGTTGCACAGACTTGGTTTGTATTCCCTCGAGTTTAGAAGGTCGAGAGGTGATGTGACCGAGGTGTTTAAAATGGTAAAGTGATTTTTAAAAAATTCGTTCATGGGATGTGGGCGTCGCTGGCGAGGCCGGCATTTATTGCCCATCTCTAATTGCCCCTTGAGAAGGTGGTGGTGAGCCGCCTTCTTGAACCGCTGCAGTCCGTGTGGTGAAGGTTCTCCCACAGTGCTGTTAGGAAGGGAATTCCAGGATTTTGACCCAGCGACAATGAAGGAACGGCGATATATTTCCAAGTCGGGATGGTGTGTGACTTGGTGGGGGACGTGCAGGTGGTGTTCTCCCCATGTACCTGCTGCTCTTGTCCTTCTAGGTGGTAGAGGTCGTGGATTTGTCAGGGTAGATAGAGAGAAACTATTTCCTCTGGTGGGGGGAACCTGAACAAGATCTTAAAATTAGAGCCAGGCTGTTTAGAAGTGAAATCAGGAAGCATTTTTCACACAAGAGGGGAGTGGAAATCTGGAACTCTCTCCCCCAAAAGGCTCTGGATGCTGGGGGTCAATTGAAATTGTCAGGTCTGAGATCGATAGATTTTTGTTGGGTATCAAGGGACGTGGAACCAAGGTGGGAAAATAGTGTTTAGGTACAGATTAGTCATGATCGAATTGAATGATGGAACAGGCTCAAGGGGCTGAATGGAGTTCCTCAGGGCAGTGTCCTAGGCCCAACCATCTTCAGCTGCTTCATCAATGACCTTCCCTCCATCATAAGGTCAGAAATGGGGATGTTCGCTGATGATTGTACAGTGTTCAGTTCCATTCGCAACCCCTCAGATAATGAAGCAGTCCGAGCCCGCATGCAGAAAGACCTGGACAATATCCAGGCTTGGGCTGATAAGTGGCAAGTAACATTCACGCCAGACAAGTGCCAGGCAATGACCATCTCCAACAAGAGAGAGTCTAACCACCTCCCCTTGACATTCAACAGCATTACCATCGCCGAATCCCCCACCATCAACATCCTGGGGGTCACCATTGACCAGAAACTTAACTGGACCAGCCATATAAATACTGTGGCTACAAGAGCAGGTCAGAGGCTGGGAATTCTGCGATGAGTGACTCACCTCCTGACTCCCCAAAGCCTTTCCACCATCTACAAGGCACAAGTCAGGAGAGTGATGGAATACTCTCCACTTGCCTGGAAAGGTGCAGCTCCAACAACACCTAAGAGGCTCGACACCATCCAGAACAAAGCACTCCATCGACCACCCTAAACATTCACTCCCTTCACCACCGGCGCACAGTGGCTGCAGTGTGTACCATCCACAGGATGCACTGCAGCAACTCGCCAAGGCTTCTTCGACAGCACCTCCAAAACCTGAGACCTCTACCACCTAGAAGGACAAGGGCAGCAGGTACATGGGAACACCACCACCTGCACATTCCCCTCCAAGTCACACACCATCCCAACTTGGAAATATATCGCCGTTCCTTCATCATCACTGGGTCAAAATCCTGGAACTCCCTACCTCACAGCACTGTGGGAGAACCTTCACCACACGGACTGCAGCGGTTCAAGAAGGCGGCTCACCACCACCTTCTCAAGGGCAATTAGGGATGGGCAATAAATGCCGGCCTCGCCAGCGATGCCAACATCCCATGAACGAATAATATATTTAAAAAATGGCCTCCTCCTGTTCCTATGTTTTGCTGCAGGGTGAGAGTGCTACTAACTGAGCCAAGCTGCACTTTGGAAGGTAAGAAAGTAATTCTTATTGAAGCAAAAAAATCAGTAAACCCTTTATTTTGTTTTAATTAATAAAATTATTGATACATGTAATATCTTTAGTTGGGACCGCCCATGATGGTTCAGTGAGTGGCAGACAGGAGGGTCCCAGATTTCATCCCCCTATTTGGGCTGAGTCAGGTAATAGCAGCCTAGTTAACAATAAGCTTCAGTCCTCCCCTTCTCCTGATCACCATCCAGTGACCCTGTGTATAGGTGTGTTCTTCACCCCACCATTGGCGGCCGTGCCTTCAGTTGCCGAGGCCCTGAGCTCTGGAATTCCCTCCCTAAACCTCTCGGCCTCTCTACCCCTCTATCTTGTCTCCATATTATAGAAAGGATATAGAGGCACTGGAGAGGGTGCAAAAAAGATTCACAAGGATGATACCAGAACTGAGAGGATATACTTATCAGGAAAGGCTGAACAGGCTGGGGCTCTTTTCTCTAGAAAAGAGAAGGCTGAGGGGTGACCTGATAGAGGTCTTTAAGATTATGAAAGGGTTTGATAGGGTAGACGGAGAGAAGATGTTTCCACTTGTGGGGGAGACCAGAACTAGAGGTCATCAATGTAAAATAGTCTCTAATAAATCCAATAGGGAATTCAGGAGAAACTTCTTTACCCAGAGAGTGGTGAGAATGTGGAACTCACTCCCACAAGGAGTAGTTGAGGCGAATAGTGTAGATACATTTAAGGGGAAGCTAGATAAACGCATGAGGAAGAGAAGAACAGAAGGATATGCTGATAGGGTGAGATGAAATAGGGAGGGAGGAGGCTTTTGTGGAGCATAAACGCCGGCATAGACCAGTTGGGCCGAATGGCCTGTTTCTTTGCTGCAGTTTTGATGTAACTCCTTTACGACGCTCCTTAAACCCATCTCCGTGACCAAGCCTGTCCTAATGTCTCCTTCTTTGGCCCGGTGTAAATTTTTGTCTGATTACGCTCCTCTGAAGCGCCTTGGGATGTTTTTTGAAAGGCGCTATGTAAATGCAAGTTGTGTATGTGGACATTGGGCAAGGGCCTGGAATTGCTCTGCAACAACACTCCAGCTGGGGAATTGCAGCGAATAAGAGGTCACTGCTGTAGTTCACTCAGGAACCAATGGTGTCACTGTGGAGCTATTTGGTGACACAAACGAGAAGCATTAATCGGACAGAAAGCCCAATTGGCCTCCATTCACACCACAAGCTATTCGAGCAGAGACAGCATCACAGCTGGACCGAATCCTGGCCTCGCCAGATGTTGCAGTCGGGGTCAAGAAAGAAAGAAAGAACTTGCATTTCTACAGCGCCTTTCATGACCTCAGGACGTCCCAAAGTGCTTTACAGCCAATGTTCCCATGAAAATTCCCACCTGCAGTCTGCAGTGACTGGCAGCATTCCCATTAGCAGCAGGACTGGGGTCAGAATGGCAGTGAGAGAGAAAGGCCTGACAGCTGTGGCTCAGTGGGTAGCCCTTTGTGCCTCTTAGTTAGAACGGTTTTGGGTTCAAGTCCCAGCTCCAGGTACTTGAGCGTATCGTCGAAGCTGACACCCCAGTGCAGTGCCGCGTGAGTGCTGCACTGTCAGAGGTGCTGTCTTTCAGATGAGACCCTGATCTGAGGCCCCGTCTGCCCTCTCAGGTGGACGTAAAAGATCCCATGGCACTGTTTTGAAGAAGAGCAGGGGAGTTCTCCCCGGTGTCCTGGGCCAATATTTATCCCTCAAACAACATCACTAAAAAAAACAGATTATCTGATTATTACCTCATTGCTGTTTGTGGGATCTTGCTGTGCACAAATTGGCTGCCGCGTTTCCTACATTACAACAGTGACTACAATTCTAAACTACTTCACTGGCTGTAAAGTGCTTTGAGATGTCCTGAGGCCGTGAAAGGCGCTATACAAATGCAAGTCTTTCTTTCTTGACGCCTACTGATGTTTTTGGTAAACATTGAGTCACGCAGATATCAGTGTGAAATTCTGATGGTGTAAATTGGATCAGCCATAGAACTGGAATTTACATTTTCTGCTCTCCAGCCCCCTCTGACTCAGCCCATGTAATCCGTTTTCTCCCGAGAGATCTCACCTTCCCCGTCTTCTCTTACATCGTTCATCATAAATGCCCTCCCCCCACCCCCGACTCCACCCACCGCCTTCCAGTCCACTCCTTCCTCATCATCTACATCGGCTCCCGGTCTGGCAACGCCTCGATTTTAAAATTCTCATCTTTGTTTTCAAATCCCTCCGTGGCCCTCGCCCCCCTCCCGATCTCCCCGGTGTCCTGGCCAGCATTTATCCCTCAACCAACATCACTAAAACAGATTTTCTGGTCATTATCACATTGCTGTTTGTGGGATCTTGCTGTGTGTAAATTGGCTGCCGCGTTTCCCACATTACAACAGTGAGCACACTTCAAAAGTACTTCATTGTCTGTGAAGCACGTAGGGACGTCCTGAGGTTGTGAAAGGCACTGTAGAAATGCAAGTCTTTTTCTCATTCTGTAACCTCCTCCAGCCCGACCACCCTCCGAGATCTCTGCGCTCCTCCACTTCTGGCCCCTTGCGCATCCCCGATTTTCATCGCTCCACCATTGGCGGCCGTGCCTTCAGCTGCCTGGGCCCTAAGCTCTGGAATTGCCTCCCTAATCCTCTCCGCCTCTCTCTCCTCCTTTAAGACGCTCCTTAAAACCTACCTCTTTGACCAAGCTTTTGGTCACCTGTCCTAATGTCGCCTTACGTGGCTCGGTGTCAGATTTTGTTTGATAAAATTCTCATCTTTGTTTTCAAATCCCTCCTATGAAGCGCCGTGGGACATTTTACTACGTTAAAGGCCCTATATAAATGCAAATTGTTGTCGTTGTTGTTGAAAAGCTGGGACATAGAATTGGCAAGAAAAAGATTGGATATTGGCAGTCTTATTCTACGACATCCAAACCGAGCAAGTCTCACTGATGTGATAACCCACTTACGACCATCGGTATCTTTGTGATAGTCAGCGCTCCTTTGAACTTCTCAACCTTCTGTGCAATCCACTCTCTCCCTACCATCTCGCACCAACGCAAGTAAACTCCCAATCTCTCTCCTCAGGATCTCCAGCTCCACGGATATTGTAGCTCCTCAGTTCCACGACTTCCCTCGTCTCATTCGACCACTCGCAGTTTTTTTTTGTCCTTTTATGATCACTAATTCGGAGTGAGGCTCACTCACTTTGGGTCGAGACTTTAACCTGGCTCCCCGATGGCTCAGAGTGACCGAGTAGCTGAGCCTAACAGAGTAGAAAGTTCCCAGCGTTTGATCTCCAGTCTCTACTGAGTTATCTGATCTCGGCTGGGGTGGTAGTCGGGGACCTACAGTTGGACTTTTTAAAAAATTCGTTCACGGGATGTGGGCGTCGCTGGCGAGGCCGGCATTTGTTGCCCATCCCTAATTGCCCTTGAGAAGGTGGTGGTGAGCCGCCTTCTTGAACCGCTGCAGTCCGTGTGGTGACGGTTCTCCCACAATGCTGTTAGGAAGGGAGTTCCAGGATTTTGACCCAGCGACAATGAAGGAACGGTGATATATTTCCAAGTCGGGATGGTGTGTGACTTGGAGGGGAACGTGCAGGTGGTGTTGTTCCCATGCGCCTGCTGCCCTTGTCCTTCTAGGTGGTAGAGGTCGCGGGTTTGGGAGGTGCTGTCAAAGAAGCCTTGGCGAGTTGCTGCAGTGCATCCTGTGGATGGCGCACACTGCAGCCACAGTGCGCCGGTGGTGAAGGGAGTGAATGTTTAGGGTGGTGGATGGGGTGCCAATCAAGCGGGCTGCTTTATCTTGGATGGTGTCGAGCTTCTTGAGTGTTGTTGGAGCTGCACTCATCCAGGCAAGTGGCGAGTATTCCATCACACTCCTGACTTGTGCCTTGTAGATAGTGGAAAGGCTTTGGGGAGTCAGGAGGTGAGTCACTCGCCGCAGAATACCCAGCCTCTGACCTGCTCTCGTAGCCACAGTATTTATATGGCTGGTCCAGTTAAGTTTCTGGTCAATGGTGACCCCCAGGATGTTGATGGTGGGGGATTCGGCGATGGTAATGCCGTTGAATGTCAAGGGGAGGTGGTTAGACTCTCTCTTGTTGGAGATGGTCATTGCCTGGCACTTACCTGGCGCGAATGTTACTTGCCACTTATGAGCCCAAGCCTGGATGTTGTCCAGGTCTTGCTGCATGCAGGCTCGGACTGCTTCATTATCTGAGGGGTTGCGAATGGAACTGAACACTGTGCAGTCATCAGCGAACATCCCCATTTCTGACCTTATGATGGAGGGAAGGTCATTGATGAAGCAGCTGAAGATGGTTGGGCCAAGGACACTGCCCTGAGGAACTCCTGCAGCAATGCCCTGGGGCTGAGATGACTGGCCTCCAACAACCACTACCATCTTCCTTTGTGCTAGGTATGACTCCAGCCACTGGAGAGTTTTCCCCCTGATTCCCATTGACTTCAATTTTACTAGGGCTCCTTGGTGCCACACTCGGTCAAATGTTGCCTTGATGTCAAGGGCAGTCACTCTCACCTCACCTCTGGAATTCAGCTCTTTTGTCCATGTTTGGACCAAGGCTGTAATGAGGTCTGGAGCCGAGTGGTCCTGGCGGAACCCAAACTGAGCATCGGTGAGCAGGTTATTGGTGAGTAAGTGCCGCTTGATAGCACATTCGACGACACCTTCCATCACTTTGCTGATGATTGAGAGTAGACTGATGGGGCGGTAATTGGCCGGATTGGATTTGTCCTGCTTTTTGTGGACAGGACATACCTGGGCAATTTTCCACATTGTCGGGTGGATGCCAGTGTTGTAGCTGTACTGGAACAGCTTGGCTAGAGGCGCAGCTAGTTCTGGAGCACAAGTCTTCAGCACTACAGCTGGGATGTTGTTGGGGCCCATAGCCTTTGCTGTATCCAGTGCACTCAGCCGTTTCTTGATACCACGTGGAGTGAATCGAATTGGCCGCAGACTGGCTTCCGTGATGGTGTGGATATCGGGAGGAGGCTGAGATGGATTATCCACTCGGCACTTCTGGCTGAAGATGGTTGCAAACGCTTCAGCCTTGTCTTTTGCACTCACGTGCTGGACTCCGCCATCATTGAGAATGGGGATGTTTGCAGAGCCTCCTCCTCCCGTTAGTTGTTTAATTGTCCACCACCATTCACGACTGGATGTGGCAGGACTGCAGAGCTTTGATTTGATCCGTTGATTGTGGAATCGCTTAGCTCTGTCTATAGCATGTTGCTTCCGCTGTTTAGCATGCATGTAGTCCTGAGTTGTAGCTTCACCAGGTTGGCACCTCATTTTTAGGTACGCCTGGTGCTGCTCCTGGCATGCTCTTCTACACTCCTCATTGAACCAGGGTTGATCCCCTGGCTTGTTGGTAATGGTAGAGTGAGGAATATGCCGGGCCATGAGGTTACAGATTGTGCTGGAATACAATTCTGCTGCTGCTGATGGCCCACAGCGCCTCATGGATGCCCAGTTTTGAGCTGCTAGATCTGTTCTGAATCTATCCCATTTAGCACGGTGGTAGTGCCACTCAACACGTTGGATGGTGTCCTCAGTGCGAAGACGGGATTTCATCTCCACGAGGACTGTGCGGTGGTCACTCCTACCAATACTGTCATGGACAGATGCATTTGCGACAGGTAGATTGGTGAGGACGAGGTCAAGTAAGTTTTTCCCTCGTGTTGGTTCGCTCACCACCTGCCGCAGGCCCAGTCGGCCAGCTCGGTCAGTAGTGGTGCTACCGAGCCACTCTTGGTGATGGACATTGAAGTCCCCCAACAACATCCCGGCTGCAGTGCTGAAGACTTGTGCTCCAGAACTAGCTGCGCCTCTAGCCAAGCTGTTCCAGTACAGCTACAACAGTGGCATCTACCCAACAATGTGGAAAATTGCCCAGGTATGTCCTGTCCACAAAAAGCAGGACAAATCCAATCCAGCCAATTACCGCCCCATCAGTCTACTCTCAATCATCAGCAAAGTGATGGAAGGTGTCATCGACAGTGCTATCAAGCGGCACTTACTCACCAATAACCTGTTCACTGATGCTCAGTTTGGGTTCCGCCAGGACCACTCGGCTCCAGACCTCATTAAAGCCTTGGTCATGGACAAATGAGCTGAATTCCAGAGGTGAGGTGAGAGTGACTGCCCTTGACATCAAGGTGGCATTTGGCAGAGTGTGGCACCAAGGAGCCCTAGTAAAATTGAAGTCAATGGGAATCAAGGGGGAAAACTCTCCAGTGGCTGGAGTCATACCTAGCACAAAGGAAGATGGTAGTGGTTGTTGGAGGCCAATCATCTCAGCCCCAGGACATTGCTGCAGGAGTTCCTCAAGGCAGTGTCCTAGGCCCAACCATCTTCAGCTGCTTCATCAATGACCTTCCCTCCATCATAAGGTCAGAAATGGGGATATTCGCTGATGATTGCACAGTGTTCAGTTCCATTCACAACCCCTCAGATAATGAAGCAGTCCGAACCCGCATGCAGCAAGACCTGGACAACATCCAGGTTTGGGCTCATAAGTGGCAAGTAACATTCGCGCCAGACAAGTGCCAGGCAATGACCATCTCCAACAAGAGAGAGTCTAACCACCTCCCCTTGACATTCAACGGCATTACCATCGCCAAATCCCCCACCATCAACATCCTGGGGGTCACCATTGACCAGAAACTTAACTGGAGCAGCCATATAAATACTGTGGCTACAAGAGCAGGTCAGAGGCTGGGTATTCTGCGGCGAGTGACTCACCTCCTGACTCCCCAAAGCCTTTCCACCATCTACAAGGCACAAGTCAGGAGTGTGATGGAATACTCTCCACTTGCCTGGATGAGTGCAGCTCCAACAACACTCAAGAAGCTCGACATCATCCAGGACAAAGCAGCCCGCTTGATTGGCACCCCATCCACCACCCTAAGCATTCACTCCCTTCACCACCGCGCACAGTGGCTGCAGTGTGCACCATCCACAGGATGCACTGCAGCAACTCGCCAAGGATTCTTCGACAGCACCTCCCAAACCCGCGACCTCTACCACCTCGAAGGACAAGAGCAGCAGGCACATGGGAACAACACCACCTGCACGTTCCCCTCCAAGTCACACACCATCTTGACTTGGAAATATATCGCCGTTCCTTCATTGTCGCTGGGTCAAAATCCTGGAACTCCCTTCCTAACAGCACTGTGGGAGAACCGTCACCACACGGACTGCAGCGGTTCAAGAAGGCGGCTCACCATCGCCTTCTCAAGGGCAATTAGGGATGGGCAATAAATGCCGGCCTCGCCAACGATGCCCACATCCCATGAACGCATAAAAAAAAGCTGCTACATAAATGCAAGATGTTGTAAGGAAGGGGTGAAAGTTGGTGTATCCATGGCTTTGTGATGTGTCAGTCTTTCCAGTCATGTATAAATGTCAGTCCTAAGATTCCCCTTCATGTTGCCGGCTCTGATGCATGCTCTCTGTCTAAGAACATAAGAACATAAATAAGAGCAGGAATAGGCCAGACGGCCCCTCGAGCCTGTTCCAACATTCAATCAGATCATGGCTGATCTTCGACCTCAACTCCACTTTCCCGCCCGATTCCCATATCCCTTGATTCCCCTGGAGTCCAAAAATCTAATCGATTTCAGCCTTGAATATACTCAATGACTGAGCATCCACAGCCCTCTGGGGTAGAGAATTCCAAAGATTCACAACCCTCTCAGTGAAGAAATTTGTCCTCATCTTGGTCCTAAATGGCTGACCATTATCTTGAGAATATGACCCCTAATTCTAAACTCTCCAGCTGGAGAAACAGCCTCTCAGCATCTACCCTGTCAAGCCCTCTAAGAATGTTATATGTTTCAATGAGATCACCTCTCATTCTTCTAAACTCCAGAGAATAGGCCCATTCTACTCATTCTGTCCTCATCGGACAACCCTCTCATCCCAGGAAGCAATCTAGTGAATCTAAGGCAAGTATATCCTTCCTTAGATAAGGAGACCAGAACTGTACACAGTACTCCAGGTGTGGTCTCACCAGAGCCCTATATAATTGCAGCAAGACCTCCTTACTCTATTCATTTATCTGTGTACTTTATTGTTTCTCTTTTAATTTAAACCATTCGGAAACATTGGGTTGCCCCAGTGTCATCAACCCAAGTGAACATAATGCTTTATTGTTAAATCCCCACAAGCAACAACAACTTGCATTTATACAGCACATTTTAACGTAGTAAAACGTCTCAAGGCATTTCACAGGAGCGATTATCAGGCCAAATTTGACATCGAGCCACATAAGGAGATATTAGGACAGTTGACCAAAAGCTTGGTCAAAGAGGTAGGTTTTAAGGAGCGTCTTACAGGAGGAGAGAGGGGTAGAGAGGTGGAGAGGTTTCGGGAGAGGATTCCAGAGCTTGGGGCCTAGGCAGCTGAAGGCACGGCCGCCAATGGTGGAGCGATTAAAATCAGGGATGCGCAAGAGGCCAGAATTGGAGGAGCGCTGAGATCTTGGAGGGTTGTAGAACTGGAGGAGGTTACAGAAATAGGGAAAGACTTGCATTTATATAGAGCTTTTTACAACCTTGGGACGTCCCAAAGCGATTTACAGCCAATGAAGTATTTTTGAAGTGTAGTCACTGTTGTAATGTAGGAAACGCAGCAGCCAATTAGCGCACAGCAAGATCCCACAAACAGCAATGTGATAATGATGAAATAATCTGTTTTACTGATGCTGGTTGAGGGATAAATATTGGCCAGGACTCCAGGGATAGCTCCCCTGCTCTTCTTCGAAATAGTGCCATGGGATCTTTTACACGTACCTGAGGGGGCAGACAGGGCCTCGGTTTAACGTCTCATCCGAAAGACGGCACCTCTGACAGTGCAGCACTCTCGCAGTACTGCACTGGGAGTGTCAGCCTAGATTCTGTCTTCAAGACTCTCCGGAGCGGGACTTGGAAGCCACAACCTTCCGACACAGAGGCGAGAGGCCACTCACTGAGCCAGGGATGGGCCGAGGCCGCGGAGGGACTTGAAAACCAGGATGAGAATTTTAAAATCGAGGCGTTCCCTGACCGGGAGCCGATGTCGATGAGCGAGCAAGGAGGGGGGGGGGGGTGATGGGCGAACGGGGACTTGGTGCGAGTTGGGAGTGGGGCAGCAGAGTTTTGGATGCACGTAAGGCTGCGTCTATCTTGTTTCTGTTGGTCAATTGGCAGCAGATTGTGCTTGCTCATTTCTCAAGCCCCATCTCTTGCTGAGTCAGAGTCAAGACTTCATCTCCAGAGAGGACATAATTGACATTAATGGTACCATCACAAGAGGGCCCCCCCCCCCTTCAGCATCTGTCCACACAGTTGCCTGACAAAAATAAAATGTAATAAAAGACACACAAAGTAAGGAGTAAAATTCAGAAAAATTCAATTAATTGAAATAAGATTGACATTAATTGAAAGGGAGAGGCTGAGACATGGGATGGTCACAAGACCCCCTCCCTGCAGCGGCATCCGTCCTCGAAGCTGCCTGAACGATCAAAACAATTTTTTTTTTTACAGATAAGAAACTATACCTAATTTATTTTTTAAAATATAGTTAAATAGATGGACGATTAAAATATTAGTTGAAGGAGGCGGGTTGGGCGGGGCGACGCCGGGGTCCTGCGGTTGCTAGGGGGGGGGGGGAAGGGCGCGCTGACGTCATTGATCCGGGTCCTTGGCCGGGTGCAGTGGCGAAGATGGCGCCCGTGGGAGAGAAGAAGGTTCTGGGCGCAGCGGCGGACGGGCAGGAGGCGGCGGAGGAGGACGAGGGTCAGAACGTGTGGTAGGTCGGCGGCCCGCTGGCGCGATTGATCGTCAGTTATTGCCGGGCCGCCGAGCCCCCGAGCCCCCGGGCCCGGTCGGTCGGTCTCTCTCTGTGTGTGAGTGAGAGTGCGGGGCGGGCCCGGTCGGTGTTTGTTTGAGCGGTGCGGGCGGGCCCTCCTCTCCTCTCCTCTCTATCTTCCTCCCCTCTCTGTTGGTGCGCGGGCGGGCCGGTTTTTTGTTTTTGCTTTGTTTTCCTCTTTTTGTTTCCCCCCCCCCCCCTCCCCCCTGCCTAATGTCTCTTCCGTCCCCGCAGGTCCTCCATTCTGAGTGAAGTCTCCACCCGCTCTCGGTCCAAACTGCCCACTGGGAAAAATATTCTTGTGCTAGGTAAGCTGGTCAACGTGAAGGGAAAATTATATAATAAAACAACATTCAAGCTTCTGTCTAAAGTCTGCCACTGTTTATATGGAAAGGATATAGACGCTGTACATATCAACTGTCTGAATAATTTCTACATAATTCATATAAACAAATCTTTGCAAATAATAAGGGGAAGATATGTATGGAAGGTGAATGTACTGTCATAGATTTCCTTTAAAAAATGTAATTTCTGTGTGTAATGTAAATATTTAATATAAAATATTTAATAATTTCAAAATAGATCTTAGAATTGATTAATGTATGGGGGAGAGGTGCCAGTATCAGCCTTTACTGCTTTTTGCTGTTCCTCCTGACTGCTTATTGTTTTTTTTTTCATCCAGCTAATGGTTTGACTGTTAATAACCGCTGAATGCTAAATCTCTCTGCAGGTGAGGATGGATCAGGCAAGACGACACTCATGGCTAAACTCCAGGGTGCAGAGCACAACAAGAAAGGGAGGGGACTGGAATATTTGTACTTAAATATACACGATGAAGACAGAGATGGTCAGTGAGTCATCTGTGAAAAGTGTGTGTGTGTGTGTGTGTGAGAGAAAGAGCAACTTAGTCAAATGCTACTGTGTTGTGCTAGGGGTTGGGTGAGAAATACAGTGGAGCAGACTTTCAAATGATGCATGGTGTATTTCTGCCATGTGTCTTTTTTGTGGTTTCACTTTTTTATTTTTAGTTTGGTGAAGTGAGACTTTTCTGTGTTGGGGGGGGGGGGGGTGCAAGGTGTTGTACATTGCAAGTTCCTCTGTTGACAAACAGGATTTAAAATGGTTTCGCCAGACTCCTCCACCCCTGCTACTGAATGGCTCTGCTAACGATCTGTTCCACGAGTTGCTGAGCCAAACAGACCAGTGGAACCTGCATACTGTTGGGATGAACTTGCTGAGCCATCAGGAGCAGCTTGGAAATAATGGCTATCTGGGAAGAATAATGGGTGCTCTGGGGTCATTAGACTGTAACCTAATCAGATCAGTTAAACAAATTCTAGTTTATACTATATTG
Source organism: Heptranchias perlo (assembly GCF_035084215.1). Taxonomy (NCBI): domain Eukaryota; kingdom Metazoa; phylum Chordata; class Chondrichthyes; order Hexanchiformes; family Hexanchidae; genus Heptranchias; species Heptranchias perlo. The sequence goes on along the minus strand of NC_090340.1, from coordinate 62,145,429 downwards.
CATATAGGATGTGCTTTTTTTTCCTAAAGTTAAAATTAGTAAGCAGCGTGTGTGCAAGTTAATATTTTATTGTTGGCAAGTGGTCACGTTTGGGGTGTGGCCTAAATTGAGGAGCAGCTGATGTATGAATCAGTACAATCCTTGTTATTTATATCCTGAGATCTTTAAGTTACTCATAATGCTCCTATGAAGTGCCATGGGATGTTTTACTACTTGAGGTGCAATATATAAATGCAAGTTGTTAGGCCATTACTGTTTAAACTGAGTGTGTCTGATCTGGGAATTTGCTGAATCCTGGCCTTGTTTACAATTCTCCTGACATGTCATTTGTGAAACGCTCCAGGGTTTTGCTTGAAAAGCAAGATTTTTTCACTTGCTTTGTGAACAAAGTGTTTGATTTTCTGCATGATGAAAGCTGCTTTTAAAACAGTTGTGTGTTTATTTGGGATTCTAGGAGACTGATATCTTTGAGCTGGTTCCCTGAGTTAGTGTGTTACTAAATCCTGCTTTCTCATCCTGGTGGCAGGATGGAGATCCAAGCGAAACTGGGTCTGCTGTCAGCATAAGGAGCTGGCTCTCAGACATCTCAGTCTCTGAATCTAAACTAAAAAGAATCAGTATAAAAATAGCCTAGGTGATGCAGTGTGTGAGCATCTGATCCTTTCAAACTCCTGATTGGATGAAAGTCTCTCCTCCTTCTCCTTCTCCACCCGCCCCCCCCGCCGGCCCCCCAACTCCCCTCTGCCTGTACGGATTATAATGTAAAATGAGTTTGGACTGTCCTTCTCTAGCTTTTCATTTAGTGGGTGTGTGTTCATACCTCAACAGGCCAAACCGCTCCCTACATTGTAACAGTGATTTCGCTTCAAAAATACTCGCTGTGGGACATCCTGAGGTTGTAAAAGGTGCTACACAAATGCAAGTTTGTTTGTTCTTCGAAGGTTGAACAGTAATAGCCTGATTGTGCTGGGAAATAGAAATGTTGTATTTAAGTGCTGACTCTGCTTTTGAGCTTAAGTGTATGTTATTTGGGTTGAGTAGATGAGCTTTATTTTTTTCTTTGATTTTTCTCCACTGGACGTTGGTCCACTTTTGCTGCTAGTTTATTCTCTAGTGGTCTTGCTTCGTGCTTGAGTCGGGGCGATGAGTTTTTGAGCTGCTCACCTTCAAGGGTCTGATCCTTGTCCTTACCTGACATCCATACTTACATCTGGGGGAAGCTTACTCGTCTCCTTGAAGTCAACTGCGACATCCCTAATACTGCCACTAACTCGTGATGGAACCTAGGCTGTTCCCGATCTGTGTGCCTCAGTTTCATACCACACAGTGAATTTATTCACCAAGCCACGCTAGAGTATGCTTTAATCTACAGCCGAGCTGGCAGTGATTCATTTCCACAATCCTCTCTCCTTTCCCCATGATTTAACCAATTTTTTTTTAGTAAAGAATTCTGTAGTTCACTGGTTATGGTACTGGGTAACTAACCTAGAGGTCGTGAGTTCAAATCCCACCATGGTACATCTGGTAATTTATGGGTTGCCAGTAGGAAAAAAACCATGAAAGCTTCTGAATTGTTGTACAAACTCAACTGGTTCACAAATGTCTTTCAGATAAGGGAGTCTGACACCCCTTCCCAGTCAGTCCCACACGCTAATTGACTTACTGCCTTCTGAAGTTGTCTTGCAGGCCCTCAGTTGTACAGGAAAGAAAGAAAGGCTTGCATTTGTACAGCTCCTTTCCTGACCTTAGGATGTCCCAAAGTGCTTTACAGCCAATGAAGTACTTTTAAAATTGTAGTCACTTGTAACGTAGGAAACGTGGGATCCAATTTGCGCACAGCAAGGTCCCACAAACAGCGATGTGATAATGACCAGATAATCTGTTTTAGTGGTGTTGGTTAAGGGAAAATTATTGGCCAGGACACTGGGGAGATCTTTCCTGCTCTTACTAGGGCAACTAAGGATGCTCAATAAATGGGGCTATGCCAGCATCAGCCACATCCCTAATGATTTAAAATAAATATATTGTCATAAATAAATGCATAATAATGTTTGCCCTAAGCTTGGTGAGCACGTGCAGTGACTTACGACCAACTCTTGCATTTATTTGTATGTAAACCTCTGGACATGAGGGTAACAAAGCTGGTTTAGTGTTTTATATAGTTGCAACTTCACTTGAGCTTTCAGAGAAGCCTATGTTGAATCATTTAATCAGGCTTGTGCTATAGTATATGGCTGTGAAGTGAATATTTAACTACTGTTGACCCCCAGACACACGTTGATATTAGAGCCAGGGAGGCACGAGTGTGATTATTTTAATAAGTTCAATTATGAGTTTTGAATTTGTGCCTCTGCTTCTGAGGGGCTGTGGAGCGTAATGGAGGCAGGAAGAGTAATTGGAGGGTAGATGTGGGTGGGAGCAACAGCAGTTTTTACTTTGGGAGCTGATTCTGATGGCTTTTTTGAGATTGCACTCTGGTCTTAGTGGCTCGAGGGGTTCCAGTCCTGTGCGCGTTTTGCGTACGCTATTTGAATGGGTTCCTTATTTATACGATCGTGGACCCCGCATTTCCATGGCATGCCACTAAGGTGTCAGCTTTGGCTCAGCGGTCGCACTTTCACCCGAGTCAGATGGTTGTGGGTTCAGGCCCTACCTCAGACTTAAGCACATAATCCATGCTAGTAATTGAGTGCAGTACAGAGGGAATGTTGCACTATCGGAGGTGCCGTTTTTCAGATGCAACATCAAACCAAGGTTCCGTTTTTCCTCTGTGGTCGATGTAAAAGATCCCAGGGCACTGCTTGACGAAGAGCCATTGAGTACTCCTGGCTAACCAACATCACTAAAACCAGATTATCTGGTCATTTAACTCATTCTTGTTTGTGGGACCTTGCTGAGTGCAAATTGACTGCCTCGTTTCCCTACATTACAACAGTGACTATCCTCAAAAGTATTTCATTGGCATTAAGCTTATTGGGACGTCCTGAGGCTATATAAACGCAAGTTCTTTCTTTAAGTGGATCACATGCTACTGATACTCTTGGTAGTGGTACCAACTCCTGACTTGTGGGTCTCACAGATGAGTCGTCTCTGTTGCTTTTACAGTCTTTTAGACCAGATTTGTCCAAACTTTTATTATAAGCTTTTATACTATGCGAGTCCGGTGTTACTGGCTCTAGTTCCCAACATGCTGCTCTCGTGCAGTTGGCTATAAACCGTGAGTAAACTTGTCGGGATTCGCTATGGTCTGAGGCTGAACAATCTCATTTATACCTGCTAACCATGCAAGACCTGCGCATTGGAGTCAGTGAAATATTAAAGTGGCTTTGTCAGCCGTCAGCAGTGGTAGTACTCTCAACTCTGAGAGGGTTGTGGGTTCAAGTCCCACTCCAGAGACTTGAGCACAAAATCCAGGCTGACGCTCCCAGTGCAGTACTGAGGGAAGGTTGCACTGTCAGAGGTGCTGTCTTTCAGATGAGAGATTAAATGGAGACTCCGTCTGCCCTCTCAGGTTGATGTAAAAGATCCCATGGCCATTATTCGAAGAAGAGGAGATGAGTTCTCCCTGGTGTTCTGGCCAATATTTATCCCTCAACCAACATCACTAAAACAGATTATCTGGTCATTATCACATTGCTGTTTGTTTGCTCTCTTTTTCTCCCCTTCCCTCCCTGTGGAAACAGGGGCCGCACGTACATGGTTACAATACAAATCTCTGAATTCAAGGAAATTTTCAAGTAGAAAATTGATTTTATGTTTAAAAGAACTCTGCAGGAGCATTTTCGCTTTTCTCATCGTGCTGAAAGAATAATTTGAGATTTGTTGCATGTTGTCACTTAACAATCATCAAAATACTTTTAACAAAAGCGTTACTGTGGATGCTAGAAATCTGAAATAATAACAAAATGCTGGAAGTACTCAGGCCAGGCAGCATCTGTGAAGAAGATTAACTCTTTCTCCACAGATGCTGCCTGACCGGCTGAGTATTTTCAGCATTTTCTGTTTTTATATCGAAATACTTTAGATGTTCCTTGCTAAACTGCTTTCCTATTTTTACAGTTCATATTTAAAAAAATATTTGCACGCATTCATCAGCATTGTTTTGTGTTTTACTGCTCTTATTTAACAATAGTGGAGTTTAAAAGAACCCAGGGTTTTGACTCCAACAGCAGTAAAACTTCAGAGGGCAGTGAAGAGTCAACCACATTGGTGTGGGACGGGTCACATAGGCCGGACTTAGGTCAGGATGGCAAGTTTCTCTCCCTAAGGTCATTAGTGAACCAATTGGGTTTTTGAAACAATCTGACAATCACTTTTACCGATACTAGCTTTTTGATGGGGGATAGTGGGTCTCTATGGAAAGATGAGCTTGATTGGCTAGATTCCCCATTTGTCCTCATCTTTGTGATACTGGGTAGCAAAATTTTCTGTTTGTTCAGTGTCCTGTCATTAAAAACTTTCAACTATAATCACATTTGAATGAAAATATTTTAATATGTGATACTTTTAACAATTTTAAATGTTTGTTCAAGCAATAGGAAGTGAATTTTAAGAACTTTGGTCAAGAATGTTACTACATCTAGTGTGAAGCTATTCCATTTCCCTGTTCTCTCCAGTAGTGATATTGGTCTTTTGTTTATTACAAGTTGGCCCACTTTCTCTCCCATCCTAACTCGGTGCCAACACATTTACATTTTCATAGTTACCAGACTAAAGACCCTTTAAACATATCCTGCCTTGTGGTCCCTGCTCAATGTGTTAATGTTACAATTTTTTTCTAAAATTACATCCTGCTGGGAGTGTATAATTGATGCATCTTTTGCTTGTTCTGGATTTTAATTGTTTATTCTCTCCTCTCTCCCAAAGATGCACTTTTTCTGGGGTACAGTTGAACAGTGCCCTCCAGTACCTTACTTAAGTGACTATTCATGTGAGCCTGGACAGTACGTGGTGTTAGACTATTGGACTGTCGTTGTAGTCAAACCTCATCCTGCCCTCACTCAAATGTCCATACACAAGCATTTATTATCGGGAGTGACTGAACGGCAATCAGGAGAAGAAACCCTGGCTGATTATTTTCTCCCTCCTCTCCCTATTCTCGGGATGTGGGTGTTGCTGGCAATGCCAGCATTATTGCCCATCTCTAGATGCCCTGACAAAGTGGTGATGCAACTGAGTGTCTTGCTGAGCCACTTCAGAGGGCAGTGAAGAGTCACCCACATTGGTGTGGGACTGGAGTCACTTATAGGCATCCTGGGTAAGGATGGAAGGTTTCTCTCCCTTAAGGTCATTAGTGAACCAGTTGGGTTTTTACGACAGTTTGACAATCACTTTTACTGATACTAGCTTCCTATTTACAGATTTTTAAAAAACTGAATTCAAATTCTCAAACTGCCCTGGTGGGATTTGAGCTTGGGACCTTCTGTATTTTATTGCTTAGTGCTACGTTTAATTATCTGGTCATCGGGAAAATTTGTACCATGACTTGATCAAATATGTAAACAATGTACATCACAAAACCTTATCAAATAGTCTTTCATAGAAAAGTGCTTAGAAATGATTCAAACCAATGACCATAGTTATGTGGAAGAAATCAGTGAAATACTTTGTGGGAATGTGGTGTCTGTTCTGAGTAAGTGTGAAGCACCTTGGGACGTTTTACTACATTAATGGCGATATATAAATGCAAGTTGTTGAAATGTTGAGTGAGTTTCACAGATCTCCTTGAGTGGAATGAATATTTACAAGATTGGTCCTGATAGGGTGAGATCCGATAGGCCTCCTTTATCATCTTTCTGTTACAGCATGTAGCTGTTTCTTAAATGCATGCAGTGTCTTTTTGGGCATTTTCCCCATCACACAGTGATGTTTGTCCTCGTGCATTTTAAAGTATTTGGGCCTTACATCTTCCACCTTGAGTACGTTGGGTGTAATGTTCCAGTAGTATGGAGATTTTTCCCCCTTGGGCTGTAAATTAAAGCAGGTTTGGTTTGGGTGGCTGACGTTGCAGCCGGGGTTTAATAGTACCACTGTGCAGTCCTTGTTTAAACTGGTTTAGAAGTAGTTAGTCACTTTTCATCTTATTTCCAAGGTGTAAGTTCCATCCATGTGAAGTAACTATTGCATGGTGTTACCACATCCACGTACAGAAAGGGAGAACACTTCTCCATTATTGATATGCACTTCGTTTTACTCGGTGCCTTTCACACCAATGCACTTCAAAATGTAGCACCTGTTGCCAGTTGTGCTAATATCCAACAAATAGCAGTGGACCAGTTGATCTGTTTATCTTTTGATGGTGCTGGTTGAGGCAAGTGTTGCTCAGGACACCAGGGCAACTTGCTGCTTGTGTCTCAATAGTGTCATGAGATCTTTATTGTTCACCAGAACAGGCAGCTGGAACCTTGGTTTAAGTCTCATTTGGAGGACAACTGAGGGCAGCACACCCTCTGTACTGCCTGGAGTGTCAGTCTAGATCATGGGTGTCAAGTTTGTGCCATGGAGCCTCTATCTAAAGCTGTGGCGTTTTGATTTAGCATTTATCCATCAATGAGGCAGCAGTGCTGAAAACAGCCCTTTCCAGACTTCCAGACCAAAGACAGTTACGGCTGGACAAAGCAGGAATTAAGAAATAAGCACCAATAGGACTGAGTTGCCTGAGCTTTTGAGGGCTGCATTACCCGGACAGGGGCTGCGGCTGAGCCACCCCTGGCCTAGATTCTACACCGAGTGGTCGGTAGCACTGGGATAACCACTCTCTGCACTCTTGGTGCTTCTTATGGCTTTCTTTACTAGTGTTGCTTCCAACAGTGCTTTGTCTGTTGGAGGTGACCCTGTGGAGCAAATGGCTATAAACCACTTGCTTTTCTTCTGTATTTTTGATATAATTTGGACTCCTTGAGAGTTTGAGTCTTGCAATGGGTTTAATTCCTATGGGAAATATATTAGTTGTTGACTCATCTCATGACACTGCTGGGCCTGGTTTGTAGACTTCTGCACGGCACAGGAGTTACATCAAACGGTTCATTTTCTACAAGTTTCCTGCTTCCCAGTGTAAATCAGATAAACCTGTGTGTATCGGGCTCTCTCCTGTGGCCACTCCCCAGAACGACCCCATTAACCGATGTTTGCGTCAAAGCTTGTCTAATGGAAAAAAAAGGATTCCAATCGACCAATAAATGATGTAACAATGAAAGACCGATGGCACTGCCTACCTGCTCTATAACTGTAGAGACAAACTGCGAATGCTGCCACTCTGAAATAAGGACCGAAAATGCTGTGGTGGTGATACACTGCGCTTTGTTTATTTTCTGTTTTTGGAGTTTTATACTGCTGCACATCATTCAGGAAAACAGCAGCTTGCTAATTGAGCAATAGCACTCCTACCGTGTGTCACTTCCAACTCGTCACTGCTTGTGACTTGCAATAGACTAGGGTAGGATATGTTTATTCTCTATGATGTAAGTGTGGGGTCATGAACAGTGTTTAACTCATTTGCATGCTTCCTGCTCTGGTAAAATATTTGGCCCCTGATGGCAGTAGTGTGCTATTGGAGTGCTGTCATCCTGTGGCTTGTAGTGATGACACACTGCTTTGGTTCACCCCCCCCCCCCCTCCCCCCCCAACCAAGCTGTGTTCAGTGTCGGCTGCACTGGGCTGGGTGGGTGCCGAGCGAGGGCAATGTGTGTGTCTCTTGGTGGCTGACTCGAACAGCACAAGTGGAGACTGGACCGTGGGCAACTGGCTCCATCTTGTTTTCAGGAGGGTCACGGTCGAGAGAAACCAAAATTGGAACAATGGAGGGTAAGGTACCTTACAGGGAATTAGGTGAGGATCAGGGCTACTGGTTCCCCGTGACTGAATATTTCTCCAGTCTTATAATTCATCTCTGACACCAGGAATCATCCTGTGGCTCTTCTCTGCACATATAGAATTCCAGGATTTTTACTGGTGTTTTGAGAATTGCATTCTGTCACTTATCCATGAAATCTGCATTCCAACGCCCTTGACAATGACCTATTTTTATTAGTAGGTTTGAGGCAAACTTTGGATATTGCAGTGTCATCGAGCCTGCTAAATCGAATTACGTCAAGTATTCGAATGTCTGATGCCAACAGCTACAAATGCATTGTGCCAAGCACAATCAATTCCTGCATTTTAATGTTTGTTCAATTTTGTTTTCCTTCCTTTTCCGAAATGTTGACTTCTTGCTGTGGTAAAGTTCTGTGGTTGTCGGTCACTCTTGCCCAGGTGGCTATTAATGTGTGAGCCTAGACGGTGAGTGTTTGGGGGAGAGTGGGGGTCAGTGGGTTTCACTCTGTACTTTGTATGCTTGTTATGGTTCCAGCACACACTGATTCAGTTCCATTCTCTTTATCTGAGTCTCTGTTCCAAAGCAGCCACTGCAATCTGACTATCTAATTACCGTTCCCACATTTGTGTTATGGTATGCAGCGGGCTAGAAATCTTGTCACTGAACTGGTCGATGATAGGAAGCTCGTGGTTCTTTAATGTCTGACGCCTTGTTAACTCTTAAACGGACTGCAGATTGTGGCAAAATAAAAAGGAATTAATGTTTAATTCACAGACCTCTTGAAATGTGTTTGAGTCTGCATTTCCCGAATTGTTGGTGGGAGGAGAGAATTCCTTTTGCCGCTTTTGTACAAGCTTCAAGTGTTGGCACATTCAAAGCTTGAGGGCTAGCTTCTCATTTGAATGAAGAGCTTCATTACATGAGGTCTAGTGTAGGAGCTGAGGTTTTTTTTGAAGAACACTAGCTAGCCAGTACGTTGTTTACAAAATTGCGATCACAGGCACTCTGGGCTGAATAGCCTCCTTCTGTGCTGTATCATTCTATGAAAAGCGGCCTGTAGATTTTTTTCTTTCGGTGTTCTGTATTCGAACATCGCCATGCTTTGGAATGCTAGAGCCCTTCACTGTAAAATGGACGCCTGGTTCAATTGTGGTATCCTCCAGAGTTGAACAGCTAACTGATGCTCTCTGCCAAGGCTCGGGTGAAGAGTGGCCACTTGGGTGCCTGTGGCACTGTACCCCCACGTGTGTCGTCAACTTCAAAAGTGTGGGGCAATACTCCAGATTGGGATGGGACCTAGTATGTCACTTTACAACGTTGCCCCAGTGCTAATCCTGTTTCACATCACGATTGCTGACTAATATATTGAAACCTACTGCATTCTGGTTTAAAAAGTACATGTAATGGTGAGAATTCAGCAGTTTTTAGGATTGCTGCTGCAGTTTATTAAGTTTGGAATTTCTGGTACACTCAGCAACTCTGGTCATTTACACCTAGAATTCAAGCATTAAGACTTTGGCAACTCCTATGCCCAACCTGTTCCACCTCCCTTGCTGTGGCTGCTCCCTCCTTGCCCTTGGGCTACTGTATTGGGAGTCAGTAGGCGTAATTTGTAATGCAATTTGAACAGTAGACGCCCTGGGTTTATATACTATCACTTAGCAATATTCCAACCTTAGGTATAGTATGCATTGCTGTTGGCTCTCCCTGTGAATCTATAGGAATGCACCCAAAAGCACAGCCTTTTCTAAGGTCTCCACCTAGGATTGCCAAACATCCTGGAGTCTCCAGAGATTGAAGGTTCATCTCCCAAACATTGCTGCAAGCAACCTGGAAGAAAAATCATCGGGGCATTAAATCATACTTTTTGAATTTTCTTTGAATACTTTCCTTTATTAGTTATAACAATGTTGGGGGGGGGGGGGGGGGGGGAGCTGGTTGACTGGGCAGGGTGCTTGGAGGTGGGAGGCCATGTGATGAAGCCTCCAGGAATACATCCAGCCAGAGTTGGCAACCCTATTTCCATCCCTAGAAAGTGTATTCTCTTCTCCCACCCTGTAAATCAACTGTTAACCTGACGCCATGCTTCTGTAACAGGAATGGCCTCGTGCATCATTTATGCTCTGATTCTGTTTGCCTTCGACTTGTGGGATCCACTTGCTGCTCAGACTATGATTGAGAATTTACCATGGGACGGAATTGCAGACCTGTACTAACTCCCTATCACACCCTGATGAAGCAAAAGACTCAACAAGGGCATGGGAAATTCCAGGACTGATAACCATCGAATCCCCTGAGCCAGCTGGCATATATCCCAGGGTATAGAAGGAGACAAGGTGTGAAATTTGTGGGGCATCCTCTATAGTCAAAGATTCATTGGGTACTGGAGAGATTCTGTAGGTTTGGAATCGAGCAAACACATTACCTGTATTTAAAGGGTCAAATCTGACCCAGCCAATTGCAGGTCCATGAGCCTAATATCAGTAGGAGGCAAAATAATTGAAACCATTCTCTGGAGTAAAATTGAGCACCACCTATACAGCATTAGTTTAATAAAAAATGGCCAGCATTGATTGTAGGGGAAGGTCCTGCTTGATAAATTTTCTCGGTGGCTTTAAGCATGTTGGATATATTGCAGACATTGGGACTTCATATGGTTCATTTGGGCTTTCAGAAGCTTTAGACAAGGGACGAATAAAACTAAAATTCATGGGAATTCTCGGTAGAACTTGGAGCTCTTAAGTTAGATAGTAGGACATAAAGTACCCATGAGAGGTGGGTTGTTGGACTGGAGTGATGTTGAGTTGTGGTACTGCAGGGGTCATTTTTTTTGGACCCCTGTTTGTTTTCTTAAATTAATTCTTGGGATATGGGTGTCACTGGCAAGGCCGGTATTTATTTCCCATCCCTGGTTGCCCCTTGAGAAGGTAGTGGTGAGCTGCCTTGAACTGTTGGAGTCCATGTGGAGAAGGTGCTCCCACAGTGCTGATAGGTAGGAAGTTCTAGGATTTTGACCCAGCTATGATGAAGGAATGGCGATATATGTCCAAGTCAGGATGGTGTGCGACTTGAAGGGGAACTTGGAGGTGATGGTGTTCCCATATGTTTGTTGCCCTTGCCCTTCTCGGTGGTAGAGGTGCATGTTTGGGAGGTCAGCTTGGTGAGTTACTGCATTGTATCCTGTAGATAGTGCACACTGCAGCCACGGTGTGCTGGTGGTGGAGGGAGTGCATGTTATTGTGGGTGGGCTGTCATTCAACTGGACTGCTTTGTCCTGGATGGTGTCAAGCTTCTTGTGTTGCAGCTGCACCCATCCAGGTAAGTGGAGAGTATTCCATCACACTCCTGACTTGTGCCTTGTAGGTGGTGGAGAGGCTTTGGGGAGTCTGGAGGTGAGTATATTAACCAGGATACAGAAGCCAGAAGCTCAAGCTTGTAACTAATGATTTGTACAAAGATTTAAGTCTATCTTAAGACTAGGCAGACAAATTAAGTGTGTCTACATTTGTAAAGCATTGCTCATTGGGTGAATAGATGAGATACACAGGTATACAATTAAAGGAATAGAATTAGTACAGGAAGACCTTGAAAGTAACTGGGTAATTGTGGGAAGAATGTGGCAAATCAGTGAAGAGAACGTTTAAGGTACATAACGAGAACACTGGAGGATTAGCCTATAGGGGTTAAACTGAGGCTTTGTAGCTAATATTAATCTTGTGTTATTAACAAATTTAAGGTCAGTAGCCAATATGGGCTGTTTTATTTTTACTGCGTTTTCCCAACTCCTGCCAGTCCATCTGGCCCCAGTAAATGTACTGTTCTGACTACAGAGCCATTCGGTTGTAATGACATCTTGTAGACACAGGTAGCTGGCTGATGGCAGAGAGCCAGAACTTGCACAGGCACATCATCACAGCCAGTCCAATACATGCTGGCAGCTGGTTTATATGGAGACTGGCCGTACGATTCAAGTGTAATTTTGACCATTACTTTCTACTGCTTTGTTTTTATATATTAAAAAAAAATCTCCCCACTCTGTTTCTGAAGGAATCTTACAACACCAGGTTATAGTCCAACAGTTTTATTTGAAAATCACAAGCTTTCGGAGGCTTTCTCCTTCGTCAGGTGAAGTGTGGGATTCCTTGAATGTTACCGCATTTATAGTCAGAGAACAATACCTGGTGATTACAGATAATCTTTTCAACTGCCCGTTGTCAAGGCAACCAAAGTGTTCATACAGGACCACCGAATATACAAACGGCCAGAACAAAAGGCAGACAGAGAGAGAGAGAGAGAGAAACATCCGAAAGGAAGAGAAAGACAGAGAATGACCTGTTGTATTAAGAACAGATAACTTTTTTTTGCTGGTGGGGTTACGTGTAGCGTGACATGAACCCAAGATCCCGGTTGAGGCCGTCTTCGTGGGTGCGGAACTTGGCTATCAATTTCTGCTCGACAACGCAAAATCGTCGAGCAGAAATTGATAGCCAAGTTCCGCACCCACGAGGACGGCCTCAACCGGGATCTTGGGTTCATGTCACGCTACACGTAACCCCACCAGCGAAAAAAAGTTATCTGTTCTTAATACAACGGGTCATTCTCTGTCTTTCTCTTCCTTTCGGATGTTTCTCTCTCTCTCTTTTTGTTCTGGCCGTTTGTATATTCATGGTCCTGTATGTAACAACTCTCTGTCTGAACACTTTGGTTGCCTTGACAACGGGCAGTTGGAAAGATTATCTGTAATCACCAGGTATTGTTCTGACTATAAATGCGGTAACATTCAACGAATCCCACACTTCACCTGACGAAGGAGAAAGCCTCAAAGCTTGTGATTTTCAAATAAAACTGTTGGACTATAACCTGGTGTTGTAAGATTCCTTACATTTGTCAACCCCAGTCCATCACTGGCATCTCCACATCATGTTTCTGAAGGCACTGACATCTTGATGGGGTAGGTTTGGCAAGTGTCATTTTCCCTCTGGTGTCTCATCCATTTATCCATATATGAGCCTTGACAGCATCACCGAGCCCAATCCTCTGCTTGCCTGACACCCACACGTATACTTTTAGCAAGGGTCACTGGTTAGTGATGAGGAATGGAAACTCCAGCTGATTTCTCCCCCACCTCCCTGCTACACTGGGTGTTGGTTAGGGATGGTGAGGTTGGTTGTGGTGATCTACCACTGCCCTGGCTAAGATCATCCAGCTCTCCACAGACCCGGGATCGAACCTGGCATCACCTGGTTTCTATAGCTGTTGCTCATTGCAACTTGCTGGGTCATCAGGCCAGTTTTCTAGTCTCTTTTGATTAGAGGAAGAGTGACAATTGCCTCCTCTCGCTTTTTTTGCATCGACTAGCCATGCCTGCATTGTAGAGTGCATGATTCTGTAGCTGGGGCTACTCCCCATCCATTATAACTATAGTGATTTTAAAACTGCCAGTGCTTAACTTGACTTTTAGTGTGAAGTTGGGTCCATATAACTTCCATTTCTGGATGTTCTGACCATATTTCCACGTGAAGGATTTGAACATGAGTTACCTTTAATGTTTACTTTAAAGCAAAATTGTATTCTCAAGTTTGGGGGGGAAAGACAGAGGCAAAAGATGGTCAATATGGTAACTGGAAGTTGTTTTTCCCAGAGTCTTAACTTGTCTAGATAATAAATAGTTCATGCACGTTGTGTTGGAAAGCCTTTTTGATCTTTGTGAAGGGTGGGGGGGGGGGGGGGAGAGGAGAGGAGAGGAGAGGAGATTGAGTGAGGCTTTTTAGTTAATAGGATCCTGCACAAGCAGTGAGGCAGGAAAAAGGTTAGCTTGGAAAAAGACGAGACTGCAGGCAGAGGAGGTTCTGCCCTAGGCTGTAGGACAGAATGCAGAGGACTTGGTCTCTTTAAATTAAGATGATCTACTGAAGTGGGGTAGCATGGTGTGTTCATTATTTTTATATCATTACGCAAAGAGAAGTTTTACCAATTTGAGTTGAATGAATCTCATTGTTACTGTTGCTCTGTACGTTCACCTTACTGTGGAGTAAAGCAGCTTAACGATTTGTGTTGAGCCTTGCCTCACCTAGTGGTAATTTAATCCACCGTCTGAGCGATTTAAAGAAATACACGCGCGAAAGACACCATATTTTAAAATCACTGCAGTTACAATTGATAGGGAGTTTCCTCAGCTACACGGAGAGATGTTCTTATATTCCCATTTGCCCCATATCGACTCATACATTAGCACAATCTAAGTCAACTCCCGTAAAAGTAAGACCAATCACTTATGAAAGTGACTGACACCACTGGACCCAAGAATGTATTTACAACAGACCCAAATTCGTGACACTTGCATTCTGTAATTAAAATTGGGCTTACAGCAGTTCTCTGACCCACTTTCGATTGCATAATTTAAAATTATGTAGCCTGCTCTCCCATCTGAAGATGAACTGGTCTTATTATAGGTGTGACTTTTAGTAGCTTTTTTGTGCTTCTGCTTCCTATCACCCTTGCCCATACCAACCTCCACTGGGTCCCCATCACCCAATGCACTGAATTAAATATCCTTGTCCTCGTTTACAAATCTCTTCAGAGCCTCTGCAATCCCCTGAGCCCTATGTGTCAGCATGTGCCCTTCCCTTTTCCAACTTGAGGGACACGTCACCACACATGGCACTCAGCATTGGACAATACTAGATCAAGTTACCATGGCCAAACCAGGAGTTGCAGCCTGCAAGAGTTATGATAAATGCACCATGTATTATGCAGAATATAGCTCCTGTTACCCTGCCTCTGTAATCTATTGATTCTAATCTCAGAAGCGCAGCCTCTGTTGCACCATTGTGACAACAGCTTCTTGCATTTATATATGTCCTTTAATGTGCTAAAACCTCTCAAAGGTGCTTCAGAGTTGAAAACTGTTAACAGTGGTGGGAGAAAGGAGGTAGCTTTTGATGAGACTTTTGGAGGAGGCTAGGTACAACGGCAGATAAGAATGTAGGACCAAAATGGATGGTGGTTATGCCAACAAACATCGAATGGAGAAGTATGCAGACAAAGCCAGAGTTGGAAAAAAGGGCACATGCTGACACGTAGGGCTCAAGGAGTTGCAGAGGTTCTGGAGAGATCTGTAATCGGGTGTTGGGGATCCAGTGGAGGTTGGTAAGGACAAGGGTGATAGGGAGCAGAATAGGCTGTGAGCAGTGGAGTTTTCGATGTATTGTAGATTACATTGAAAAAACCTCGGGAAGCTGGCAAGGAAGGAAATGGAGAAATTGAGCCTGGCGATGAAGAAGACGTGGATGAGATGTGAGTAAAGGGCAGTGGTTGGAATAGAGTTTGAAGATTTGCTCGGGGTCAAACATGACACTGAGGTTGTGCACCATTGGGTTGGGACTTAGCAAGCAGCCGGGTAGGAGATGGAATGGGGCTAGGGCAGAGTTTTTGCAGGAGCCAAGCATGTTTGGCTTTGGTCTTGCCAATGTTAAATTGGAGGAAGTTCTTAATCCATGATTTGGTGGTGTAACCAGTTGGTGAACACAGTGGTGGAAAGGTAGCTCAGGTATAGAAGCTTCATGGAGTGAAGCTATTCAGGGTCAGCAGGTAGAAGAGAAAAAGGAGGGGTCTTGGGATGATGTTTCCTGATGTGATAGTGCAGGGGTGGGAGGAGAAGCATTGGCATTAAAAAAAAGAACAAACTTGCATTTTTATAGCACCTTTGACCTCCGGACACCCCAAAGTGCTTCACAGCCAATGAAGTACTTTTTGAAGTGTAGTCACAGTTGTAATGTAGGGAAAGGTGACAGCCAATTTGCACACACAAGAATGCGATAAAGGACTAGATAATCTGTTTTAAGTGGTGTTGGTTGAGGGATAATGGGAGAACTGGCCTGCTCTTCTATGACTTGTGCCATGAGATCTTTTATGCCTATCAGAGGGCAAATGAGGCCTTGGCTTAACGTCCCAGCCAAAAGATGGCACCTCTGACAGTGCAGCACTCCCTCAGTACTGCACTGGGAGTGTTAGCCAAGATTATCTGCTCAAGTCTCTGGAGTATATTATTCTGGCTATTTTTGCAGCCTGAGTGAGGTGGTCATTTCAGATGCTGATTGAGTAGTTTTGTGATTTTGGCATAAGCCCACTAGGAACTGTTTCAGGGTGGCCCCCCCCCCCCAGTTGCAGAAATTATTTATCTGATCAGTTTGGCTGAATTTGAATGGTGCACCAAGAGGCGAAAGGACTGTGTGCTAACCTACTGTCAGCTTGTGCTTATAGTCTTTAAGCTTAAACTATAACTCTCTTTTATACTTGCACTTGTTTACTTCTGATGTTTACACGAAGTCTTGCTCCCATATCTTGATGGCAGAACCATAGATTCATCAGAAATTGGGGAATTACATTCCAGCGACAGCACAACCGAGATGGGGAACTCATGTACGTGCACTTAGTCATACTTGTTGTAAAGTGTGTGTGGCGATTTTGGTTGCAACAGGCTTGACCCTGATTTATAGGAACAGTTGGCCATTCAGCCCCTTGAGCTTGTGACCATTCAATTAGATCATGGCTGATCTGTATCTTAACTCCATCTACCTGCCTTGATTCCGTAATTCATAATACCTAACAAAAGTCTACTAATCTCAGTTTTGAATTTTTTAGTTGACCCCCAGCCTCAAACTGTTTGGGGGAGTGATTTCCACTACCCTCTGTGTGAAGAAGTGCTTCCTGACATCACCCCTGAACAGCCTAGCTCTTAATTTTGAGGTTATGTTCCCTTGTTCTGGCCCCACCAACCCCGACCATAGGAAATAGTTTCTCTCTCTCTCTCCTATCAAATCCTTTAATCATCTTAAACACCTCAATTAGATCACCCCATAATCTTCTATATTCAAGGGAATACAAGCCTAGTCTATGCAACCTGTCCTCATCTACCGTTCTATTGGCAAATAAATAGCACATACAAAGAAGAAAGACATGCCTCTGACACAGTATTACTGTGCTGTTGCACAATCCCTTCTGCATTGACAATCCATTTTATTCGCCAGTGCAGTCTAAAGGCTGTGGTTTCCCGGCTGTCTAACTGATGTGTTTAATCTGAGTGAGTAATCCCAGCTGCATGTCTCTCCACAGATCACACGCGATGTAATGTGTGGATTCTAGATGGCGAGCTGTACCACAAGGGCCTTCTTAAGTTTGCAGTTTCTGGGGACAACTTGAAGAACACACTGGCGGTCTTTGTGGCAGACATGGCCAGGCCCTGGACTATCATGGATTCTTTGCAGAAATGGGCCAGCGTCTTGCGCGAGCACATCGACAAACTGAAAATCCCACCCGAAGAAATGAGGGAAATGGAACAGAAATGTGAGTATGGGATCAGATTTTTTTTTAATATGTAAAGCGCAAAACTCTTCAGTTTGGTCTCTGTGTTCTATTTTGCTGAGTTGGATTGTATTAGATACGGTGGAGGAAATGTTGGTGTTGTCCTGTGCCACTCCCAGGAGGCAGTCACACCCCTTAGGTTAAGTAGTAGTTTGTCAGTGGTCAGGGACAGGAGGGTATAACTGCGAGTCACACAGGTATGGGGACCCAGGATATAGTGATGGAGGAGCCTCAGCCCTTGACCTTGTCCAACAGGTACGAGGTACTTGTTACCTGAATGGATGACTACAAGGACTGCAGGAAGGATGGGCAAACTGACCGTGGTACAGGGGCCATTCAAGTGGGGGGAGTAAAAAGGAATGTGTTAGGGAATAGTATAGTCAGGGGGATAGATACTGTTCTCTGCAGCTGCGAGCGGGAGTCCCAAAGGCTGTGTTGCCTGCCCGATGTCAGGGTTAAGGATATCGCCTCATAGCTGGCAAAGAACTTGGAGCACGAGGGGGAGGATCCAGTTGTCATGGTCCATGTAGGAACCAACGGCATAGGTAGAATTAAGAATGAGGCTCTGCTGAGGGAGTTTGAGGAACTAGGATCCAAATTAATAAGCGTAATCTCTGGATTACTACCCGAGCCGCGCGCAAATTGGCATAAGGTCATGCAGATCAGAGAATTAAATGCGTGGCTCAAATAGTGGTGCGGGAGGAAGAGGTTTTGATTCATGGGGCACTGGCACCAGTACTGGGGAAAGAGGGAGCTGTTCTGTTGGGATGGGCTCCACTTAAACCAGGCTGGGACCAGTGTCCTGGCGAATTGAATAACTAGGGCTGTAGATAGGGCTTTAAATTAAGAGAGGGGGGGGGGGGGGGTCAGGTGAGGGGAAATTTAGAAATCTAAAGAGAAAAGACAAGGCAATAGAGCAGTGTACTGATTTGGGTAAAGATAAGCAGAGTGTGACAGGAAGGGACAGAGAGCTTAACAGAAATAGTGCATCAACAAATAAGGTCAAAGCCGGGAATAATGGTAAAAAGTTTAAAATTAAAGGCTCTTTATCTGAAGGCATGAAACATTCGTAACAAGATAGTTAAATTAGTAGCACAAATAAAAGATAAATGGGTTTGATTTAATAGCCGTTACAGAGAAGTGGTTGCAAGGTGACCAAGGTTGGGAACTAAATATTCCGGGGTACTTGACGTTTCGAAAAGACGGGCAGAATGGAAAAGGATGGTGGGGGTCAGGGGGTGGTGGTAGCCCTGATAAAGGATGAGATAAGGACAGTAGCGAGAGAGGATCTTGGCTCAGAAGATCAGGAAGTAGAATCTGTATGGGTGGAAATAAGAAATAACAAGGGGCAGAAAACACTGGTGGGAGTAGTTTATACGCCCCTTAACAGTTGCTATACTGTTGTAAACAATTTTACAACACCAAGTTATAGTCCAGCAATTTTATTTTAAATTCACAAGCTTTCTTGTGAATTTAAAATAAAATTGCTGGACTATAACTTGGTGTTGTAAAATTGTTTACAATTGTCAACCCCAGTCCATCACCGGCATCTCCACATCATGGCTATACTGTTGGACAGAGTATCAACAAACAATAGGCGCTTGTAACAAAGGTAATGCAATAATTGTGGGGGACTTTAATCTTCATATAGACTGGGCAAATTAAATTGGCGAAGTTAGTCTGGAAGACGAGTTCATGAAATACATTCGAGACAGTTTCCTAGAACAATACATCGTAGAACCAACCAGGGGACAGGCTGTTTTAGGTCTTGTCTTGTGTAATGCGACAGGGTTACTTAGTAATCTCATAGTAAAGGATCCTCTGGGGTAGAGTGATAGAATTTAAAATTGAGTTTGAGAGTGACGTACTTAAGTCCAAAACTTGAGTCTTAAACTTAAATAAAACCAATTACATAGGAATGAGTGTCGAGTTGGCTAAGGTAGATTGGGACGTTAGATTAAAAGGTATGACAGTAGGTAAGCAGTGGCAGACATTTAAAGAAAAATTACAATATTCTCAATGAATATACATTCCATCGAGAAATAAAAACTCCACGGGAAAAGTGATCCATCCACGGCTAACTAAAGAAGTTAAGGATAGTATTAGATTAAAAGAAGAGACTTTTATAATGTTGTGAAGACTAGTAAGCCTGAGGATTGGGAGAGTTTTAGAAACCAGCAAAAGATGATCAAAAAATTGATGGAGGGAGAAAATAGGATACAAGAGTAAACTAGCAAGAAATATAAAAACAGATTGTGAGAGCTTCAAGTATGTAAAAAGGAAGAGTAGCAGCAAAAATAAACATTGGTCCCTTAGAGGCTGAGACAGGAGAAATTATAATTAGGAAATGGCAGAGACGTTAAATAATTTGTATCTATCTTCACAGTAGAAGACACAAAAAGCATACCAAAAATAGTGGAAAACCAAGGGGCTAATGAGAGTGATGAACTTCAAGTAATTAATATCAGCAGAGGAAAAAGTACTAGAGAAACTAATGGGACTAAAAGCCGACAAATCCCCTGGACCTGATGGCCCACATCCTAGGGTTCTAAAAGAGATGGCTGCAGAGATAGTGGATGCATTGGTTGTGATCTTCCAAAATTGCCTAGATTCCAGATGGGTCCCAGCGGATTGGAAGGTAACAAATATAACACCGCTATTCAAGAAAGGAGGGAGAGAGAAAACCAGGAACTACAGGCCATTTAGCCTGGCATCAGTCGTTTGGAAAATGCTGGAACCCATTATTAAGGAAGTGGTAACAGGGCACTTAAAAAATCATACTATGATTAGGCAGAGTCAACACTGTTTTATGAAAGGGAAATCGTGTTTGACAAATTTATTGGAGTTTTTTGAGGATGTAACTAGCAGGGTAGATAAAGGGGAAACAGTAGATGTAGTATATTTGGATTTCCAAAAGGCATTTGATAAAGTATGACATAAAAGGTTGTTACGCAAGAAAGGGCTCATGGGGTTGGGTGTAATATATTAGCATTGGTTAATGGACAGAAAACAGTGTAGGGATAAACGGGTTATTTGCAGGTTGGCAGGCTGTAAATAGTGGGGTGCCACAAGGATCGGTGCTTGGGCCTCATCTATTTCCAATCGATATTAATGACTTGGATACACTGCTATCGCCCCTTCATCTAAGTTTGCTGACGATACAAAACTAGGTGGGAAAGTAAGCTGTAAGGAGGACACAGACACTGCAAAGGGATATAGACAGGTTAAGTGAGTGGGGAAAAAAGGTGGCAGATGGAGTATAATATGGAAAATTTGAGGTTATTCACTTTGGTAGGAAGAACAGAAAAACAGAATTTTTTTTAAATGGTGAGAATCTTTTAAATATTGGTGTCCTCGTACAAGAAACAAAAAGTTAGCATGCTGGTACAGCAAGCAGTTAGGAAGGCAAATGGCACGTTGGCCTTTATTGCAAGGGGGTTGGAGTACAAGAGTAAGGAAGTCTTACTACAGTTTTACAGGGCTTTGGTGAGACCACACTTGGAATACTGCATACCGTTTTGGACTCCTTATCTAAGGAAGGGTATACTTGCTTTAGACGCGGTGCAACAAAGGTTCACTAGATCGATCCCTGGGATGAGAGGGTTGTCCTACGAGGAGAGATTGAGTAAAAGGGGCCTATGTTCTCTGGCGTTTAGAAGAATGAGAGGTGATCTCATTAAAACATATAACATTCTTAGAGGGCTTGACAGGGTAGATGCTGAGAGGCTGTTTCTCCTGGCTGGAGAGTCTAGAACTAGGGGGCATAGTCTCAGGATAAGGGGTCGGCCATTTAAGACTGAGATGAGGAAGAATTTCTACTCAGGGTTGCGAATCTTTGGAATTCTCTACCCTAAAGGGCTGTGGATGCTGTTTGGTTGATTTTATTCAAGGCCGAGATCAATAGATTTTTGGACTCTCGGAGAATCAAGCGATATGGGGATCGGGTGGGAAAGTAGAGTTGAGGTCGAAGATTAGCCATGAACTTATTGAATGGCGGAGCAGGCTCAAGGGGCCGTATCGGCTACTCCTGCTATTTCTTACCAAATGTTACTGATCTCTCTGTAAATATAGTATACAGAGTGCTAGTGACATCTAGTGTTGATTTTAGTACTGTTCAACCTATTTTATGACCCGGTATTTAACTGCTGCTTATAGTGGTGACCAGCCTGTGATTTTGCTATCTTGGCTGCGGAGAATGGGTTCGTTAATCTGGTTCGCCAGGACTTGGTTACTTTTGACACTCTGCAATGTAGAGTCTACAAAAAGATCAAAATATATTTGTCTTCATTGGCTTATGAATTTTTGATTTTGGTTTTCTTTTGTCTGTTTACTGCTCTGCAAAAAGAAGTTGGGCGAGAGAGTGACGAGTGAGTTGAAGAAATCTGATGCCAACTGGGAATGTTGAGGGGCCTCTGGAGGGTGTTGACTTGTGTTCTCCTATACGACATCTGTTTTTGACCTGATGCAGAGCATGAGAACCACTCATGGTGTGTCAGGAAATAACTCTATTCCCTGCTCTTTCTGCCTCTTGCATGATCCCCTGGTTTAGTGGGGGAGAGAGAGGTTAGTGGTTTGTTAGATCACAGAAGTCTTGACAAAGTCTTTTTTTTAAGATAAGATGCATTGTACTTAGTAACTGGACGTGACTTGTATTTCATATTCTTCAAGGTGGAATTGTTTTCAATGCTGAAAATCTGTTTTCCTTCTGTTCCATTTGTGATGTTGGATGGTGCTAGGAACTTTATAGTGCTATGGGGGGAGTGGGTTAGCCTAGTGATTATGGTACTGGACTAGCAAGGTGGTGAGTTCAAATCCCACCATGGCAAGTGTTGGGAAATTGAATAATAGTAATTTGTGGGCTCAGATCCCCGAGGAAGAGGGGTCATCCTTGGACCACGGTCAGATATAAGGGAGTGGGGTGCATCACAGCAAAGCTAAATAAATATAAAGGAGCTCATGCTCATTTTTCCATGGAAGCCTACGAACGCCCCTGGTTCTGTTCTTGCTTGGTGTCCACACCGACCCAGTACTAGCAGAGGTTACTCGATAATGCTCCCACCACTCACTTGGCTGAGATCAGCACAAACTGGGAATCTCACCTAGGGCCTCAGGCCTGTGTGACTCTCTGCTATGCTGCCTTTACCAACTGGACCTTTAAGGAGCAGTGGATTTTATTAATTTTGGATTTCGGGGACTGCTTAATGCAGTGGGTTAGACACTGACCTTTCCGGTCAGGGATCTGGGTTCAAACCTGAATCAAACCAAAAGCTGCCTTCGTTTACTGGCTGTAAATGTCCTACGTCCTTGGTATGGAAAGCCTAAATCCAGTTTTAGTTGACACGCGACCCACAGCACAAAAAAAACCCCAAATTGGCAGTGTTTTTACGGCACTCCAGCCGATTGGACACACGTAGCTTTGCTGGCTGCATCCTATATTATACCCACACACTTAAATTGATGGCATCGTGGAGCCATTAAAGTGTGGGTTTATGGATGTGTTGTCAGCTTAAGGGAACCAATATCAGGGAAATAAACATGGGCAACTGGTTCTTGTCTTTGTACCCACTGAGTAATGGATCTCCGAAGTTCTGAAATAAAGTATTTTAGTTCTGAGAATGAATGGGAAAATCTGTGGGTTTAACACAAATGGTTGTCAGTGGAATGTGTATAGAAACAGCCACTTTGACTCCTTGCACAGGCAGGCAATCATTGTTCCACTTGCTTCGACAACGGACTCTCATAAATTGGCACATACATTAAAGAATGCAGCTTAACTTCAGTACACCATTGATATAAAGGGAGAGAACTCTGCAGTTTTGAGGAATGTTGCGGGTCTGTCTGTTCCATCTTCTCCCACATCCCAAGAATGACCCGAAGGCTCCTTCCCCATGGCTCTTCAGTAGGCCCAATATGAATCTGTGGCAAGTGCTGGTAAATTTTAAGAAGGGGATAGTGATGCTCCTACGTTGCAGGTCTCCACCTGAGCACTGCTGGAAGCCCAGCTTCGACACCTACCTTTAAGAATTGAGCCAACCCATTGGAGCATCTGGATTCCCAATAAGCCACATGTGGCTAGAGGCTAACGCATTGGACAGCACTGCCCCAGGTCATGTACCTTCTGTACCCTGAAATGGATGGGAGGATAATCTAGTCCCAGGCTTCTGGCAATGTTCTGTACATGTTACAGCAATGTCCCTCCCTTTGAGAGTTTGTTTTCCCTTGTCTCTTCCCTTTCGTTGGGGTTGGCAGGCTGTTACTAGTGGGGTATCGCAAGGATCGGTGCTTAGGCTTCAGCTATTTACAATCTATATTAATGACTTGGATGAAGGGACCGAGTGTAGTTTATCCAAGTTTGCTGACGATACAAAGCTAGGTGGGAAAGTAAGCTGTGAGGAGGACAGAGTCTGCAAAGGGAAAAAGACAGGTTGTGAGTGGGCCAGAAGTTGGCAGATGGAGTATAATGTGGGGAAATGTGAGGTTATTCACTTTGGTAGGAAGAATAGAAAAACAGAATATTTTTTACATGGTGAGAAACTATTAAATGTTGGTGTCCAGAGAGACTTGGGTGTCCTCATACAAGAAACACAAAAAGTTAGCATGCAGGTGCAGCAGGCAATTAGGAAAGCAAATGGCATGTTGGCTTTTATTGCAAGAGGTTTGGAGTACAAGAGTAAGGAAATCTTACTGCAATTGTACAGAGACCTCACCTGGAGTACTGCGTACAGTTTTGGTCTCCTTATCTAAGGAAGGATATACTTGCCTTCGAGGCAGTGCAACGAAGGTTCACTAGATTAATTCCTGGGATGAGAGGATTGTCTTAAAGGAAAGGTTGAGTAGAATGGGCCTATTCTGTCTGGAGTTTAGAAGAATGAGGTGTGATCTCATTGAAACAGAGAAGATTCTGAGGGGGCTTGACAGGGTAGATGCTGAGAGGTTGTTTCCCTTGGCTGGAGAGTCTAATATTTGGGGACATAGTCTCATGATAAGGGGTTGGCCATTTAAGACTGAGATGAGGCATTTCTTCACAGAGAATTGTGAATCTTTGGAATTCTCTACCCCAGAGGACTGTGGATGCTGAGTATGTTCAAGGCAGAGATAGATAAATTTTTGGAGTCTAGGGGAATCAAGGGATATTGGGATCGGGCAGGAACGTGGAGTTGAGGTTGAAGATCATCCATGATATTGAATGATGGAGCAGGCTCGGGGGGCCTTAGGCCTGCTCCTGCTCCTACTTATGTTTTAATGTTGCGTTCTCTCCAAAGGAGACACTTAAGTTGAGCCAGTGGCTCTACAGCTATGAAGAGAGTGGGAGATTGCTCACCGATGGTCTAGCAGACTTCCCTGCGTCTGTTTTTGAATGCATAAAGGTGATGTACTAGTCAGTGGTCAGTACTTTGTAAATACTTCCAGCTTTGTGTAACAAGTTAAAAGACTTGTATTTATACAGTGCCTGTCTCAAACATCTGTGTTTCACATATAATTGACTACATTCAAGTTCAGTGATTGTTGTGATGTAGGTAAATATGGTCACCATTTGTTTGCATAGCATTGAGATGAATGATCAGTTAATCTGTTTTATTTTTGGTAATGTTGGTTGAGGGAGGAATGTTGCCTAGAACATTCGGAGAACGCCCTGCTCTTCAAATAGTACCATGGGATCTGTAACATGCACTTGAGCTGACTGAACTGAGATGCCAGCCTTGACTCAGTGGTAGCACTTACTCCTCCAAGTCAGAAGGACGTGGGTTCAAGTCCCACTCCAGAGACTTGAGCACTTAATCCAGCCTGACACTACCAGTGCCAGCACTGAGGGAGTGCTGCACTGTCAAAGGTGCAGTTTTTCGGATGAGGCGTTAAACAGAGACTCTGTCTGTCCCCTCGGGTAGATGTAAAGATCCCATGACACTATTCGAAGAAGAGCAGGGGAGTTCTCTCCGGTGACCTGACCAATATTTATCCTCAACCAACATCAGTAAAACAGATTATCTGATCATCTCATTGCTGTTTGTGGGACCTTGCTGTGTGCAAATTGGCTGCCGCGTTTCCTACATTACAACAGTGACTACACTTCAAAAGCACTTCATTGGCTGTGAAGTGCTATGGGACAACCTGAGGTTGTAAAAGGCTCTATATAAAGTACGTTCTTTGAACAAGCAGATGGGACCTTAGTTTGATGTCTCATCCTGAGAACAGCACCTCTCACAGTCCAGCACTCCCCTCAGTACTGCTGTGGAGTATCAACCTGGATCATGTGCTCAAATCCCAGAGTTAGGCAAGAGTGCTACCAGCTAAGCCAAGCTGAAATTTTAGAGATACAAATTAGCAAAAATGGTGAATTGATCAGAGAGATTGGTTTGCCTGTCTCGTGGGGTCATGTTATTCTGTATCATAGCAAAGTATAAAAGCAGGCTTTTTCACTTGGGGCAATTCTTGTACTGATCCCCCGGGGCTGTATCCTCATGTACAAGCCGATTTGGGCTGCAGATAGTGAGGTTTCGAGGCTGGACTGAGTCCTCCATTTCCACAGGAAATTACAGGGAGACCATGGCAACACAATAGCTTGCTAATGCAATTTACTCTGGCTGTGTAGTGAGGTTTTATTGGAACTTCTCCAGCTATGGCACGTTAGTTCTTTACTGGTTGTTTATGTCACTGTTTTGACCATTTGGGACTATTTGTTTTAAGCTAGTTTAAGCCATTGAAAAGTTTACTTAAAATGGAATATAACTTGGATACAGTTTGTACGGCCAGCTCACCCCTTACTGCTCAGTGGACTCTGCACTTCCTGCCAGTTGGTTACTCCCATGATACCAAAGCATTCTGGGACAATGAGCTCATCAGTTGGGGATCACTGGAACTCCTCCAGAGTTTAACAGAAAAAGACCTTGCATTTTTGTTTTCAGGATGGGGATGAATAACGTGAAGCCTGTTTGTTGAAGAATTGATGTAGAAGTGCTTCAGTTTGAATCTGTCCAAGGCACTTCGATGTTGGTTGCAGAAGAGTAGTTTCGAAGCAGAGGCTTGCAACCTCAGTGCTGTACTTTTGTTTTACTGTATATACATGCTGCTCCATCTCTTTTGCCAGGGTGCTTGCACCCATGAAAGGCCGGGCGCTGGGACCATTGAAGGTTCCGTAAGCAGCAGGAGTACACCTCACTCGCTGTTGATGGCACATTGTTGATCAAAGGTGACTTTTGATAGGGGCCTGAAAGGAATGCACATCTGAAGTAGGTCTTGTGCTGTGAAAGCACAAAACAAAACTCTTACTGTAGCAACAATTGCCAGCAGTAACATGGGAATAGGGGGAGGCCACTCAGCCCCTTGAGTCTGCTCCACCATTCAGTTCCATCATAGCTGATCTGTATCTCAACTCCATTTACCTGCCTTTTCTCCATATGCCTTGATACCCTTGCCTAACAAAAATCTATCGATCTCAGTCTTAACTTTCAATTGACCCCCAACATCCACAGCCTTTTGTGGGGGAGTGCTCCGAATTTCCACTTCCCTTTGTGTGGAAAAAGTGCTTCTTGATTTTACTCCAGAATGGCCTGGCTCTAATTTTAAAATTATGCCCCCTCGTACTGGATTTCTCCATCAGAGGAAATAGTTTCTCTCTCTTTACCCTATTGAATGCTTTTATCGTTTTAAAGATCTCGATCAAATCTCCTCTTCAACCCTCTGAACTCAAGGGAACACAAGCCAGGTTTATGCAACATGTCCTCATTATTTAACCTTTAACCCCCACCCCCGCATTCTGGTGAATCTGTGCTGTATCCCTTCCGAGGCTAATATATCCTTCCTGAGGTGTGGTGCCCAGAACTGAAGGCTGTACTCCAGATTGGCCGATGATAATTTGAATGAAAATGGATTGGGGTGGGGGGTGGTTACACTCGTGGAATTTTTATATTGCAGGGTGTTTCTCTACTGTTGCTTCGGGGTACTGGTGTGCAGAGTGCCCTGTTTGTATATGTGGTGCAGCTTCCACAGCAGCCAGAACAATAAGGAAACTCCAAGTGATACTATTACGAAATTGCTTCACTGGCTGGTATGGGCGAGACTGAGACGCTGAGCTTTCTGGCAATCGGGCCGTTCTGCTTAAACCTTCCTTCCAGCAGGGCTGGCTCTGGAAGTGCTGGCGGCAGCATCTTTTGTGCAGCTACTCTGCCTTGTTTACTTCGCTCCAGCTGAGCTCAAGGCAACACGGTAAAGGACGTGAGCTATTGGGCATGACTGAGGACATGCTTTGGTTGTTTGAACAGTCTCTGGAATGTGATGGACAGATAGCTGCTCGAGTTTTGTTCTTGAGATTTATGCTGTCGTTCAAAGATCTCTTTAGTACTGTAGTCTTTTAATACACCCTCCTGTGTTCCTTGTATGCACAGAAATTGTGTGTACTACCTATCAGACTGTTTGCAACAGTCCAGTTGATTCAGAGTTATGTTCCAAAGTAGTACAGTAGAAGCCCCCCCCCACCGGGCCATTTTCCTCCTTGGATTTTCTCCCCTTCTCTCTCCCTTCCTCCCCCATACCTTGGTCAAGAGGGCGGGCAGGCAGGCTGTTCCTGAGCTTCAGCTATTTTTTTTAAAAAAAGTTTTGCTAATTTTCCTCTCTGCTGAAGGCGTAGACTCGTACTGAGATACAGTTGCTCGGGTGCCAGGAACCTACTGATACCTTGCCCAAGTGGCCATTCTTCGTGAGACTCTGGACAACCAGTGTAAGCAGGCTATTTGACCATTGAGGGCCTCCCACCCGAGTGCATTGAAGTGTTTGCCCTAAATCCGTGCATGCATCCTTGAGCTGGAGTCACTGGATACTTTCGGGAGCTCAGGTTGATTATATTTTTTTCTTTATTCCCCCCCCCACACCCTTATCACCAGTGCTTAGGCAAGTTGGAGCACCATAGCACCCCAGTTGCTGTTCCAGCAGAGTTCAGCTGACTCGTTCGTCACAGACAGAGAATTGAATCTGGGAATGTTGTGGTCAGTGGACACGGCCACTGTCGGGAACTTTCTAAAGCTGTCCCACATCAAGGCCTTGGAGAGGGTGCAGAAGCGATTTACTAGAATGGTGCCAGGGATGAGGGACTTCAGTTGTGTGGAGACACTAGGGAAGCTGGGATTGTTCTCCTTAGAGCAGACAAGGTTAACGGGAGATTTAATAGAGGTGGTCAAAATTGAGGGATTTTGATAGTGTAAGTAAGAAGAAATTCTTTCCAGTGGCAGGAGGGTCGGTAAGGTGATTGGCAAAAGAATCAGAGGGGAGATGAGAATTTTTTTTTAATGCAGCACCTTATGAACCTGAATGCATTGCCTGAAAGGGTGGTGGAAGCAGATTTAATAGTAACTAACAAAAAAGGAATTGGATAAATACTTGAAGGGGAAATAAAATGATATGGGGAAAGAGCAAGAGTGGGACTAATTGAATAGATCTTTCAAAAGAGCCGGCACTGGCATGATGGGCCGAATGGTCGTCTTCTGTGATGTGCTTGACCGAAGAGAAGCAAAACAACTGTCCGTTGTGTGTTTCTCTCCACTCTCCTGAGGAAGCATGTCATCCATGTTTTGGTGCCTTCCCCTAGATGGTGCTGGAGTAAGACTGCACTTGCCAACGTAGCAGTCAGTGAGAACAAGGCAAGTTTTAATTTTTTTGGCAGCAAATGCTAGCCACTGTGTAAATCCAAGAAATCATTCGCAACAGATACATAAGACCGTGCAGATTTTCCCAGACTTGTGTGAAAGATTTTACATAGCGGCAGGGTTAGCACAGGTTACCCACTCCCCAGGATGATTGTTTCACGTGGGGGGTTAGGTACGCACTCAGATTTACTCACTCGGAAAGATGAGATCATGCACTGAACGCACAAAGCTCGTATTCTTCAATGCAATATACTGGCTGCCAATGAGATTACATCATAGTCAGCCTTTGCAACTGAGTGTCTAATCCTCTGCATGGACAGATTACCATCAGAATGAAAATTAGAACCAGATTTACATTTTTCTTTGTGAAAGTGAGACATGAATGGGTAGTGCTCACGTTAGCGTGCTGGTCAGCGGCAAAAAGTGGCGGGATGCAGTCTTTTCCCACTGAATTCCCCACCTCTCTAAAAGCATTGACTCCTTGTGGGGGGGGGGACTTCAGGGGGGTGTGTATGGCCACCCTCTGATACTTCATCCAAATAGGCTCTCCTCATAAGTGAGCCTAGGTGCATTTCAGCAGCTAATTGAGAATATTATGCGTTCTTACAACTCTGGCCTCTTGTGCATCTCCCACTCCCTTCGTGCTATCAGACGTCTAGTCCTTAAGTTCTGGAATTCACTCCCTAAACCGCTCCACACCTCTGTGTCTCTTCCTTTTAAGATGCTCCTTAAAACCTGACTCCGACCAAATTTTTAGTCACCGCTCCTAATATCTCCTTCTTTGGCTTGGTGTCAATTTGTGTCTGATTACGCTTTTGTGACCGTTCTCCTATGTTAAAGGTGCTACATAAATGCAGGTTTATCTTGTTCTTCTCCTGCTCCTTCCTCTCCTTTCTCCACAGCTGGAAGTTGCTAGATAGCGATCAGGAGTGAGAACACTTGCTGATTTTCCACTCATCCAAAAAGTCCAGAAGTAGTGGTGAATAGTTGTTTTTCAGACTGGAGGGAAGTGTACAGTGGTGTTCCCCAGGGGTCAGTGTCAGGACTACTGTTCTTTTTGATATATTAATAACCTGGACTTGGATATAGAGGGTATAATTTCAAAGTGTGCAGATGACACGAAACTTGGAAATGTAGTAAACAACGTGGAGGATAGTGACAGACTGGTGAAATGGGCAGACACATAACAGATGAAATTTAACGCAGAGAAGTGTGAAGTATTGCATTTTGGTAGGAAGAATGAGGAGAGGCAATATAAACTAAATGATACCATTTTAAAGATGGTGCAGGAACAGAGACCTGGGGCTGCACATACACAAATCTTTGAAGGTGGCAGGACAAGTTGAGAAGGCTGTATGTAAAAAGCATATGGAATGCTGGGCTTTATTAATAGAGGCATGGAATACAAAAGCAGGGAGGTTATGCAAAACCTTTTATAAAACACTGGTTAGGCCTCAGCTGAAGTATTGTGTTCAATTCCGGGCACCACACTTTAGGAAGGATGTCAAAGCCTTAAGGTGCAGAAGAGATTTACTAGAATGGTACCAGGGATGAGGGACTTCAGTTATGTGGAGAGACTGGAGAAGCTGGGGTTGTTCTCCTTAGACCAGAGAAGGTTGTGGGGAGATTTGATCGAGGTGTTCAAAATCATGAACGGTTATGACAGAGTAAATAAGGAGAAATTGTTTCCAGTGGCAGAAGGGTCGGTAACCAGAGGACACAGATTTAGGGTGATCGGCAAAAGAGCCAGAGGCGATGTGAGGAAACATTTTTTTTAATAACGCAGCGAGTTGTAATGATCTGGAATGCATTGCCTGAAAGGGTGGTGGAAGCGGATTCAGTAGTAACTTTCAAAAGGGAAATAGATAAATATTTGAAGGGAAAAAATTTACAGGGCTATGTGGAAAGAGCAGGGGAATGGGACTAATTAGATAGCTCTTTCAAAGAGCCGGCACAGGCACGCTGGGCCGAATGGCCGCCTCCTGTGCTGTGCTTACTATATGAAGTGCAAAGGCCCTAATTCTATTTTGTCTACTGTTGTCCTGGTTGAGATCAGTGAAGTCAGAATTGAACCTGGAATCTTTTGGTCGGTCGGTTTACCAGCTTGAGCCATTGTCACAGCACCAATCTCCAAATTAGAGCCTAGAGTAGAGGACTGAACCACTATGCTGAGGGAGGGAGCACTCTTACTTGGCTACGAAGGAGTTTCTCAGATGTGATTAGGCACCATATAAACAAAGACTTTTATTCTTTAAAGACCTTCCGTTACATCCTCCATAACACATAGCTTTTGGCTTCCCCAGTACAACCTCAAATGCAGAGTGTCTGGTATTTTCTTGTATATTTCGTGGAGACTGCTTGATTGGGTCTGGTGCAATTATGCTACACATTGATGCGATATCTGCTCCCTCTCTACAGAAAAACAGCATGGTTTCCTGCTGCTGTACCCAGTGTTTTAAGGGTTAAGCTGGCTTTTTTGCAGCCCATTGAAAGCCGTGCATCATTAAAGACTCAGACATCTGAATGGCACCAAGCCAGTTTCCAAGTTACAAAATGGAGCAGATGCATCATCCGAGTTGACGAGATGTTGATCCATTGCTCAGTTGTCACACTGACTGGACCATTCAAACGCTATCCTACTCAAATGACAGGAAGACGAGTGCAAGCTCCCAATTTTTAAAATGTGTTTTATAACTTAACTAAATAAAACCAGTCAGCTAGCTGCTAATGCAATTAACAGGCAAGTGACAATAAGCAAACAAGGTGAAACGATTTTAGGGAATGTTGTTCTGTGAAAATCCAAAATCTCTTGTTTTTCTCCGAAGCTGAACACAGGACAGGGAGCATGGATTCAAACCAGTAAAAGACAAATTTCAGACTGTTGGGAAGTTCTATGAATGCGAAGTGATCAATATGTGCAATAGACTAGCGGATGCAGTAATATAGGCAAAAACCATGGAATCATTTAAGACACCATTGCATGCTGTTATGAGGGCCATGGTGGAGCAGAGGTAGGCAAATGCCTTTCCTCAGTGATCTTGTGAAATTTCACAACCACTCACTACCCACTTAACTATTTTGAGTTTCAGGTGAAAACTGCTGGTCTTAATTTTCAAAAAAAGTGACCAGTGCTGATTTAAACACTTCAGAATTGGTATCCAGAGCAGAGTCCAGTAGGTCGTCTGTCTGAACCTGTGCCGTCTGCTTGCTGATGGCACCAGGCTGATGCCAGCTGAACAGCTCGTTGTGAGGGGTTAAGATCTAACGTGTGAGGTCTCCATGTGTGAGATGGTTAGTTATACAACAACATTGGCAATGGACTGGAGTTAGTTTGCTTGTTCACCCTTGTAGTCGGGGCTGGCACAGAGAAAAAGTTTCTCCTGTCGAGCACAAACTTAGATTTGGAAAATAGGTCCAACTCCCTTGTGTGTGAGTGCCCGTTACGTACAAAAATCACAATGGGGGAACTCTTCATTATTGGCAATTTGTGCACAATTTGCATTAGTTGCTCACTGGGAATTCGACCCAAAACTCGACTGTGGGAGTATATAAAATTTTTAGACATTATAGAAAGTTAATGTAGGATGTGAATTTGTGACAGCTTGCATTATCAAAACATCTCTAAGTGCTTCACAGACTAATTATTTTGGAGTGATGTGACTGTCAAACACCAGTAATGTCCCACAAATAGCAGAGAGATGAATGACTAATCTGTTTGGTATTGGTTAAAGGAAAAGTGTTGCCCAGGACATCAGATTGTGCCACAGGATCTTCAGTATCCACCTGAGCAGGTAGACGGGACCTCAGGTTAAGCTCTTATCCATTGGATGTCACCTGCGACAATGCAGCACTCCCCCAGTACTGCACTGCAATGGCCGCCTAGATTATCTGGGATTCAAACCTACACCCTTTTGCGCTAGAGGCAAGACTGTTGCCAACTGAGCCAAGTTGACACAGGAAGTTGAAGTAAGTCTTCAGTGATGGTTAAATGGTGCTGCCACCCCCAATATGGGTGACATACCCGTCCCTCTTTCAGTTCTTGTAACTGCAATTCCTCA
Organism: Heptranchias perlo; assembly: GCF_035084215.1. Taxonomy (NCBI): domain Eukaryota; kingdom Metazoa; phylum Chordata; class Chondrichthyes; order Hexanchiformes; family Hexanchidae; genus Heptranchias; species Heptranchias perlo. The sequence goes on along the minus strand of NC_090340.1, from coordinate 62,112,559 downwards.
TTCTCCTCCCTCATAGAATCAAAGAAAATTTACGGCACATAAGGAGGCCATTCGGCCCATCGTGTCCGCGCCGACCGAAAATGAGCCACCCAGCCTAATCCCACTTTCCAGCACTTGTGGGTCACGGCACTTCAGGTGCACATCCAGGTACTTTTTAAATGAGTCGAGAGTTTCTGCCTCTACCACCCTTTCAGGCAGTGAGTTCCAGATCCCTACTGTCCTCTGGGTGAAAAAATATTTCCTCAGCTCCCCTCTAACCCTTCTACCAATTAGTTTAAATCTATGCCCCCTGGTTATTGACCCCTCTGCTAAGGGAAATAGGTCCTTCCTATCCACTCTATCTAGGCCCCTCATCATTTTATACACCTCAATTAAATCATCCCTCGGCCTCCTCTGTTCCAAAGAAAACCACCCGAGCCTATCCAGTCTTTCCCCATAGCTAAAATTCTCCTGTCCTGGCAACAACCTTGTAAATCTCCTCTGTGCCCTCTCTAGTGCAATTACACCCTTCCTGTAATGTGGTGACCACAACTGTACACAGTACTCAAACTGTGGCCGTACCAGTGTTTTATACAGTTCCAGCATAACCTCCCTGCTCTTATATTCTATGCCTCGGCTAATAAAGGAAAGTATCCCGTATGCCTTCTTAACCACCTTATTTACCTGTCCTGCTACCTTCAGGGATCTGTGGACATACACTGTAAGGTCCCTCACTTCCTTTATACTTTTCAGAATCCTCCCATTTATTGTGTACTCCCTTGTCTTGTTTGCCCTCCCCAAATGCATTACCTCACTCTTAGGACCATAAGAGATGGGAGCAGGAGTAGGCCATTCGGCCCCTTCTCTGGATTGAATTCCATTTGCCACTTTTCTGCCCACCTGACCAGTCCATCGATACCTTCCTGCCGTCTACTGCTTTCCTCCTCACTATCAATCCTCACTATTTGTATCATCTGCAAACTTCTTAATCATACCCCCTACATTTAAGTCCAAATCATTAATATATATCATCTAAATGATACTTCAGTCTTAACAGAAGCCAAAATAACACATAGAAGACCATGAGTTTTATGAAATGGGATGTAACAGATCTAAATATAGGGGCGATGAAGAGGAAGTGACTTGATGTTACTTGGGGTGGTGGTTTGGTGGTTATAACTTATCTTGATGCGTATGTCTCTCAAATCTGATGTGTACCATTCCTCAGTTTCATTGGATGAAGCAGTCTGGGATCTCAGCCCTTTTGAGATTTGTGAGAATAACTCAATTGTCCAGTTTTAGTTTGAAGAATATTTGAACAATACTTGCATTTTCATGGCGCCTAATGTCAATCTATGAAAGCACTTCACGCAGTGAATTACTTTTGGAGTGCAGTGACTGTTGTGTAGGCAACACAGCAGCCACAACTCTAGCAACATCCTATGAGCGACAATGAGATGAATGAAGTTAACCAAAACAAATGAAACAAAAGTGGAAATCGAAGCAAATGAGTTACGACAGTAACAGCTGTGAGAAAGCAAGAGTTGTGAAAATGTTACGCGTATGTCAGTGACTAGGGCCGTCATAATGAAGTTGAGGGATCATTGCAGCTGTGTAAAAGAAAGAACTTGTTTTTATATATCACCTTGCCATGGCTTTAGGACATCCCAAAGTGCTTCACAACCAGTAAATTATTTTCGAAGTGTATAATCACTGTTGCGTTAGCAAATGTGGCAGCCAATTTGCACACCGCAAAATCCCACAAACAGCAATTGAGATGAATGACCAGTTAATCTGTTTTTGTTGTGTTGGTTGAGGGCAAAATGTTGATTCTGACATCTCTGCTTCTGAGTTTACTGGAATGGGTAGATGGGGCTGCGGTTTAACATCTCATCCGAATGACTGCTCAGACAATACAGTGTTCCCTCAGCACTTCACTGAAGTGTTGGCCTAGATTTTAGAGTCTGAATTGATCCCACAACCGTCTGCCTTGGGCAAGAGTACTACGTACTGAGCCAGGCTGACATTTAAGATAGGTGTTGTTCTGAGCCCTGTCACTTTAAAAACAGGTACATTAGGAACAAGAGGCCATTCAGTCCCTCGAGTCTGTTCTGCCATTCAGTTAGATCATGGCTGATCTGTATCTTAACTCCATCTACTCGCCTTGGTTCTATATCCCTTAATACCCATACCCAACAAAAATCTGTCAGTCTCAGTTTTGAAATTTTCAGTTGTCCCCCCCAGCCGCAACGGCTTTTTGGGGGCGAGAGTTCCAGATTTCCACTCCCCTTTGTGTTAAGTGCTGAATGGTGTAGCTCTAATTTTAAGGTTCCGCCCCATCATTCTGGACTCCCTCACCAGAGGAAACAGCTTCTCTCTCTCTTATAGCATCATAAAAAAAAAAAAAAAAAATTTAATAGGACAAAGTCAGCATGGCTTTATGAAGGGGAAGTCATGTCTGACAAATTTGCTTGAGTTCTTCGAGGATATAACGTATAGGGTGGATAAAGGGGAACCAGTGGACATAGTGTATTTAGACTTCCAGAAGGCATTCGACAAGGTGCCACATAAAAGATTATTACTTAAGATAAAAAATCACGGGATTGGGGGTAATATTCTGGCATGGGTGGAGGATTGGTTATCGAACAGGAAGCAGAGAGTTGGGATAAATGGTTCATTTTCGGACTGGCAACCAGTAACCAGTGGTGTTCCACAGGGGTCGGTGCTGGGTCCCCAACTCTTTACAATCTATATTAACGATTTGGAGGAGGGGACCGAGTGCAACATATCAAAATTTGCAGATGATACAAAGATGGGAGGGAAAGTAGAGAGTGAGGAGGACATAAAAAACCTGCAAGGGGATATAGACAGGCTGGGTGAGTGGGCGGAGATTTGGCAGATGCAATATAATATTGGAAAATGTGAGGTTATGCACTTTGGCAGGAAAAATCAGAGAGCAAGTTATTTTCTTAATGGCGAGAGACTGGAAAGTACTGCAGTACAAAGGGATCTGGGGGTCCTAGTGCAAGAAAATCAAAAAGTTGGTATGCAGGTGCAGCAGGTGATCAAGAAAGCCAACGGAATGTTGGCTTTTATTGCTCGGGGGATAGAATATAAAAACAAGGAGGTATTGCTGCAGTTATATAGGGTATTGGTGAGACCGCACCTGGAATACTGCATACAGTTTTGGTCTCCATACTTAAGAAAAGACATACTTGCTCTCGAGGCAGTACAAAGAAGGTTCACTCGGTTAATCCCGGGGATGAGGGGGCGGACATATGAGGAGAGGTTGAGTAGATTGGGACTCTACTCATTGGAGTTCAGAAGAATGAGAGGCGATCTTATTGAAACATATAAGATTGTGAAGGGTCTTGATCGGGTGGATGCAGTAAGGATGTTCCCAAAGATGGGTGAAACTAGAACTAGGGGGCATAATCTTAGAATAAGGGGCTGCTCTTTCAAAACTGAGATGAGGAGAAACTTCTTCACTCAGAGGGTGGTAGGTCTGTGGAATTTGCTGCCCCAGGAAGCTGTGGAAGCTACATCATTAGATAAATTTAAAACAGAAATAGACAGTTTCCTAGAAGTAAAGGGAATTAGGGGTTATGGGGAGCGGGCAGGAAATTGGACATGAAGCTGAGTTCGGATCGGTCAATGCCCTGTGGGTGGCGGAGAGGGCCCAGGGGCTATGTGGCCGGGTCCTGCTCCGACTTCTTGTGTTCTTTAGATTTGTGGTTGGGATCAGATCAGCCATGATCTTATTGAATGGCGGAGCAGGCTCGAGGGGCCGATTGGCCTACTCCTGCTCCAATTTCTTATGTTCTTATGTAGGAGGCTCTTCGGCCTGATGTACCTATGCCAGCTCTTTGAAAGAGCTATCCAATTAGTCCCATTCTCCTCTTTTTCCCCATAGACCTGTAAATTTTTTCAAGTATTTATCCAATTCCCTTTTGAAAGTTACTATTGAATCTGCTTTCACGACCCTTTCAGGCAGTGCATTCCAGATCATTGCAACTTTCTGCGTTTTAAAAAAAAAGTTTCCTCCTGTCGCCCCTGGCTCTTTTACTGATCACCTTAAATCTGTGTCCTCTGGCTACTGACCCTTCTGCCACCGGAAAAAGTTTCTCCTTATTCACTCTATGAAAACCATTTATGATTTTGAACACCTCTTTCAAATCTCCCTTTAACTTTCCCTGTTCTAAGGAGAAGGACCTCAGCTTCTCCAGTCTCTCCACGTAACTATATACCCTATCAATTCCTTTAATCATCTTAAACACCTCAATTAGATCACCCCTTAATCGTCTATATTCAAGGGAATACAAGCCGAGTTTATGCAACCTGTCCCCATAATTTAACCCTTTTAGCCCTGATATCATTCTGGTGAATCTGCGCTGTTCCTCCCCCCCCCCCCCCCCCGCCAAAGGCCATTGTATTGCAGCTTTTATATTCACAGTTCCAAGCACTGAATGCTACTGGTCTATAGCTCCCAATATTGTGTCGCTATTTTTAGGGTGGGACGGAGTAAAGTTTTGGAGAGTTTATCTTTACGCAGTTCTGGTTGGGTTACGTTTCCACATGGATACCATTGCTTGTTGATTTGAGCTCGCTTAGACTGAGCTGGTTTGGTCTGTTTTCAGCTCTTCATTCCCAGATGTGTGGGTGGGCTGTTGATGCTGGAACTGTAATACTTTCCTATAAGAACGTAAGAAATAGGAGCAAGAGTAGGCCACACAGCCCCTCGAGCCTGCTGCACCACTCAATCAGACCATGGCCGATCTTCGACCTCAACTCCACTTTCCTGCCCGATCCCCGTATCTCTTGATTCCCCTAGATTCCAAAAATCTATCCAATGACTTAGCATCCACAGCTCTATGGGGTAGAGAATTCCAAAGATTCACAACCGTCTGCTTGAAGAAATTCCCCCTCATCTCGGTCTCGAATGGCTGCCCCCTTATCCTGTGACTATGCCCCCTAGTTCTAGACTCTCTAGCCAGGGGAAACAATCTCTCAGCATCTGTCAAGCCCCCTGATAATCTTATGTTTTAGTGAGATCACCTCTCATTCTTCTAAACTCCAGAGAGTATAGGCCCATTCTACTCAACCTCTCCTCATAGAACAACCCTCTCATCCCAGAAATTAATCTAGTGAACCTTTGTTGTACTGCCTCCAAGGTAAGCATATCCTTAGATAGAGACCAAAACTGTACACAGTACTCCAGATGAGGTTTTGCTAAAGCCCTGTACAATTGTAGTAAGACTTCCTTACTCTTGTACTCCAACCCCCTTGCAATAAAGTGCAACATGCCATTTGCTTTCCTAATTGCCTACTGTACCTGCATACTAACTTTTTGTGTTTCTTGTACGAGGACACCCAAGTCTCTCTGAACACCAACATTTAATAGTTTCTCACCATTTAAAAAATATTCTGTTTTTCTATTCTTCCTATCAAAGCGAATAACCTCACATTTTCCATGTTATACTCTGTCTGTCACCACCTTGCCCACTCACTTAATCTGTCTATATCACTTTGCAGACTCTGTGTCCTCCTCACAGCTTACTTTCCCACCTAGCTTTGTATCGTCAGCAAACTTGGATATATTACACTCGGTCCCTTCATCTAAGTCATTAATATAGATTGTAAATAGCTGAGGCCCAAGCACTGATCCTTGGGGCACCCCACTAGTTACAGCCTGCCAACCTGAGAATGACCTGTTTATCCCAACTGTTTTCTGTCCTTTAACCAATTCTCTAACCGTGCTAATATATTACCCCAACCCGATGAGCCCTTAACCTGTGTAACAACCTTTTATGTGGCACCTTATCGAATGCCTTTTGAAAATCCAAATATATGACATCCACTGGTTCCCCTTTATCTCCCCTGCTAGTTACATCCTCAAAAAAAACTCTAATAAATTTGTCCTGAAGAGCCAACCAGGGTACAGGCTATCCTAGATTGGGTATTGTGCAATGAGAACGGGTTAATTAATAATGTTGTGCGGGGTCCTTTAGGGAGGAGTGACCATAACATGATAGAATTCTTCATTAAGATGGAAAGTGAAGTAGTCCAATCCGAAACTAGGGTCCTAAATCTAAACAAAGGAAACTATGAAGGTATGAGCAGTGAGTTGGCTATGATAGATTGGGAAGCTTCATTAAAAGGCATGACGGTGGATAGGCAATGGCTAACATTTAAGGAACAAATGCATGAATTGTAACAATTATACATTCCTGACGCAAAAGGAAATGCGGCCCAACCATGGTTAACAAAAGAAATTAAGGATAGTATTAGATCCAAAGAGGAGTCATATGAAGTTGCCAGAAAAAGTAGCAGCTGAAGATTAGCAGCAGTTTAGAATTCAGCAAAAAAGGACGGAGAGATTGATTAAGAGGGGAAAAATAGAGTATGAGTAATCTTGCAAGGAACATAAAAGCGGGCTGTAAAAGCTTATACAAGTATGTAAAAAGAAAAAGATTAGTGAAGACAAATGTAGGTCCCTTACAGTCAGAAATGGGAGAATTTATAATGGGGAACAATGAAATAAATACTTTTGGTTCTGTCTTCACTGACAAGGACGCAAATAACCTCCCAGAAATGCTAGGGAACCAAGGGACTAGTGAGAAGGAGAAATTAAAGGAAATTTATATTAGTGAAAAAATAGTGCTGGAGAAATTAATGGGACTGAAAGTTGATAAATCCCCAGGGCCTGATGATCTGCATCCCAGAGTACTAAAAGAAGTAGCCATGGAAATAGTAGATGCATTAGTGGTCATCTTCCAAAATTCTATAGATTATGCAACAGTTCCTACAGATTGGAGGGTGGCAAATGTAACCCCACTATTTAAAAAAGGAGGGAGAGAAAACAGGGAACTACAGACCGGTTAGCCTAACATCAGTAGTAGGGAAAATGCTGGAGCCTATTATAAAGGATGTGATAATGGGGCATTTAGAAAATATCAATGGGATTAGACAAAGTCAGCATGGATTATGAAAGGGAAATCATGTTTGACAAACCTACTGGAGTTTTTTGAGGATGTAACTAATAAATAAGGGAGAACCGGTGGATGTGGTTTATTTGGATTTTCAGAAGACCTTTGATAAAGTCCCACATAAGAGGTTAGTGTGCAAAATTAAAGGACACGGGTTTGGTGGTAATATACTGGCATGGATTGAAAATTGGTTAACGGATAGGAAACGGAGTAGGAAAAAATGGGTCTTTTTCGGGGTGGCAGGCAGTGTCCAGTGGCGTACCACTGGGATCAGTGCTTGGGCCCCAGCTATTCACAATATATATCAATGATTTGGATGAGGGAACCAAATGTAATATTTCCAAGTTTGCTGATGACACAAAAGTAGGTGGGGTTGTGAGGAGGATGCAAAGAGGCTTCAAGGCGATTTAGACAAGTTGGGTGAGTGGGCAAATACATGGCAGATGCAATATAATGTGGATAAATGTGAAGTTATCCACTTTGGAAGGAAAAACAAAGGCAGAGTATTATTTAAATGGTGATAGATTGGGGAATGTTGATGTCCAAAGGGACCTGGGTATCCTTGTACACCAGTCACTGAAAGCAAACATGCAGGTGCAGCAAGCAGTTAAGAAGACAAATGGTATATTGGCCTTCATTGCAAGAGGATTTGAGTACAGGAGCAAGGATGTCTTACTGCAGTTATACAGGGCCTTTGGTGAGACCACACCTGGAGTATTGTGTGCAGTTTTGGTCTCCTTACCTAAGAGAGGATATACTTGCCATGGAGGGAATGTAGCGAAGGTTCACCAGACTGATTCCTGGGATGGCAGGACTGTCGTATGAGGACAGATTGGATCGACTTGGCCTGTATTCACTTGAGTTTAGAAGAATGAGAGGGGATCTCATTGAAACGTATCAAATTCTGACAGGGCTAGACAGACTGGATGCAGGGAGGATGTTTCCCCTTGCTGGGGGGGGGGGGGGGGGGTCCAGAACGAGGGGTCACAGTCTCAGGATACAGGGTAGGACATTTAGGACTGAGATGAGGAGAAATTTCTTGAGGGTGGTGAACCTGTGGAATTCTCTACCACAGAAAGCTCTAAAGGCCAAGTCACTGAATATATTTAAGAAGGAGCTAGATAGATTTCTAGACACAAAAGGCATCAAGGGGTATGGGGAGAGAGCAGGAATATGGTATTGGGATAGAGGATCAGCCATGATCATATTGAATGGTAGAGCAGGCTCGAAGGGCTGAATGGCCTACTCCTGCTCCTATTTTCTATGTTTACATCCAATTGGCTCATCAACTGCTCCACAGGGCAGGTGGGGAAAGAGCAGGGGAGTTGGAATAATTGGATAGCTTTTTCAAAGAGCTGGCACGATGGGCCGAATGGCCACCGCCTTTGCGTGGATTCTAGGTGCACTGCAGGGTCATCGGCTTTATTAAGACAATGTTTCTTAACCACATCCTGTGAAGAATACATCCCTCTACACCAGTGCGACCTTTCCTTTTCTCCAATATTATTTTTGTTCCAAGGACCTGCATACACTGGATAGAGTTGAGATTGCCCCGACTTCCTGCATCATGGGCAAAATTCAATCCTGGCAGATTGCGCAGTAGCACTACAAGATCAATTCCACGGAACACATGCAGATGTTGATTTTTGTTTTAACTTTCCATTATTGTCAGTGGATTTGAGCACTGCAGCCTACAAGCTTTTAAACCCCAAGCACTTTTTGATTTTTTTTCACCTAGGCTTCTTGATAAAATAAAATACAGGTCAGCACAACAGGGTATCTTCCTTTATGCTTGCAGTCTCCCTCTGTTATCCCCCTTCCTACCCTCTTCTTGGATCTATTTCTTCTCTCCGCCCCCCCCCACCACCCCGCGCGCTCCTCCCATCCCACTGAGGTGATAACCCTTTTAGTGATTTTATAGATCAGAATGCTTTATGGATTATTTTAAGAAGTGATATACTGTCTCAATGACATTATTAACGATGTGGTAAGTGTGACTGTGGGTTGTGGCGTGGGTGAGGACGGATATGCCTAAGTTGGTGGAAAACATTAGCGTTGCCAATTTTTGGAAGTCTCCGTCCTCCTTTCTTCCATCCTCGCTGATACCAAGACTTGTCGCACGGTTTCTGACTTGCTCAATTCTTTCCTGATGCCTTAAAACTTCTTTGCTCCTTCATTCATCCCTACAGAGGAACAGGAGGCAGCCATTTAGTCCCTTGAATCTGTTTGCCATTTAATTAGATCATGGCTGAACTATATCTTAACTCCAACGACCCACCCAGCCACAACCGCGTCCTCCTACAATTTATTGCCTTTTGAGAACCGAAGCTTGACATCACGACTACTCCGTTTATCCCATCTATATTTTCACACCCTTTTGCTGTCCTGCGCTGTGGGCCTTGGTGCCCCTCCCATAATATATTTAAACAAAAAACTGATCTTCCTCAGTTCATAGAAAATGTGATGTTTTTGCATATTCAATATGGATGGGACTGAAATTGCACATTCTGTCTTTTATCTTTAGTAATGAAGAACTTGTATTTATATCATACCGTGTCACATCAGTATCAGAATCATACAGCACAGAAGGAGGTTATTCAGCCCATCACGCCTGTGTTGACTCTTTGAAAGAGCTATCCCCGATTAGTCCCATAGCCTTTTTGTTTGTGGGATCTTACTATACACAATTTAGCTTCTATGTTTGCCCACACAACAGTGACTGCTCTTCAAAAGTAATTCATTGTTGTGAAGCACTGCGAAGTTATGTTAAACCTTTATAAATCACTGGTTAGGTCTCATCGGGAATATGGTGTGCAATTCTGGGCAAAGTCCATAACCCTGCAATTTTTCTTCTTTGAGTATTTATCCAATCCCTTTTTGAAAGTTATTATTGAATCTGCTTCCACCGCCCTTTCAGGCAGCGCGTTCCAGATCATCACAACTCGCTGCATTTATATAAAAAAAATTCTCCATCTCTCCCCTGATTCTTTTGCCAGTTATCTTAAATCTGTGTCCTCTGGTTGCTGATGATCCTGCCAGTGGAAACAGTTTCTCATTTACTCTAACAAAACCACTCATGAGTTTGAACACCTGTATTAAATCTTCAGTTAACCTTCTCTGCTCTAAGGAGAACAATCCTAGCTTCTCCAGTCTCTCCACGTAACTGAAGTCCCTCATCCCTGGTATGATTCTGGTAAATCTCCTCTGCACCTGCTCCAAGGCCTTAACATCTTTCCTAAAGTGTGGTGCCCAGAATTGGACACCATCGTCCTGATGAGGCCTAACCAGTGATTTATAAAGGTTTAACGTAACTTCACAGTGCTACACACTAATGAATTACTTTTTGAAGCGCAGTCACTGTTGTGTAGGCAAACATGAAAGCTAAATTATGGATAGGAGGATCCCACAAACAAAAAACGAGATGAGCAACCAGTTACTGGAGGAGTGTTGGCCTGGACACTGGGACAGCTCCTTAAGCGCTTTGGGACGTTTTACTATGTTAAAGGCGCTATATAAATGCAAGTTATTGTAGTGCTGTGCGATCTTTTACCTCCACTTGAAGTGGCAGACGGGGCCTCGGTTTAACATTTCATCCGAAGAACAGCACCTTTGACAATGTAGCACTCAATCAGTACTGAAGTATCGGCCTACTTTGTGTCCAGTTCCTGGAGTGGGGCTTGAACTCTCAACCTTCTGACAACGGGTACATGTGCTACCACTGAGCCAAGCTGCAATATTGAAGTTAGAACCTATGGCTGTGTCTCCAAATACACAATTATGTGTTGTACAGACTGCAGTGTCTTGAGACTTGCTATGTCGTTTTGTGATTGTCTGAGTTCCTGGAACTCCGAGTACACGGATAAGGAAACACCAAAAGCAAATAAACTTAGCATGAAGAACTTATTTGAGATGGTAATACCTAACGGCATGTTTAATCCCTAACTCAGCATCTTCACCCCGAAATCAACATGTGCTATTTACTGTCTGTTGATGAGCACTGTTTTATTTCCTTCATGTTATCGCAAACATTGGAAAATATTGGAGCGGAAGGGAAAAGCAGCTGTTTGGTTTAAAACAGACTGCCTGATCATCCCAATGACAGTAATCAGCAGACAAGCTCTAAAGGAGGATCTCCCTCTGCCTATCCCACTTCCATGTATCTCCTGACAGGATATAAAAGGTTGGAAATAAGAATATTTCAAAAAACAACATTGGAAATATTGAACCTGGGCTTCCTTGTGTCCAGTGGATTAGAGCCATGGCCAGTGTGTTACTGATACTACACAGACTAGCTAGGGTCCCATCTTTGATCCCTGATCTGTGCTGAGTTAGGTAATTTCTGCCAGGGCATAGGGTGGGGCTGTAGTTGGCCTCTGGCTGTAGGTAAGAAAGGAAAAAATATTCTGCTAATGCTCCCGCACCTGGTCGCTATCTAGTGATCCCTGTCGAATTGTTTGTGTGCGCGCATGTGTTAGGCGAAGAGAATCATAGAAGTTACAACATGGAAACAGGCCCTTCGGCCCAACATGTCCATGTCGCCCAGTTTATACCACTAAGCTAGTCCCAATTTCCTGCACTTGGCCCATATCCCTCTATACCCATCTTACCCATGTAACTGTCCAAATGCTTTTTAAAAGACAAAATTGTACCCGCCTCTACTACTGCCTCTGGCAGCTCGTTCCAGACACTCACCACCCTTTGAGTGAAAAAATTGCCCCTCTGGACCCTTTTGTATCTCTCCCCTCTCACCTTAAATCTATGCCCCCTCGTTATAGACTCCCCTACCTTTGGGAAAAGATTTTGACTATCGACCTTATCTATGCCCCTCATTATTTTATAGACTTCTATAAGATCACCCCTTAACCTCCTACTCTCCAGGGAAAAAAGTCCCAGTCTGTCTAACCTTTCCCTATAAGTCAAACCATCAAGTCCCGGTAGCATCCTAGTAAATCTTTTCTGCACTCTTTCTAGTTTAATAATATCCTTTCTATAATAGGATGACCAGAACTGTACACAGTATTCCAAGTGTGGCCTCACCAATGCCCTGTACAACTTCAACAAGACATCCCAACTCCTGCATTCAATGTTCTGACCAATGAAACCAAGCATGCTGAATGCCTTCTTCACCACCCTATCCACCTGTGACTCCACTTTCAAGGAGCTATGAACCTGTACTCCTAGATCTCTTTGTTCTATAACTCTCCCCAACGCCCTACCATTAACGGAGTAGGTCCTGGCCCGATTCGATCTACCAAAATGCATCACCTCACATTTATCTAAATTAAACTCCATCTGCCATTCATCGGCCCACTGGCCCAATTTATCAAGATCCCGTTGCAATCCTAGATAACCTTCTTCACTGGCCACAATGCCACCAATCTTGGTGTCATCTGCAAACTTACTAACCATGCCTCCTAAATTCTCATCCAAATCATTAATATAAATAACAAACAACAGCGGACCCAGCACCAATCCCTGAGGCACACCGCTGGACACAGGCATCCAGTTTGAAAAACAACCCTCTACAACCACCCTCTGTCTTCTGTCGTCAAGCCAATTTTGTATCCAATTGGCTACCTCACCTTGGATCCCATGAGATTTAACCTTATGTAACAACCTACCATGCGGTACCTTGTCAAAGGCTTTGCTGAAGTCCATGTAGACCACGTCTACTGCACAGCCCTCATCTATCTTCTTGGTTACCCCTTCAAAAAACTCAATCAAATTCGTGAGACATGATTTTCCTCTCACAAAACCATGCTGACTGTTCCTAATTAGTCCCTGCCTCTCCAAATGCCTGTAGATCCTGTCCCTCAGAATACCCTCTAACAACTTACCCACTACAGATGTCAGGCTCACCGGTCTGTAGTTCCCAGGCTTTTCCCTGCTGCCCTTCTTAAACAAAGGCACAACATTTGCTACCCTCCAATCTTCAGGCACCTCACCTGTCGCGGTGGATGATTCAAATATCTCTGCTAGGGGACCCGCAATTTCCTCCCTAACCTCCCATAACGTCCTGGGATACATTTCATCAGGTTCCGGAGATTTATCTACCTTGATGCGCGTTAAGACTTCCAGCACCTCCCTCTCTGTAATATGTACACTCCTCAAGACATCACTATTTATTTCCCCAAGTTCCCTAACATCCATGCCTTTCTCAACCGTAAATACCGATGTGAAATATTCATTCAGGATCTCACCCATCTCTTGTGGTTCCGCACATAGATGACCTTGTTGATCCTTAAGAGGCCCTACTCTCTCCCTAGTTACTCTTTTGCCCTTTATGTATTTGTAGAAGCTCTTTGGATTCTCCTTTGCCTTATCTGCCAAAGCAATCTCATGTCCCCTTTTTGCCCTCCTGATTTCTCTCTTAACTCTACTCTGGCAATCTCTATACTCTTCAAGGGATCCACTTGATCCCAGCTGCCTATGCATATCATATGCCTCCTTCTTCTTTTTGACTAGGGCCTCAATCTCCCGAGTCATCCAAGGTTCCCTACTTCTACCAGCCTTGCCCTTCACTTTATAAGGAATGTGCTTACCCTGAACCCTGGTTAACACACTTTTGAAAGCCTCCCACTTACCAGACGTCCCTTTGCCTGCCAACAGACTCTCCCAATCAACTTCTGAAAGTTCCTGTCTAATACCATCAAAATTGGCCTTTCCCTAATTTAGAATTTTAACTTCTGGGCCAGACCTATCATTCTCCATAGCTACCTTAAAACTAATGGAATTATGATCACTGGTCCCAAAGTGATCCCTCACTAACACTTCTGTCACCTGCCCTTCCTTATTTCCCAAGAGGAGGTCAAGTTTTGCCCCCTCTCTAGTCGGGCCATCCACATACTGAATGAGAAATTCTTCCTGAATACACTCAACAAATTTCTCTCCATCCAAGCCCCTAATGCTATGGCTGTCCCAGTCAATGTTGGGAAAGTTAAAGTCCCCTACTATTACCACCCTATTTTTCTTGCAGCTGTCTATAATCTCCTTACATATTTGCTCCTCAATTTCCCGTTGACTATTTGGGGGTCTGTCGTACAATCCTATCAAAGTGATCTCTCCCTTCTTATTTTTCAGTTCTACCCATATAGACTCCGTGGGCGAACCCTCGGATATATCCCCTCACTACTGCCGTGATGTTCTCCCTAATCAAGAACGCAACTCCCCCTCCTCTCTTCCCTCCTGCTCTATCTTTCCTATAGCATCTGTACCCTGGAACGTTGAGCTGCCAGTCCTGCCCCTCCCTTAGCCATGTTTCATGATTTAGGAGTCTACTGCAATGCCTTTCACAGTCAAATAGCCTGCTGACCCTTATCACCTAGGCTAACACACGAGTAATGGCCAAGGAAGGAGACGGGTGCTTGTGCAATAGTACCTCAGCACTTCCAGGAGAGAGGCAAAAATAACTAACACATGGGACAAATGCTACGTGTAGATGCTTGCTGTACCTATTAGCAGGTGTGAGTTGGAAAGCTAGGATGCTATTGTGTTACCAAACTGTTAGTTAGATTTTGACTGAACGGATCATGTGCTGCATTTTTCAGTGATTAGGTACAGGCGACACTAGCTCAAATCACTGCAGTCTCCACTCGGGTGACATTGCAGAATGTGCCTAGAATTACAGAGCAAACACAAATAGGAATGTTTGCTATTTGTCTGGTGTGTTATTTCCCTGTGACGTGCAGCGAATTAAAACCTAAACCAAAAGCAGAACGTGCTGGCTACGCTCAGCAGGTCAATCTGCAGAGAGAACAGATGAGTTAACACTTTAGGCGCAGACCCATTGTCGCAAATAAAAACAATCTAATGTCCTTTCATTTCAACTTGTGCGATTTGATTGCAGGAGTTGCTCACTGTTGCCTGCTGTGAAACCAGCCAGTTGCCAGATCGGAATCCGAAAACAGAACAAAATTAACTTCCCAAGTGCTGCCCATTTATAGAATAGAATGGGTTGGAGTAGAGAATATATATATATAACTGCACTCGGGATTGAGGTGGTGTTGATAAGGTGCAAATAGATATCTCTAGTCTTTGCTGTGATTGCCTTAAGGCACGCTGCATTCTGTGTATCATCGTGGTTGTTATTGGGACTGTCAGTGACTTGGGAAATGAGATTTTTCTTCTCTGCCCTCTGTTAGTGAAAGCACCGTATTATTATCCTTCCACAGGGCATTTTCAATGGTGAATATTGTCCTCAAATCTCCAACAGTTGTCTCAGTACCTCCATAAAAGATATGATATATGTACTATGTGACAAAGGTGGCAGTAGGAGCATAGACACATAGGAACAGAAGTAGGCTATTCATCCCCTCAAGCCTGTTCTGACATTCATTTAGATCATGGCTGATCTGTACCTCAACTCAATTTACCTAACTTGGTTCCATGTCCCTTGATACCCTTGCCCAACAAAAATCTATCTCTCGTGCTTGAAAATTTCAATTGACCCCCAGTATCTAAAGCCGTTTTGGGGGAGAGAGATCCAGATTTTCACTACCCTTTGTGTGGAAAAAGTACTTCTTGATTTCACTCCTGAACAGCCTGGCTCTAATTTTAAGATTGTGCCCCCCCACCCTGTTCTGGATTCCCTCACCAGAGGAAATAGTTTCTCTACCCTATCAAATCCATTTATCATTTTAAGCACCTCAATTAGATCACCCCATAACCGTCTAAACTCAAGGGAGTAGAAATCAAGTTTATGCAACCTGTCCTCATAAATTAGCCATTCTTTTTCACCATTCTGGTGAAGCTGCGCTGTACCTCTTCGAAAACCAATATATATTTTGTGCGGTGCCCAAAACTGAACGCAGTACTCCAGGTGGAGTCTGACCAAGGCTCTGTGCAACTGAGGCATCACTTGCTCACTTTTGTGTTTCAACCCCCTTGAGATAAAGACCAATATTCCATTAACCTTTCTGATTATTTTTTGTACCTGTGCACTCACTTTATATGAGTTCATGGGCTCCTAAATCCCATTACTCCTTTTATAGCTTTTAGTTTCTTGGGCCAGCCATTTGGAATCTCGGTGCCTAAGCTCTGTTCGTGCTTACTGGCAAGTAGCATTTTGCCATTGTTGGATTATTCACAACGCTCCCCTCTCACTGTCCACTCCCGCCCCCCATGGCAAGGAAAGGCTGTGGCCAGAATGAGGTTTGATCTGTAAATTTAAGCTAATCCAAAACCTAGTCCTACTTGCCCATCCCCGTGCTCACTGACCTGCATTGGCGCCCAGTCCCCCAATGCCTCAATTAAAATTCCCCTCCTCGTGTTTAAACCCTTCCATGGCCTTGTCCCTTCCTTTCTGCAACCTCCTCCAGCCTGACAATTACACCCCCTTTACTCGAGTACAACCAGGGATGAGGGACTTCAGTTTTGTGGAGAGACTGGAGAAGCTGGGATTGATCTCCATAGAACAGAGAAGATTAAGGGAAGATTTAATAGAGGCGTTTAAAATCATGAAGGGTTTTGATAGAGTAAATAAGGAGAAACTGTTTCCAGTGGCAGAAGGGTCAGTAACCAGAGGGCGCAGATTTAAGGTGATCAGCAAAAGAGCCAGAGGCGACATGAAACATTTTTTTACGCAGCGAGTTGTAATGATCTGGAATGTGCTGCCTGAAAGGATGATGGAAGCAAATTCATTAGTAACTTTCAAAAGGGAATTGGATAAATACTTGAAGGGAAAAAATTTTCAGGGCTGTGGGGAAAGAGCAGATGAATGAGACTAATTGGATAGCTTTCAAAAAGCTGGCATGACTGGCTGAATGGCCTCCTCTAGTGCTATATCTATGATACAATGAACTGTGTTCCTCTGACTCCAGGCCGCCCTCTCTGTTGCTATCTCATTGGCGGCCCCACCCCCTGCATTCGCCCCTCTGCCTGTCTCTGCTCTCAAGACCCTCCTTAAAACCCATCTTTGACCAAGCTTTTGGTCACCACCCTCGAATCTGGCTCTGTTTTCCTTACGCTCTGCAGCGTCTTGGGACATTTTCAACATGTTAAAGGCTCTATATAATTGCAAGGAGTTAGTTACGACTTTGTTGGATTTGCAAATGCGGCGTTGCTTTAAAATTGGGTTTATGCTGTGCTTCGGTGTCGCTGAAGGTGTCCCTCTGTGAAGAGGGTGTATTCTGTAACAGTGGAGCAGACTCATATTGCAGAACCATTTCCATTTGGTTGCATGGTATAAATCTGTAGAGAGAGACCGATCTTCTCTATCATGGACAAATTACACTGTCCAAATTTGGACTATTTTATTTGTAGTCCATCGCACTGCCTTATTTGCTTTGAGAGGGAGGTGTGCTGCACTATAACCAGGATCTCTGGCAGTCTGCAGTGTTCAAACACTTATTTTTAACGCTAAGACTTTTCACTGCTGGATTCGTCGCTTAGACTTCTGTAAAAACAAATTGCAACAAACTTCTGAGAGGATTTCTGTAACTTTGCATGTACGATGACCGGTTCCTGCGGTCCCCAGTGTCAAGTCATGAGACATTCCGTGATTAGTATCGACGTGATTTTAGGCTTGGTTTAGGGCCTTTTATATTATAGGACTGCTAGGGAGCAGTACTGTCCCGAACTTCATTTTCAAATCGTGCAGCCAGCCTCTACAGATTGGCTGCTGCACAGCGTAACGTAATTGTCGTGAAGTCGTTAACTAGTGATGTGACAAAGCACAAAATATGGGACTGGGACCTATACTTGATAACTGGGCACAGTTAGATCACAGGGGCAAGCACCAAGACCCAGGGTCTTCCTGGCCATCGGTTGAAAATAAAATCCTGCAATTTTAAGTTGCTTGTATATTCTTTGGCTACCAATTCCCAGTGTCTTACAGCCAACAACGACAGAGCTAAACTGGTAGAGTATTTGAGAGCATTTTTCGACATGTCTGCCAGCAGTCTTAACGGGATGAATTTATGTAGTGACATCACAGCGTCCTCACACACGTTTAGTAGCCTTGTATTGAGGTCCAAACAGGCTAGCCAAAATGTCATGGCCACTCTGTGCATGTGCTTCCACTTTGCCACTGGTTTACAGGGAGACCGAGGGTGCCATTTAAAAGTAAAGACTGGAGAAAGGCACTCCTGGGGGCTGCTCTCCCAAGATCCAGCCTACAATGAAGACAGCCCTTTACCTTCATTTGACTGCTGGTTACAGGAGACTTGAGTTGGGGGACTCAGCAGCAACAACCAAGAACAACATAAGAACAGCTGGAGAGACATGAGCAACTTCTAAGATTTTTTTTTTACAAGAGGGTGTGACCATTACTCTGTTTAGCATCCAACACCTGGTTCATACGAGTCGTCAGTGCATCTGAGGAGGGACACGTTAGATTACTGGGCGTTCACAGGTAATTGGACTGTGTTGGCTCTTTCTCAGCTGGTAATTAGCTACTACTGCTCGGGAGTTTGCATCTGGTTAGACCGCACCTGGAGTACTGTGAGCAGTTCTGGGCACCGCACCTTCGGAAGGACATATTGGCGTTGGAGGGAGTGCAGCGTAGGTTTACTAGAATGATACCCGGACTTCAAGGGTTAAGTTACGAGGAGAGATTACACAAATTGGGGTTGTATTCTCGAGTTTAGAAGGTTAAGGGGTGATCTGATTGAAGATTATAAGATATTAAGGGGAAACGGATAGGGTGGATAGAGAAAAACTATTTCTGCTGGTTGGGGATTCTAGGAGTAGGGGGCACAGTCTAAAAATTAGAGCCAGACCTTTCAGGAGTGAGATTAGAAAACATTTCTACACACAAAGGGTGGTAGAAGTTTGGAACTCTCTTCCGCAAACGGCAATTGATACTAACTCAATTGCTAAATTTATATCTGAGATAGATAGCTTTTTGGCAACCAAAGATATTAAGGGATATGGGCCAAAGGCAGGTATATGGAGTTAGATCACAGATCAGCCATGATCTTATCAAATGGCGGAGCAGGCACGAGGGGCTGAATGGCCTACTCCTGTTCCTATGTTCCTATGTATTGTAGAACTGCTATATCTGCGTGGCCGCACTCAGCCCCTGTTGTGGGGATGATTTCCACGTGTTTTTCTGCAATGTCGTTGCTTGGTTCAGATTCTGGGAGAGCGACGCTGGTCCACAGTCCCCTGTTTTAAAAATATAAACGAGAGCAACTCGCGCGCGGCCGCTGCTCTCCTGCGAGCCGAACCAAGCCAGCTCCAGTGTGAAAACACCTCTACTGTTATTCAATTTCGGTGCTTTTTACCGTTCAGTAGATGTGCTGCTTTCTGCTGCCTTGGTTCTGATCTCTGCGCAGGATGGCTCTAAAACAGGAGCCCCTACTGCTCCACATGTGCCCAGTTCCCACCTGCTGACAGTGTGGCACATGTTGTCCTGTACAACATGGCAAATGGGATATTGAGTTGGTCTTGCGTATCAGTCCACCTGCTTCAGTGGTAAAACGCAAGACCCAACAAAAGGTGTGTCTCGCTGTCATCTATTGCGTAGCAGCTGATCCATTTCCATTTGCCAGTGCCATTAACCGTCAACCTTAAAGACTGTCGTCCTGAGTCACTGGCTAATCTAACTTAGAGGTGATATCAGAACTGAGAGCTTAACTATCAGGAAAGACTGAACAGGCTGGGGCTCTTTTCTCTGGAAAAGAAGAATGGGGGGGGTGGCCTGATAAGTCTTTAAGATTATGAAAGGGTTGATGGGGTAGATGTAGAGGAAGTGTTTCCACTTGTGGAGACCAAAACTAGGGGCGATAAATGTAATATAGTCACTAATAAATCCAATAAGGAATTTAGGAGACATTTTTATCACCAGTTAGAATATGGAATATGCTACCACATGGAATAATTGAGGCGAATAGCATAGATGCATTTAAGGGGAAGTTAGATAAGTACATGAGGGAGAAAGCAATAGAAGGATATGCTGATACGGTTAGATGAAGTCGGGAGGGAGGAGGCTCCTGTGGAGCATAGACCAGCTGGGCCGAATGCCTTGTTTCTGTGCTGTTAATTCTATGTAATTTTGTTTTTGGTTGAAGGAGGAATCTTGGCCTGAACACCGGGAGAACTCCCTGCTCTTCAAAGAGTGCACATGAATAGGCAGATCAAGGTTTGCTTTAACATGTCCACTTCAACAATTCCGCACTCCCTCAGTACTGCATTTAAATGTCAACCTAAACTATATGCTTAAATCTGGACTGGGGCTTGAACCCATGACCTTCTGACTTGGGAGAGTGTGCAGCCAACTGAGCCAAACTGACACTTGTATGAAGACTGTGTGAATTTTGTTGGTCGTCTTGTACATTTCTGATAATCCAACTCCTCTTGAAAGGAAGAAATAATTGGACTATCAGTCAGGAAACTGCTTTAATACTGATTGGATTGCTGAGCATGGCTATAATCAAGTTGCTGTACCCACCTAGTGCCCTACGCTCAGTGTTTGTGTGTGTGCGAAAAATATGATTCAGGCACTGCTTGTGCCTCTGAAAAGTGAAAATCGCCAACTTATTTTAGTGATGAATGTCAGTCAACTGTGACTAGCTTTTCCCTTTGTAGTTTTCATATTTTAACCACTAAACTTGCTCGAGGCTGTGAATTTTGTAAATGGCTTGGGATAGTGAGCAGACAACCCGAGGAGATATTACGAAATTCACATCCTCGAGCAAAATGTGAGGTTAGAATGAACGGTCTCCCCCCACAGGACAGCGACAGTGTGGAACAGACTACTGATTCAAGTAGTTAACTGTGGATTAGGTGATGCAAAGGAACTGGATTGATACCTGTTGAGGATTGTGGAGTTGAGAATAGATCTGTTTCGATTCACGGGGTTAGTGAGAGATAAAGGAAAGCTTGGATTGGGAGGGGTGTAGCGGGCAGGCACGCTCAATATTTGAAGTGGACTGGGGAAGAGTGGGCTTGATGGTCCAGATGCCCTTCCTTGCTCTAAGTTTCATGCTCTTTGTGCGTTCTCTATTTCTAGTGGTGAAGGAATTCCAGGAGTACGTGGAGCCTGAGGAAGGATCTCAAGGGTCCCCGCAGAGGAGAGCTCCGGTGTCTGGTCAGGAAGATGAGGAGGTGGTTTTGCCGCTGGGCGAGAATGTACTAACGCACAATCTGGGCATCCCAGTACTGGTTGTCTGCACAAAGGTAGGTTTGTTGTCTATTGAGCTTTTGGTATCTCAAAAAAATAAATCTGTGGATGTCCATTTGTTCATAGAATGAGTTGAGCCGGAGCTTGTGAAAGGTTTTTTTTAGCAGTTAAGGAGTGTTGTTGTACTGGACCATGAGAGCTCATCTCTCCAGTGCAATCGCTATTATACAGTTGTAGTTGCTAATTTTGTACTTTACCAACCATACTATCAGGTGAGGCCAACACATTGCCTGGTGATCTAGTGACTTATTTGAACCAGGAAAGTCCCTGGTTTATATCGCGTTAGTTGATCTCAGCTGGACCAGCAATAGGCCCGGTACTGTTGGGCTCAGTGCTATCTAGTGACCTCTGCTAGAAAATGTGCGCGCGCGCACGCATCTGGTAAGAGCAGGATTGGGCCTGATCTTGATTTCCCCCCTCTAGTCAAATAACCTGTCAGTCTAGGCTCACACAAGAGGAATGGTCACTTGGGTGAGATTCTGGCTGGGTGCCAGTGCCTGTGAAACAGAACCCCAACCAGAGTCAGCGCCTCCAGGAGAGAACGGAAGAGAAAAATAATTTTACTTGGGAATGGTTGCAGTGCCTTAAAGTTAGTATTCCTGCCTCAGACAGGATGAGGAGTGAAAACAGCAGTCATCCCTGGAATGTCATGTTGTATAAACAGGAACGTTCCTGTTTGTTTAATATTGAAAGATCAAGATCATGAGCAGCAAGATCTTGGAACGCCTTTTGCTTCCCAAGCTCACTCAAGTCGCACATCATCCTGACTCGGACATATATCGCCGCTCATTGTTGCTGTGTCAAAATCCAGGAATTTCCTACCTGTCACCATCATAAGGACACCATCACCACAAAGACTGAAGTTCATGAAGGCTCACCACCATTACCTCGGCAACAAGGGATGGGCAATAAAAGAGGCCTTTCCAATGACACCCACATCCTGAGAAAATATAATAAACAGAAATATGTTGGTGGCTGTGCTTTATCGGGAAGGGAGAAAGATGAGGATGTGTGTTGTTGGAGCGGTGCACTGTGGTTGTGACTGGCTATGTCGTGGTATAAAGATGCCCCTGAATTTTTCTTAGGAAGATGGAATAGGGAGGCGTACACCAATACACGGAATTGGAAAAGGCCACTGTGCTTCGAAAAATCCCAGGCTCTGCTCTCCATCTCATACTCTTCATCCCCTCTCGAATTCATATCAAGTCATGGTCAGTCCCATATACTCACTGCTGCCTGTGTAAATCTAAACTGCCCACTTTCCCATGTCTGGCTTGAGTCTGTCTCCTCCACAATTGAGGAAGAGAGCAGGTTAACAAATTCTGCCCCCCCCCCCCCCCCCCCCCGCAAACTTCTTAGCATTAGCAGGAAGTCCCTTGTTGGCTGCTTGAAGAGGAAGCGATAGTGATGGTTAAGGAGCAGTGTCCCCATTTTTTCTCTCCCTGATCCTGTCCTCACCTAGTACCTACCTACACATAATTTAGAGTGGGGTGGGCAAAGGGGTGTCACAGGATAATAATCAGGAGAGAAAACCCTGACTGACGTCTGTTTTCCTTTCCAGTTCCTAGCCTTGGACACTGAATAGTTGTAGCACCGCTGCCTCGACTGAGGTCAGCTAACTCCGTATCGAACCCGAGTATCTACCTATCTGCATGGCTCAGTACCACACTGGGCTATATATTTAATTTATTCAGTAAGCCATGGTGAGAGCTGGAGTAACAATTAGCAGTGAGTTTGAGTTAGTAACTCAATCCGAGTCTGCTCATGTTTGAAGGTTCTCCAGCATTGCTGTCACTCGCTCTGTCATCAGAACAGCTTGATTGAATTACTAGCATGTCGCTCACTGCTGTCTGTCGATTAAATCTCTCTTTCTATATTTAAACTGCTGGAGTGGTTTTAAAAGTGCATCATAGTATATGTCGTCTTCACCCAATTAGGCCTTTGTCATACTTTTTAAAATCTGTTTTTAAAGGGGCAATGAATAGGGAAAGTGATTTTCCATCAAGTGTTTAATATTCCTTAATTTTTATTGGCTTATCAAAGTACAATCATACATATATTTCTTGAAGCTATTGCACATATAAGTGTACATTTGCTTTATGAAGCCATTATATATTTAAGTTAACATACAGATTTTGAAGCAGAGACTGTACATTTACACATATATATATATAAATAATGAAGCCACTGTACATTTTGGTTGCATGGTGCTTGAGGGAGGATGCGTCCATGTTTCTTGGCCTGACTGTGTGCACTGGGAGAAATAGGGGTTTGAGGCAGCTTCTTCGGACTTGAATTGTAGAGGTTAGTTAGTCCTGGTGACAGTATTCTTAATCCTTTTTATTGTCCCTTTCAACTTGTCAAAACCATGGCCACCATGAAGTTTGATTGTTTTCTCTGCATCTCCCCTGAAAGTGTTGACTTGTGATGGGGTGCAGTCCCACAGCTACTCGCCCAAATAACCATTCATCAAGTGTGAACCCAGATGGGGAGTGTCGGGATAATCAACTGTGGTGGGCATCACCCCCTTCTCCCCTTAACCGACGACAACATTTTCCAGCAGGAGCTCCTGAAGTAGCGATCGGGCATCCTATCTGATTTTCCCCACACCCACCTTTAACTCGGGGTGCTGACACCATTCATCGAGCCCCAAGTGCTGCCGCAGCTGAGTTCCGATTACTAAATGAACCTGGAACCTTCCTGTATTAATCAGCACTCAGGCGTGTGAAAACATCGGCCATGTGATTACAGTCATTTGGCGTAGGTTCAGACACAGCCCAGTCCGTGCAATGCTGCCCGTCTGCTGTATTCTGGACATTAGCTTAAAAGTGACATCTTCAGGCAAAGATCAGGTACTGCAATGGGGCGCCGCATTGTACAGCACAGCAAGTGGGAAGAGTTTGACTGAAACGGTTTGGTCCAACCAGTCCGTGTTGGTGTTTATTCTCTACGAGCTGTAGTCCTAATCCCATGTGGTTGCCCTGTTCCCATTTCCATTAATTCCCCTTTCAACCACCTACCAGATCTGCTCTTAAATGTTGACATGGTCTCTGCTTTAGTTGCTCACTCCACTAGTAAACAATTTTACAACACCAAGTTATAGTCCAACGATTTTATTTTTAATCCCACAAGCTTTCGGAGGCTTCCCCCTTCCTCAGGCAGTGTGGAAAGGTCTTTTCCACACTGCCTGAGGAAGGGGAAAGCCCCCGAAAGCTTGTGGGATTAAAAATAAAATCGTTGGACTATAACTTGGTGTTGTAAAATTGTTTACAATTGTTAACCCCAGTCCATCACCGGCATCTCCACATCACTCCACGAGTGCATTCCACAGCTTTACAACCCTCTGTGTATAAAAAAAAAATAAAGCTCCCCTGCTCTCTGTCTTAAATCTCTTATATCTAATCTTCTATCTATGTCCCATTGTTCCTCAATCACTGGAAACAGTCTGTTTCTACCTACTCTGTCCCATCCCTTCATAATTTTAAACCCCTGTATCCAATCACCCTGTAAATCTCTTCTGATAAAAGCAGCCCCAATTTTTCAAGTGTTTCTTTGTCTTTGTATTTTCTCAAACCAAGCAGTAGCCTAGTGAAGAGAGTCCATTCAATCTGCCAAGAGATCTTCAAGGATTGAAGGAAACGTTGCTTTTTTTCAATGGCGGCTTGAGCATTGTGGAAGTTTGTGCTGGAGAAGAGGAGCTCACAATTGGACACTGAGTATGTGGCACACCCATTCAAGGCTGTCCTATCTGCTCGTGTGCCTAGGCAACAACGCTGTCAACAACCCCTTCCAAACCTCCAGGGGCACAACATTTGATCAGGGCAAACTAGCAAATAAGAAACATAAGCACAAATGGGACTGAGATGCCTGGGCTTTTTGAGGGCCAGATTTCCCAGGCCCACAGGCCATAGTATCGACACTCCTCTGTGCTCTTTTCCCAATTACTTGTATTTATGTGATGGTAAAGGTAACGTACAGATTGGGTTTTCCAATTATTTTAGTTTTATTTTGAGTGTCTTGTCCTTGCTGTGGATCCAAAGGGTTCTGGAAACCACCCCCCTCCCCAATTTAAAGGAAGCCTTGGTTGCCCCTGGACAGCAGATAGGAGCAGCAACCTTTCACTGTTTATTTCCCGGCTCCCATAATTGAATGGCTCTGATGCCAGTTGCAGCGTCTGGCAGCACCCCGATTTTAAAATTCTCACCCTTGATTTCAAATCCCTCCATGGCCCCGTCCCCTCCCTATCTCTAACGTCCTCCAGCCCTACAACCCTCCCAGATCTCTGCAGTCCTCCAATTCTGGTCTCTGGCGCATCCCCGATTTCCATCGCTCCACCATTGGCGGCCATACCTTCAGCTGCCTAGGCCCTAAGCTCTGGAATTCCCTCCCCAAACCTCTCTGCCTCTCTACCTCGCTCTCCTCCTTTAAGACGCTCCCTTAAAACCTACCTCTTTGACCAAACTTTTTGTCACCTGTCCTAATATTTCCTTCGGTGGCTTGGTGTCAAATTTTGTTTGATCTCTCCTGTGAAGCGTCTTGGGACGTTTTACTATATTAAAGGTGCTGTATAAATGCAGGTTGTTGTTGAGATAAAGTAACTCAGCACATACCAGAGATCAAGGGCGGGATCTGCTTGATTTGGAGGGCCAGCACTACACCTCCCTCGGCAAGCTACTTGCTTTGCACAAGAGCAGCCAACGTTTCCCCTCGGCAGCCTTAACTATAGATTGGTTACACTGAGCCCGTTCAAGTATGGGAACATATTGGAGGTGAGTAATAGGACAGGGTGTGAGGCAGTGCTACAGCTCATGCTGTATAAATATGAGTGCACTGTCTGTTTCCTTCACAGTGCTTGATGGTTTTGTAGCATAGTCTTGGGTGTCTTGTGACTTTTGATGCAATGTTTTGGATATCATGTGATGTGTGGCTGAATGGACTGTTGTGAATGCTTGTCTTTTGATTTAATCTTTCACCATATTCTTTGAATATCCCTGCTAATTTCCTACCCTCTTCCTCCTGAAGGTGCCCACTCTTGCTGGGGTACCATTCCATGGAGCACAGTAATATAGTGGTTGTTACTGGACTAATAATCCAGAGTAGGAGAGTTCGAATTCAACCATAGCAGTTTGAGAATTTGAATTCAGTTTTCAAAAAAAAATTTGGAACTAAGCTGGTATCAGTAAAAGTGACCATGAAGCTGTCAATTGTTGTAAAAGCCCAACTGGTTCATTAATGCCCTTTAGGGAAGGAAACCTGCCGTCTAGGGCTATATGTGACTCCAGTCCCACAATTGCCCTCCGAAGTGGCAAGCAAGCCCCTCGGTCGTTTCAAACCACTACATGCAACAGCTTCAAGAAGAAAACCCATCACCATGCCAAACAGGGATGGGCGATTAAAATGCCAGCCTTGTCAGCGATTCCCCACATCCCAAGCATGAATTTTTTATAAAGTCCGTTGGGGTAGGGGGAGGTATTATTCATCTTTCATCTCTAGGACCTGAGTTTTAATCTGGCCCAGAGTGAAGGGATGGAAATCTCTGCACTAGCTGTAAGAGACCTGTGTGAAATGAGTTCAGATCGGCAATATGTTGTATAGAGAATTGCAGGCACCGCACTTTGGGGTTGTGATGTGCTGCGCTGCCTGTGGCGACCTTGTCTGGAAACGTACTATTTTCTTGTCTCTTTCCACATTATATGTATTAGAAACAGGCAATAAGATTCATTCTGGGGGTTTAGAAATGTATAAAATAGCTCTACCTATGGTGTATTTACGATTGCTGGGTTTTGTTGTCGTCAGTCCCCTCGTACTGTATGTGCTCATCTGTTCCTCTTTTTCTCTCTCTTGCAGTGTGATGCAGTCAGTGTACTAGAGAAGGAACACGATTACAGAGACGAGCACTTTGATTTCATTCAGTCACATGTTCGCAGATTCTGCTTAGAGTGTATCCTTCAGCAAAGTACAAACCAGCCGATGTGCGGTGGTTGACTCCCTAACCCTAACCCTTCTATAGATGGTGCCTTTGCTTGGCAGCTCCTCACGTCACCAGTTAGATATGGATAAGATAAATACCTTTCATAAATAGAGACATGGAGTACAAAAGACAGGAAATGATGCTAAATCTTTATAAATCATTGATTAGGCCTCAGCTGGAGTATTGTGGCCAATTCTGGGCACCACACTATAGAAAGGATAATAAGGCCCAAGAGAGAGTGCAGAAGAGATTTACTAGAATGGCACCAGGGGATAAGTACATGAGGGAGAAAGGAATAGAATAGGGTTAGATGATGAGGGGTGGGATGAGGCTCGTGTGGAGCATAAACACCGGCATAGACCAGTTGGGCTGAATGGCCTGTTTCTGTGCTGTAAAATTCTGTGCAATTGTATGAGGAACTTCAGTTATGTGGAGAAACTGGAGAAGTTGGGACTGTTTCTCCTTGGAACAGATAAGGTTAAGGGGAGATTTGATAGAGGTGTTCAAAATCATGAATGGGTTTGATAGAGTAAATAAGGAGAAACTTTGTCCAGTGGCAGAAGGATCGGTGATCGGCAAAAGAGCCAGAGGCAACAGGAGGAAACACGTTTTACGCAGCGAGTTGTAATGATCTGGAATGTGCTGCCTGAAAGGGTGGTGGAAGCAGATTCAGTAGTAACTTTCAAAAGGGAATTGGATAAATACTTGAAGGGAAAAAATTTACAGGGCTATAGGGAAGGGGACTAACTGGATAGCTCTTTCAAAGAGCCATCACAGGCATGATGGGCTGAATGGCCGCCTCCTGTGCTGTACCTACTATGATTCTATGACAGGGAGAGATCAATTCATCTCATTGCTGTTTGTGGGACCTTTCTGTGCCACAAATTGGCTACCTTATTTGCTTGCAAAACCATGCAATAACTTTTTAATTAGCCATGATTGCGTTTGAGACATCCTAAGGATGCGAAAGGCACTCTATAAATGTAGCAATGTGCTTTTGTCATTACCCTCTGCCTCTCTTCCAAGGACCATGAAGAAAATTAAATTCAAATAAGGACTCCTGAGGGACTGGCATCAGCTGTCCTTTTTGCAGGTGTCCTTATTTTCAAAATGGTCACTGTGCTGTAAAATTACAGTAGAATGGGGAGTTCTTTACCCAGCATCCATAGTGGCGGAGACACTATTCTCGGGACAGAGCCGAGCCAGCATTCAATCCCAGAGAAACTTCCCTAACCCTGGGATCGAGCTGTGTGAGCATTCAATCCCAGAGAAACTTCCCTAACCCCGGGATCGAGCTGTGCCAGCATTCAATCCCAGAGAAACTTCCCTAACCCCGGGATCGAGCTGTGCCAGCATTCAATCCCAGAGAAACTTCCCTAACCCCGGGATCGAGCTGTGCGAGCATTCAATCCCAGAGAAACTTCCCTAACCCCGGGATCGAGCTGTGTGAGCATTCAATCCCAGAGAAACTTCCCTAACCCCGGGATCGAGCTGTGTGAGCATTCAATCCGAGAAACCGCCCTAACCCCGGGATCGAGCTGTGTGAGCATTCAATCCGAGAAACCGCCCTATCCCCGGGATCGAGCTGTGTAAGCATTCAATCCCCGAGAAACCGCCCTATCCCCGGGATCGAGCTGTGTAAGCATTCAATCCCAGAGAAACCGCCCTAACCCCGGGATCGAGCTGTGTGAGCATTCAATCCCAGAGAAACCGCCCTAACCCCGGGATCGAGCTGTGTGAGCATTCAATCCCAGAGAAACCGCCCTATCCCCGGGATCGAGCTGTGTAAGCATTCAATCCCAGAGAAACCGCCCTAACCCCGGGATCGAGCTGTGTGAGCATTCAATCCCAGAGAAACCGCCCTATCCCCGGGATCGAGGTGTGCGAGCATTCAATCCCAGAGAAACCGCCCTATCCCCGGGATCGAGCTGTGTGAGCATTCAATCCGAGAAACCGCCCTATCCCCGGGATCGAGCTGTGTAAGCATTCAATCCCAGAGAAACCGCCCTAACCCCGGGATCGAGCTGTGTGAGCATTCAATCCCAGAGAAACCGCCCTATCCCCGGGATCGAGCTGTGCGAGCATTCAATCCCAGAGAAACCGTTCTGTCCCTGGTTCAGAGCCGAGTGAGCATTCAATCCCAGAGAAACCGCCCTAACCCCGGGATCGAGCTGTGTGAGCATTCAATCCCAGAGAAACCGCCCTATCCCCGGGATCGAGCTGTGTAAGCATTCAATCCCCGAGAAACCGCCCTATCCCCGGGATCGAGCTGTGTAAGCATTCAATCCCAGAGAAACCGCCCTAACCCCGGGATCGAGCTGTGTGAGCATTCAATCCCAGAGAAACCGCCCTAACCCCGGGATCGAGCTGTGTGAGCATTCAATCCCAGAGAAACCGCCCTATCCCCGGGATCGAGCTGTGTAAGCATTCAATCCCAGAGAAACCGCCCTAACCCCGGGATCGAGCTGTGTGAGCATTCAATCCCAGAGAAACCGCCCTAACCCCGGGATCGAGCTGTGTGAGCATTCAATCCCAGAGAAACCGCCCTATCCCCGGGATCGAGGTGTGCGAGCATTCAATCCCAGAGAAACCGCCCTATCCCCGGGATCGAGCTGTGTGAGCATTCAATCCGAGAAACCGCCCTATCCCCGGGATCGAGCTGTGTAAGCATTCAATCCCAGAGAAACCGCCCTAACCCCGGGATCGAGCTGTGCGAGCATTCAATCCCAGAGAAACCGCCCTATCCCCGGGATCGAGCTGTGCGAGCATTCAATCCCAGAGAAACCGTTCTGTCCCTGGTTCAGAGCCGAGTGAGCATTCAATCCCAGAGAAACCGCTCTGTACTTGGGACGGAGCCGAGTGAACATTCAATCCCAGAGAGTGAGCGGTTTCTCCGCCGCTACAGGTGCTGGGTAAAGAGCTCCCCGTTCCACAAAAGCAGTTTCTTTCACAAAACCAGCTGCGGCCTTGCGAGAATTTGGGGGCAGAAGGGAAACAGGCTGCAAGGAGAAGCGCCAATGATCCCGACTCGGTGAAAGTTCCAGATACAGCAGCATTGCAACAGTCTCCCATGTATTAAGTTGTAAAAGGGCCTGGTGCATTGAAGGCGGTCCATAGTTTGTAATTTGCAAGTGTCCGTGGTCTGAGTGGCCTCTTGTATATTTTACCATGTAAGTTATTTGGGCGCCTCAGTAAATGTCTTTTTTAGCAGGTGTCTTTTTTTGGGTTTGACCGTTTATACAAGTTTTACTGCACTCGCAGCATTGGGTTATTAGAAAACCAGTTGTGGGTTTGGTGGGAAGTTATCTATTTTCTGTGAGGCGTGCTTTCCTGATGTGTTCAGGCATTTTAGCCAGTGAGTTGCTGAGCCATACAGACCAAGAAAGGCCCAGGTTCAGGGCCCAGACCTCAGCCAGGACGTTAGGAAGGGGGCTGGGTTAGGGAAGGGAAATTCAAGGCAGGGTTTCCACTCCTGATTGCTGCGGGGGTTACTTCTGCATGTTTGGATCTCTGACAGGATCAGACTCAGTGACACCAACAGTCAAATAGCTTCCTGATGACCACAGTCAAGGTTCACGCATGAAGAATTAATTGAATTAATTAATGGCCACTTGGGAGAGGCACCAGATGGTAGTGTGCACCTGTGGAACCAGACGGGGAAGAGAGAATAAACACGTTTAAAAATAATTCTAAGGGGGAAGGGCAGAAACACACAGAAGACATTGATTTGAAAGCTGAGAACAGTGTTGAGTTGACTGGCGGCTGTGTTGGTTTAAGTGTCACCATAAGCACAGGCATGCCGTCATAAGCCAGTTCTGAGCCGGGATGCCCAAGACTCATTTGATTCAGCAATTCTCTTGCTTTACCTCAAAGAATTACAACAACGTCTTCACTTTTGCTGCAACTTGAGAAATTTGTTTTCTTTTTAAACCCTCACATCCCTGAATGTCTGTCTGAGCAAGTTTTTGTTTTCTTTATGTCCCTTCGGGCAATGGTTGAGGTGCAAATATTAAACCAAGGCTAGAAGCTGGTAACTGTTTTAATTATTTTGTTTTAAGTGTGCTTGTCAAGGTAAGTGATCAGTACCAGAGAAAACCATTTTACTCACACTTTCCTCCTCTCCCTGCCACGCTCGGGTCAAACACGATTCCCAAGCAAATAGTTTCCTTAACCAGCGTTTCAGATGGTGCTGCCTTGATTTATACGTCAATAAAAGAGGAGAAGAATGTTGACCTCTTATATAAATATCTCGTCCACAAAATGTACGGCTTCCAGTTTGTTACGCCTGCCTTAGTGGTAGAAAAAGATGCGGTTTTTATGTAAGTACATCAGTACACTCACAACGCGCATCTTAGAGTAAAATACAGTGACTTAATGCTGGCTGGTTCTGATCAGCCTGAACCTGATCGCACTTTTCAATTTGCCGAATTCCTGAGCCAAGCCATTAAACTCTCATTCACCATCACTTGTGTTTACTTAATGATTGGACTTTGCGGCGTTATGCACTTTTTAAACAACAAAAAATGGGGAATCCCGGTCTAACCTGTAACTGACCCCACCGTTGATTTCAAGAATCGCCGAGTAATTGCGTCTTGCAGTCTCAAAGCCACAGCTTCACCTTTGGCAGGATAGTAATGCATTCTATTTTGCCAGCAGATCTCTGCTGGTGTAGCTCACGTTGAGCCAGAGGATATGCTGAAGTGTGACGCCTGAAGTGTGACGGGAAGTAAATGTGATACAGGAAGTGCGTGTTATATGCAAGTCTTTTTAATATAGATTGATACGGTGTGATGTTCCTGTCCTTGTAAAATAGCACATCCTCTGATTTACCATGAGCAACACCACAGTATAGAATTTTTTTAAAAGTAGCAATAAACTGCAAATGAAAATGGAAGCAGAAAGTGTCAGAAATGTACAGCTGGTCAGTCAGCATCTGCAAAGAAAAAAGACTGGAATTGATATTTCAGATGTGTGCCCTTCATTAGAACTTAAATCACCCCTGTTGTTTGTGATGGTAGCTGCACAGTTTAACAGGATCTCTAGTACGGTCAGGTGCTGAGGAGCCTCCCCCTCCCCCATACCGTTTACGGTGCACTTAATTCCAACCCATCCCCCTGCCCTTATTTTCCCTTCTGATCTGAAAATGTTGGCTGTCGTGCAGTTCCCTGGGAAACAGCTGGGACATGAGTTGACATCCCAGACTCTGAGTGCAGTGTGTATTCCCCTCTGGGATAGATGTGGCGAGTTTCAACAGTTTATTTGCGTGAACCCAGACTGAGCAGTGAGCTGCCCAAATTCAATCACCCTGCCTTTCGGAACAGGAGGAGGCCATCCAGTCCTTCGAGCCTGTTCCACCATTCAATTAGATCATGGCTGGTCTGCACCTCAGTACCGTTTGCTCCAGCTTCTGACACACACAGGTGTTTTTTAAATTCTAATGAAGGGTACCCACCTGAAATATCATTACCCGTCCGTTCTCTTTACAGATGCTGACTGATCAGCTGTACGTTTCCGCAGGTTCTGTTTCCAGTTTTAGATTTCCAGCATTTGCTGGGTTTTTTTTTATTAATTAAAAGCTGAAGTGTTTTGCGTACCCTAGTTCCCCACTTGGCTCTGTGGCTAAGGATTTGTTGTTGACCTAAATAGCAGCAGTAGGTCAGTGGTTCGACACAGAATGTGTGCCCGCGATTAGCTGTGGAGGGAGGGCACTCAGTAGCCGAGCATTTGACTGGAGATGAAGAGGTGGTTGATTCACACCCAGCCGCCTCCTGGTTAAGAGAAGGTGTGTGCGCGCGCAGACTTAAGTTTTCTTCTTCAGGGAACGAGCAGGGTTTAAAGTCGTTGGCTCTCGTGTGAAGCTAGCAGTGGTGCAATGGGCATCCTCTTGTGCTGAAGTTTCTGAATGCACGATTCTACAGGACAAATGTGCAGACAAGGACTTGCAAAGTAATGTAGCGGAAGGTGATTTTTCGTGTCTGCGCCCTAGAGGCACCGACACTGATTTACCTCTTAATTTACTTCTGGATTCTCTAGCCAGAAATACCCACGACTTCACCATGCAGCGAGGTTCCAATCTTGGCCAGGGTCTGTTGGGTGGGGAGAATGAAAATGAATGCTGAACAAAGGACGGGTACTTTTTCCACCGGCCAAGGCAAGAGAGCAGTGGGGTCGCCCAGCGTGAGCTGACCTCTCACACCTGTCGGCTGCATCGTTGGGAGATTATGAGCAGGTCGCCTGCCTTTGCCTTGTTTTCAGATCCCTCCATGGCCTCGCCCCTCCCTATCTCTGTAACCTCCTTCAGCCCTACAACCCTCCGAGATCTCTGCGCTCCTCCAATTCTGGCCTCTTGCGTATCCCTAATTTCCAATGCTCCACCATTGGCGGCCGTGCCTTCAGCTGCCTCGGCCTTGTGCTCTGGAATTCCCTCCCTGAACCCCTCTACTTCTTTGACCAAGTCTTTGGTCACCTGTCCTAATATCCCCTTATGTAGTTTGGTGTCAATTTTTTGATCGCTCCGCGAAGTGCCTTGGGATGTTTTGCTATGTTAAAGGTGCAATATAAATGCAAGTCATTGTCGTGTGACACACTAAATAGCTGAAATGTGTGGTTGGGGAAGGAACGTTGGGGCAGTTTTTAGTGGCCAGAATTTAGGGGATGAAATGAATTGCAGGCAAATTTTGTGCCCAACGTGAGGCATGCTGGAAACCAAAGCCGGAAATACACAGCAGGCTGATTGGCATTTGATGCAGAATAGGCAGGAGGGTGTAGATCCTCCAGAACTGAAGCCTGAGAAATAAGCGAGCCCCTTGTTTAGGTAGGAGGGGGTGTCAGAAACCCCATGCTGCAGTCACTGAGACGGAGTTAGTTGGTTGAATGACATGCAAACTGCTTAGTAGAAAAGCAAGAACCTGTTAAAATGATATAAAGAATATGCGAATGAGGCAAAGAAAAGACATTGGACAGATTAAAAAGTGGAAGCAGCTCTGATCAGCCGTGGCTCGGTATGTAGCACTCTCTCCTCTTGAGTCAGAAGGCCATAGGTTCAAGTCCTACTGCAGACACTAGCACGTTGTCCTCTGAGATTGTTAGTTCTGTGGGCCCATGCCCACTTGTAGCTGAATTGAGACTGCCCAGACTAATTTCTGTTAATCTATTACTGCTGGCTGCAAGGGTCCGATCACCCCATCGGTATAGGTTATATTTGAACACGAGTCTCTGGTGAAAGGCAGGCGTTTAACGCACTGCGCCCCTCAAGCCTGCATTGATTTTTTTTTTCGATGTTTGAGCTCATGTTCAACATTTTGTTCAAAGGAGTGAAGATTATTTAGAATTACATAGAATGTACAGCACAGAAACAGGCCATTCAGCCCAACTGGTCCATGCCGGTGTTTATGCTCCACACGAGCCTCCTCCCTACTTCATCTAACTCTACCAACATATCCTTCTATTCCTTTCTCTCTCGTGTTTATCTAGCTTCCCCTTAAATGCACCTATGCTATTTGTCTAAACTACTCCTTGTGGTAGCAAGTTCCATACTCTAACTACTCTTTGGGTAAAGAAGTTTCTCCTGAATTTCTTATTGGATTTATTGGTGACTATCTTATCTTATAGTCCCTAGTTTTGGTCTCCCACACAAGTGGAAACAGCTCTGTGTCTAACTTATCGAATCCTTTCGTAATCTTCAAAGACCTCTATCAGGTCACCTCTCAGCCTTTTTTCTGGAGAAAAGATCCCTGGCCCCAGTAGATACTTAGTTCAGGTGTTTTCTTGGATTCCTTGATTCTGATGGGTGGTGATGTACCCCCTACATCCAGTTCATGTGCGTGAGGTTTATAATTGATTTTAAATGCTTCTGCCGTGGTGGTTTACTGTTGGTTCTGCCTGTTTTTCAGTCCTGCAGGATGGGACAAAGATAAGAAAATTGCTATTTTACATGAGAACTTTGCGACAGTGAAACAAGACGACGCCTATGAAGATATTGTAGGGAAGCCTCTGGTCAAAAAGGTACCTCAGATGATAAAAGTCCTCCCTACATTCACCTCCGAAGCATTGCTCGGCTTTGCCAGGTTAAAGCTGCTCCCATCCCCGACCATCTCACCTGTCTCTCACTTTTCCTTCTCCTAAAGGCAGCAACTATAATGATCAGGACTGGCTAAGCGCCCTGCTCAGCTCTGACGCGCCCCACACAACTGAGCAGCCTTCCGCCTCATTGCCTGGGCCCACACATGGAAGCATGGTCTCTCGGATGAGGTACTGAGGGCTGCTGCTGCTGCTGCCCTTGACCCAGCTTAAGGAGTGTAAAGGTGGGGAGGGGCAGGTCAGAAGAAATTATTTCATACAGAACATTGGTGGAATGTGGAGCACATAGCCGCAAAGTGGCTATTGATCAGTCAGTCTTGGCTTTTAAGTGGAAGCTGGACAAACGTGAAAATATTAAAGGCGGTGGGGAAGGAGCTGGGAAATGTGACTCGCTCCTGCCTGGAGCTAGCAGGAGGGACAAACGTGATGGGCTGAATGGCTTCCCTCTGTTTCAAGCATTTGAAGTGCTGCCTTTGAGAAGCAGAAAAAAAAATTGGGGAGGAACTTTTTTTAAAAAACGTTTTTGGCGAAGTTTTGACAGGAATGGAAAGTTTTTGGTTTGTGTTGACTTTAAGTGACTCTAGGTCAGTGTGGGGCCAGCTGGGAATTTGCAGACGAGGCGCTCCACACCAGCTCTCGGTATCCTTTAGTTAGCCACCAGACTCCACCTCACTGAGCGGTGACTGGTGGAGGTGGCCCTTAGATCAGAATCAAAGTGTCAGCTGACCTATGGCGGGAGAGCAGTAGGAGGTCCCGAAATTGGCCTCCAGTACCGAGAAACTAGGGATGGTTCCAAGCTCCTGATAACTATCCGGTGACTCCTGCTGGAAAGTGCATTTGGGTGGGTGTCAGGAGATAATGGGATCAACCTCTGAAGCACTCCGTAGCTGAATAGTTTAGTCTTGCATGATTTTTTTCCCCCGTGCTTCTAAAAATGATTAGTGATCAGAGGTGGGGAGTCTTGGCTCAACCTTGGCACCCTTCCCACCCCCCCCCCCCCCCCCCTTGCCAAAACAGGCAAACTAGGGTTGCCAACTCCAGTTGCCCATATTCCTGGAGGTTTCATCACATGACCTCCAGCCTCCAACTGCCCAGCCCAGTCAAACAGCCTTTATTCCCCCATCTCCAATATTTTTATAACTAAGCTAAAGTGTTTCAAAGAAAATGAAAAAAAGCACACAATTATTTTCAACGCTCCCTATGATTTATCTCCCAGGTTGCTCGCAGCAGGTTAATCTTTTAATTCCCGGAGGATTGGCAACTCTAAAACAAACAGCCTGCCAGCACTCGTTGAGCTCGCACATGAAGACTGGCTCCTTAGGGAGCTACTGACACCCACACAAGCGTACTCCAGCACCCCCTTTTTTTTTGAGATTTCATTTAGAGTATTGCATTCAGCACTGGGCACCGCACGAAGGAGGGGATGCAATGCCGATTCACCAGAATGATACCGGGGCTAAAAGGGTTAAATTGAGGACAGGTTGCATAGTCTATGCTTATAATTTAGAAGATTAAAGGGGTGATCTAATTGAGGTGTTTAAGATGATTAAAGGATTTGACAGGGTAGATAGAGAGAAACTATTTCCTCTGGTGGGGGGAGTCCAGAACAAGGGGATATAACCTTAAAATTAGAGCTGGGCCGTTCAGGGGTAATGTCAGGAAGCATTTCTTTACACAAAGGGTAGTGGAAATCTGTAAAACTCTCTCCCAAAAAGCTGTTGAGGCTGGGGGTCAATTGGAAATTTCAAAACTGAGTTTTTTTTAAGCAAGGGATACGCAATCAAGGCGGGTGGGTGGAGTTAAGATACAGATCGGCCGTCATCTGATTGAATGGTGGAACAGGCTCGAGGGGCTGACTGGATTCCTCCTGTTACCAAATGTTCCACCAAAGAGTTGACTGCTTGAGAGAAAAAGAAGGAATTTTGCTGCTCTTTCGATGCCACCATCCGTATATATTCACTTCAGATTGTGTCTTTTTCCAGCCAGTCCATGATAAAGAAGTGGCAGCGGAGGACGAGCAAGTTTTCCTCATGAAGCAACAGGTGAGATTGCGCCGACGTGAGTGTTGAGGTCATCGGTGCCCTCCTTCTCCTTCTCCTGCCTCGGAACGACCTTCACCTCACGGGACGGGAATGCTCCCGTGACCTGTGCGGAATTTCTTTTTGGTCTCCTGTCCGGGAAAAGCTGGAGTTTGTGGCCCTCTGGTGGTGGCACTGCAGACTTCGACCTTCCTTGGTATTGCCGTTACCCTTTCATTTTTAAGCAGCTATATTTTAAACGGCCGGGAAATAACGTCACTGTACGCAGCCTGTTCCCCAGGGGTCAGTGCTGGGACCACTGCTTTCCTTGATATATATTAATGACCTCAACTTGGGTGTACAGGGCACAATTTCAAAATTTGCAGATGACAAAAAACTTGGAAGTGTAGTGAACATTGAGGAGGATAGTGATCGACATTAAGAGGATATAGGCAGGCTGGTGGCATGGGCAGACACGTGGCAGATGAAATTTAACGCAGAAAAATGTGAGGTTATGAATTTCGATAGGAAAAATGAAGAGAGGCAATATAAACTAGAGGGCGCAATTCTAAAAGGGGTACAGGATCAGAGGGATCTGGGCGTACATGTGCACAAATCATTGAAGATGGCAGGGCAGGTTGAGAAAGCAGTTTAAAAAAACATACGGGGTCCTGGGCTTTATAAATAGAGGCATAGAGTACAAACGCAAGGACGTCGCGATGAGCCTTTTATAAAACACTGATTCAGCCACAACTGGAGTATTGTGTCCTGTTCTAAGCACCGCACTTTAGGAAGGATGTGAAGGCCTTAGAGGGTGTAGAAGAGATTTACTAGAATGATTCCAGGGATGAGGGACTTTAGTTACATTGATAAACTGGAGAAGCTGAGGTTGTTCTCCTGGGAACAGAGAAGGTTGCGAGGAGATTTGATAGAGGTGTTCAAAATCATGAAGGGTCTAGACAGAGTAGATAGAGAGAAACTGTTCCCATTGGCGGAAGGGTCAAGAACCAGAGGACATAGATTTAAGGTGATATGAGAAACTTTTTTACACAGGGAGTGGTTGTGATCTGGAATGCACTGTACGAGAGAGTGGTGGAAGCAGATTCAATCATGGCCTTCAAAAGGGAACTGGATAAGTACTTGAAACGAAAAAATTTGCAGGGCTATGGGGTTAGGGCGGGGCAGTGGGACTAGCTGGATTGCTTGTGCATAGAACCAGCGATGGACCGAATGGCCTCCATCCATGCTGTAACCTTTATGATTCTAATTCAGATTCAGGTGGACTGGCATCTATGAACTGGCTCTCTGCATTTACAGTGCTAATTTCTGGCTCCCTAATCCTGACAGCAGACCCATAACCCCCTGTTTTATTTTAAAAAGGGTGTCTTTGAGCCTGTCGCAGGGATGAAGAAGCCCGATTAGTGAGCATCAGGTGGCAGCTCACCGGCCCTGGAGTCGGCACCAGTATAAACGCAGCTTTAGAGAGTTACT
This sequence comes from Heptranchias perlo, assembly GCF_035084215.1. Classification (NCBI taxonomy): domain Eukaryota; kingdom Metazoa; phylum Chordata; class Chondrichthyes; order Hexanchiformes; family Hexanchidae; genus Heptranchias; species Heptranchias perlo. The sequence continues at coordinate 62,073,913 of NC_090340.1, read as the reverse complement.
AGATTTTGGAAAACCGCTACAAAGAAAGGCAACAGTTCAAGTGGAATGCCCACCACCACCACCTCAGGACAACGAGGGACGGGCAATAAATAACGCCTTGCCGGCGATGCTCACATGCCCAGAATGTTTTTTTTTAAACATCCTCAGCGCAAATCCTACATTTTCAAGGCAATTACTGAATTTTTTGGGGTGAGAAGGTGCAAGGTTAGATTGTGACCTCATTTTCCCTCCTCCAGCCTGAATTATGTTCTCTTTTCTCTTGACTTCCCCAGCCGATGAACCAGGAGTGTGGGGAAAATGATTTTGCAGCTCCACCTCAAGGGTCCACCTACGCTGCTGTGAACCACTGGGTGGCGCTGAGGGACCAGCCTCGTGCCGAGTCTGCTTCCACTTCAACAACAACTTGCATTTATATAGCGCCTTTAACGTAACAAAACGTCCCAAGGTGCCAGCCACGTGGAAAGGCCGGGCGTAGCCGTGACTGGCACCTCTGGTCTGGGGTAAAACTGCGGGTGTGATGATGCTGTATATTAGCACTGCAACTCACTTCGCTACCCTTATGCCGTACATCTCTGGGAACCCTGCTCCAATCTAGCACAGTCTGGTGGGCCTGTAAAGTTATTGGTTTTTCAGAGTTCATTCTCGGGATGTGGATGTTGCATTTATTGCCCACCCCTAGTTGCCCTTGAGACGGTGGTGATGGGCCGCCTTCCTGAACCGCTGCAGTCTACTGAGATACCATTGAGTGGTTTGCTAGATCCGTTCAAAGGGCAGTTGAGAGTCAACCACGTTGGCGTGAGACTGGAGTCACATATAGGCTCAGACTGGGTAAGGCCGGCAGGTTTCCTTCCCCAAAGGATATTAGTGAACCATTTGGGTTTTTACGAAAATTCGACAGCTTCATGGTCACTTTTACTGATACCAGCTTTTTATTTCCAGGTTTCAAAGTCTCATGGTGAGATTCGAATTCACATTCTCTATTATTAGTCCAGTAACAGAACCACTACACTACCGTACCCCTCTGTTGTGGCTTTGAGTTTTACAATGCATCACATTAAAAATAGATACGATATAATCATTCTCTTCCCTTCTCTTTCGCTCCACCCTGCAAAATGGGATTGCACAGAAAAACAAGTGTCTGATCAAATGCTGGCTTTGACCATCTGCTCACGTCCCAAAGCTTAGTCTGACCATTGTAAACAATTTTACAACACCAAGTTATAGTCCAGCAATTTTATTTTAAATTCACAAGCTTTCGGAGGCTTCCTCCTTCCTCAGGTGAACTCAGTCTGACCAGGAACACAAGCTGATATTGATGACTTGACAAATGCTGCAGTGAGGCTGCCACTTTCTCTGTCTGTGGTGAGACAATATCACCCCTTTCAGATGTGTTCTAACCCTGTGTACCCTTTCTCTTGCAGTCTCTTCTTGCCAAACAACCTGCCACTCCTTCAAGACCTGCCGTAAGTCTGAACAAAAGAGCTTGAATTGTCTAAAATGAAAACTTGTGTTTGTTTATTTTTTTAGAAAGGGCTGCATGTTCCTCTGGACTGCCCCATTATCCCCATGTGGAGAGAGCCCCAATGCACTTAACCGGCGTGTCCAAAGATGCCTGTACATTTGCGCCGCTTTTTAATTCAAATTCCGGGAGGCCAACGTCCGTGAGCTCTCTAATCCCACCGGCCGATTTCAGAGTCTGGGTCTTCTGCTAGCGCAAGGGAGTTAGAGTTAGCAATGTGAATGCTGGGAGCTGTCTCACGGCCTCCTGGATTCAGACAGATGCAATATAAAAGCAGGTTAAGTTGTTCTTGTTGTCGTTCCTTGTGCTGCAGAACTGCCGATGTAGAGGCAGCCTGAGAATGGACAGTTACTGCGGAACTCCTGATTTCAGAATACCACGTGGAGGTGCTCCCGCGAGGTAGGCCAGCTGCCTGTCTGCTGAATTCACCCTGTTGTTACTGCAGACCAGCTACAGAGCATCAGCAGGACAACTGCACATGTGCAGCTGGCGTGATGAGTTTATTATTCTTGCCGTGGACCTTCCTTAATTTTTTTTTTGTGAGGAGAGGAGAAAGTGATGCGGAGCAGTACGAAAGCAGTTTGAATTTATTGCTGAGGGAGGCGATTGGGCCCATCGTGTCTGTGCCGACTTTTTGCAAGAGCAATCCAAAAATCAACTCCACTGTCCCGCTCTCTCCTCTTAGCCCAGTATCTTCCTCCGCTTCAAATATTGATCCAGTTTTCCTTTTAAAAGATGCAACGGTCCCTGACTGAACCACTCCCTGTGGCAGAGGATTCCATGCTCCAATCCCCTGAAGAATATTTTCCTGCCCTCTTTCCTCACCATCTTAGTGACCATTTTAAATTGATAATTCTCGTTCCTGACTCCCCAACCAGCTGAAATAGTCTTTCCCTGTTCACTATCAAAACCAGTCACAATTTTAAAAAACCCATAAATCTTTTAGCCTTCTCTGCTCCAGTGGAAATAGTTAGAATCTCTCTCCTTATATAAGAAAGACAGACTTTAGTGCCTTTCACGACATCCCAAAGCACTTTACAGCCAGTGAAGTATTTTTGAAGTGTACGCATTGTTGTAATGTAGGAAACGCAGCAGCCAATTTGTGCACAGCAAAGTTCCACAGACATGAGATAATGACCAGATAATCTGTGCTGTTGATTGAGGGATAAATATTGGCCAGGACACTGGGGAGAACGCCCCTGCTCTTTGAAATAATGCCTCAGGATCTATTATGCCCATCTGAGAGGGCAGATGGGGCCTCTGTTTAATGCCTCATCTGAAAGACGGCACCTCCAACAGTGCAGCGTTCCCTCAGTCCTGCTGAATCTTACACAGAGCACTTAATAGGATCAAACGAGAATATATTGAACTCTGAAAGTATATGCGCTGCCCTCTCAAGGCATGAGATTAAATTATTCATCAAATGGGGAAGCTGGCTGCCAATCTCCACACGAGATAGTCAGGCGAAGAGAAAAGGGAGATTCCAAGATGTGAGTCTGCATTTAGTGATTGCAATCTTCTGTTACTGAGCAGTAGAAAGTCACCAGCTTTAAGATCTGGAATTCCACTGCCTGAAAGGGTGGCGGAAGCAGATTCAGTAGCAACTTTCAAAAGGCAATTGGATAAATACTTGAACAAGTCAATATTTGCAGGGCTATGGGGAGTGGGATTAATGGGATAGCTCTTTCAAAAGAGCTGGTACAGGTGCGATGGGCCGAATAGCCGCCTCCTGTGCTATATGATTCTGTAGTGACCTGGCAACCATGGGCGATCCCGTGTGGGTCACGGGGTTGCGTCAGTTCACTGAATGTCAGTTTTTGGATGTTGTCACAGGGTAAAGGGAGCTTCTCCCATTTTAAGGCCAACCTGAAATGCCGGAAGCGGGGTAAGTATCATCGCATCCCAGCGGTGTGAAAATGCTGATTTAAAAAAAAAAAAAAAAATTTTTTTTTAACAGATTTAAAAGTCCAACTTGAACAATGTGTTTTCTTGTGATTGCTCTCAGGATTCTCCAAGGCCACCGGGTGGCTCCCCCAGGACCCCAAGACAACCAGGTGGGACAAACATGGTGACTGCGGTCCCACCCATCACATCCGGAACCCCGAAAGGTGAGTGCTGTAAGCAACAGGTGAAGAAAGGTAATTTGTTACCAGGAAAGGCTGAACAGGCTGGGGCTCTTTTCTCCAGAGAAGAGACGGCTGAGAGGTGACCCGATGGAGGTCTTCAAAATTATGAAGGGTTTCGATAGGGTTGATGTGAAGATGTTTCCACTTGTGGGGAAGTCCAAAACTAGGGGCCATTAATATAAAATATTGACTAATAAATCCAATAGAGAATTCAGGAGAAACTTGTTTACCCAGAGAGTGGTGAGAATATGGAACTCGCTACCACAAGGAGTATTTGAGGTGAATAGCATAGTTGCATTTAAGGGGAAGCTCGATAAACATATGAGGAAGAAAGGAATAGAAGGATCTGTTGATAGGATGAGATGAAGTAGGGAGGGAGGAGGCTCCTGTGGAGCATAACCACCAACATGAACCTGTTGGGCCGAATGGCCTGTTTCTGTGCTGTGTATTCTGTGTAAAACTGTTTCCAGTGGCAGGGGGCTTGGTAACCAGAGGGGCACAGATAGGATGGATACTAAGGAGCTTTTTCCCTTCGTTGAGGGTTCTATAACAAGGGGACATAGATTCAAGGTAAAAGGCGGGAGGTTTAGAGGGGATTTGAGAAAGAACTTTTTCACCCAGAGGGTGGTTGGAGTCTGGAACTCACTGCCTGAAAGGGTTGTGGAGGCAGGAACCCTCACAACATTCAAGAAGCATTTGGATGAGCACTTGAAATGCCATAGCATACAAGGCTACGGACCAAATGCTGGAATATGGGATTAGAGTAGACAGGGCTTGATGGCCGGCGCGGACACGATGGGCCGAAGGGCCTCTATCCGTGCTGTATGACTCTATGACTCTATGTAACCAGAGGACACAGATTTAAGATAATTGGCAAAAAAGCCAGGGGGGTGATGAGAGAGGGTTTTTACTCAGCGAGATATATGATCTGGAATGCACTGCCTGAAAGGGTGGTGGAAGCGGATTTGTTAGTAACTTTCGAAAGGAAATTGGGTAAACACTTAAAAAGGAAAAAAATAGCAGGGCTGTGGGGTAAGTGCAGGGGGAGTGGGACTAATTGGAAAGCTCTTTGAGAGCTGGCACAGACACGACGGGCCGAATGTCGTCCTCCTGTGTTCTGATTCTACCATCCATCCCAGGACCCTCCTATTGCCTGATCCCAGCAGAGAAGTTGTGTCTTGGACAACTACACACTTGCGGTGCCAACTCCACCGCTTAACACTCCAAGGACCTTCCTTATCCCTTCCCAAATTTAGTGGCAGTGTTACCTTCCCCACATTGTAAACCCCGACCCGTACCCCTTTTTAAAAAAAAATTGCAATTGTCCTTTGGAGACCTGGCATCCCCTACTGGCCACAATTTATTACATTCCAGCAATTCCATTGCTCCACCAGGGGCAGTCTTACACAGGGGCAGGAGTAGGCCATTCAGCCCCTTGCGCCTGCTCCACCATTCAGTTAGATCATGGCTGATCTGTCTCTCAACCCCCATTTACCCACCTTTGTTCCATATTCCTTGATATCCTTGCCTAATAAAAATCTATCGATCTCAGTCTTGTAAATTTCAATTGATCCACAGCCTTTTGGTGGGGGAGAGTATTCCAGATTTCTTGCATCCTTTGTGTGAAGAAATGCTTCCTGATTTTACTCCTGAATTGCCTGGCTCTAACTTTAAGTTTGTACTCTCTCTTGTTCTTGATTTCCCCCATCATGAGGAAATAGTTTCTCTGCATCTACCCTATCAAATCCTTTTATCATTTTTAGATTAATATAAATTCGTGTTAGAATGTCCTATACAATTCGTATACCTTCAACAAAAAAAAAATCATGGATTACCTCAGGATTATGCCTTGCCCTTAATACTGGGAATGTACATACTGGGAAGCCACAGATCCTGTGAAAGCTTACAACTGGAGAAAGGAAGGTTTAGGGAGACTTTAATGAGGTATTCAGGATTCTAAAGAATAGAGGTATATTTAACCCCAAAATTGGCTCAGTGGCAGGAAGCAAAGGGTAATGGTCGACAGGTGTTTTTGCGACTGGAAGGCTGTTTCCAGTGGTGATCTGCAGGGCTCAATACTCGGTCCCTTGGTCTTTGTGGTATGGACTTGAACGTAGGGGGCGTGATTAAGAAGTTTGCAGATGATACAAAAATTGGCCGTGTGGTTGATAGTGAGGAGGAAAGCTGTAGATTGCAGGAAGATATCAATGGACTGGATAGGTGAGCAGAAAAGTGGCAAATGGAATTCAATCCAGAGAAATGTGAGGTAATGCATTTGGGGAGGGCAAACAAGACAAGGGAGTACACAATAAATGGGAGGATACTAAGGTGTAGATGAAGTGAGGGACCTTGGAGTGCACGTCCACAGATCCCTGACGATAGCAGGACAGATAGATAAGTTGGTTAAGAAGGCATATGGAATACTTTCCTTTATTAGCTGAGGCATAGAATATAAGAGCAGGGAGGTTATGCTGGAACTGTATAAAACACTGGTTAGGCCACAGCTCGAGTACTGCGTACAGTTCTGCTCACCATATTACAGGAAAGATGTGATTGCACTAGAGAGGGTGCAGAGGAGATTTACGAGGATGTTGCCAGGACTGGAGAATTTTAGCTTAGATAAGATTGGATAGGCTGGGGTTGTTTTCTTTGGAACAAAGGAGGCTGAGGGGAGATTTAATTGAAGTGTATAAAATTATGAGGGGACTAGATAGAGTGGATAGGGAGGACCTATTTCCCTTAGTAGAGGAGTCAGTGACCAGGGGGCATAGATTTAAAATAATTGATAGAAGGATTAGAGGGGAACTGAGGAGAAATATTTTCACCCAGAGGGTGGTGGGGGTCTGGAACTCACTGCCTGAAAGGGTGGTAGAGGCAGAAACCCTCAATTCATTTAACAAGTACGAAGTGCTGTAACCTACAGGGCTACGGACCAAGTGCTGGAAAGTGGGATTGAGCTGGATAGCTCTTTTTCGGCTGGCACTGACATGATGGGCCGAATGGCGGCCTCCTGTGCCACAGTTTTCTATGATTCATTTTTCGACGTATCTGCAAACTCTAATCGGTGGGGGGATGCAGCTTTAAGCTCAGAGGAAGCAAGTGGACAGACTGTTTAGATCTCCCTACTTCCGACAAAGTGCGTGGGAGAGATTGTCCAGTGTTTCTGGGCACTGGAAAGGTAAATATCAAATTGAAAAGGATTGACAATAAGAGAGATAGAGGTTAGAATGCTGCTCTTTGAACTTTGTGACCATTTTAATGGACTCCTGCAGACCTGTGACTAACCCCAGTTACTAAAAGTGCTCACTGCATCGATAATTCTAAAAAAAAATTGAAGCCGATTTTTTAAAAGCTCTCCACGCAGTGCAGTTTTTTGACCTCTGGTTGAACTCACTCAGGATGGAGTCTGTACTTCCAGAGCACTTCTGAGACTGATTACAGCTGCATTACTCCAGTGAGCACTTAGCTGTGATTAAGTAACTTGCGAGTGTGACACAGCGCAATTCATCTTCTTGAGATCAGATTTCACTCGAGTAAAGGGTGGGGAGACGGGTCTTTCTGCAATTAAGTTTTAGTGACCGATTGTACAAAACAAATTGCCCGTGTGAGACTCTCTGAATTCAGTATATTATCATATTAAGGTTACAGCACGGAAGGAGGCCATTCGGCCCGTCGAGTCCGCACCGGTTCTGTGCACGAGCAATCCAGCTAGTCCCACTCCCCCGCCCTATCCCCGTAGCCCTGCAAATTTTTTCCTTTCAAGTACTTATCCAGTTCCCTTTTGAAGACCATGATTGAACCTGCCTCCGCCACCCCCGAGGGCAATGTAGTCCAGATCCTAACCACTCACTGTGTAATCACCCAGAGCTGTTGTACAGTTTAAAATCGATGACTGCAGGCAGAAGCCTGAGCACCAGAAGGCCCACTTCTCTAGTTAAACGTAACAAAACTGGCTTGGTTCTTTTGATCTCCTTATTCCAGAATCAGAGAATGGTTACAGCGCAGAAGGAGGCCATTTGGCCCATGCAAATTTTTTCCTTTCAAGTACTTATCCAGTTCCCTTTTGAAGGCCACGATTGAATCTGCCTCCACCACCCCCTTGGGCAGTGCATTCCAGATCCTAACCACTCGCTGTGGAGAAGAGATTTTCCTCACCATCTTTGGTTCTTTTGCCAATCACCTTAAATCTATGTCCTCTGGTTCTTGACCCTTCTGCCAATGGGAACTCTATCCACTCTGTCCAGACCCTTCATGATTTTGAATACCTCTATCAAATCTCCTCTCAACCTTCTCTACTCCAAGGAGAACAATCCCAGCTTCTCCAGTCTATCCATGTAACTAAAGTCCCTCATCCCTGGAATCATTCTAGTAAATCTTTTTTTATTTGTTCATGGGATGTGGGTGTCGCTGGCGAGGCCGGCATTTATTGCCCATCCCTAATTGCCCTTGAGAAGGTGATGGTGAGCCGCCTTCTTGAACCGCTGCAGTCCGTGTGGTGAAGGTTTTCCCACAGTGCTGTTACGAAAGGGAGTTCCAGGATTTTGACCCAGCGACGACGAAGGAACGGCGATATATTTCCAAGTTGGGATGGTGTGTGACTTGGAGGGGAGCGTGCAGGTGGTGGTGTTCCCATGTACCTGCTGCTCTTGTCCTTCGAGGTGGTTGAGGTCTCGGGTTTGGGAGGTGCTGTCGAAGAAGCCTTGGCGAGTTGCTGCAGTGCATCCTGTGGTGAAGGGAGTGAAAGTTTGGGGTGGTGGATGGGGTGCCAATCAAGCGGGAACTTTGTCCTGGATGGTGTCGAGCTTCTTGAGCGTTGGAGCTGCACTCATCAAGGCAAGTGGCGAGTATTCCATCACAATCCTGACTTGTGCCTTGTAGATGGTGGAATGGCTTTGGGGAGTCAGGAGGTGAGTCACTCGCCGCAGAATACCCAGCCTCTGGCCTGCTCTTGTAGCCATAGTATTTATATGGCTGGTCCAGTTAAGTTTCTGGTCAATGGTGACCCCCAGGATGTTGATGGTGGGGGATTCGGCGATGGTAATGCCGTTGAATGTCAAGGGGAGGTGGTTGGACACTCTCTTGTTGGAGATGGTCATTGCCTGGCACTTTTCTGGAGCGAATGTTACTTGCCACTTATGAGCCCAAGCCTGGATGTTGTCCAGGTCTTGCTGCATGCGGGCTCGGACTGCTTCATTATCTGAGGGGTTGTGTATGGAACTGAACACTGTGCAGTCATCAGCGAACATCCCCATTTCTGACCTTATGTTGGAGGGAAGGTCATTGATGAAGCAGCTGAAGATGGTTGGGCCTAGGACACTGCCTTGAGGAACTCCTGCAGCAATGTCCTGGGGCTGAGATGATTGGCCACCAACAACCACTACCATCTTCCTTTGTACTAGGTATGACTCCAGCCAATGGAGAGTTTTGCCCCTGATTCCCATTGACTTCAATTTTACTAGGGATCTTTGGTGCCACACTCGGTCAAATGCTGCCTTGATGTCAAGGGCAGTCACTCTCACCTCACCTCACCTCTGTAATTCAGCTCTTTTGTCCATGTTTGGACCAAGGCTGTAATGAGGTCTGGAGCCGAGTGGTCCTGGCGGAACCCAAACTGAGCATCGGTGAGCAGGTTATTGGTGAGTAAGTGCCGCTTGATAGCACTGTCGGCGACACCTTCCATCACTTTGCTGATGATTGAGAGTAGACTGATGGGGCGGTAATTGGCCGGATTGGATTTGCACCCTCTCTAAGGCCTTCGCATCTTTCCTAAAGTGCGATGCCCAGAACTGGACACAATACTCCAGTTGTGGCCGAACCGGTGTTTTATAAAGGTTCATTACTTCCTTGCTTTTGTACTCTATGCCTCTATTTAAAAAGCCCAGGATCCCGTATGCTTTTTTAACCACTTTCTCAATCTGCCCTGCCACCTTCAATGATTTGTGTGTAAACACCGCCAGATCGCTCTGTTCCTGCACCCCCTTTAGAATTGTGCCTTCTAGTTTACATTGCCTCTCCTTGTTCTCCCTACCGAAATGTATCACTTCACGTTTTTCTGTTAAATTTCATCTGCCACGAGTCCACCCATTCCACCAGCCTGTCTATATCCTCTTGAAGTCTATCACTATCCTCCTCACTGTTTACTACCCTTCCAAGTTTTGTCATCTGCAAATTTTGAAATTGTGCCCTGTACACCCAAGTCCAAGTCATTAATATATATCAAGAAAAGCAGTGGTCCCAGCACCGACCCCTGGGGAACACCACTGTACACCCTCCCTCCAGTCTGAAAAACAACCGTTCACCACTACTGTTTCCTGTCCCTTAGCCAATGCTGTATCCATGTTGCTACTGCCCCCTTTATTCCATGGGCCGCAATCTTGATGATAAGCCTACCATGCGGCACTTTATCAAACGCCTTTTGAAAGTCCATGTGCACCACATCAACTGCATTGCCCTCATCTACCTTCTCTGTTACCTCATCAAAAAACTCTATCAAGTTAGTTAAACACGATTTGCCTTTAACAAATCCGTGCTGGTTTTCCCTGATCAATCCACACGCGTCCAAGTGACTGTTAATTCTGTCGTGGATTATCATTACTAAAAGTTTCCCCACCACTGAGGTTAAACTGACTGGCCTGTAGTTGCTGGGTGTATCCTTACACCCTTTTTAGAACAAGGGTGTAACATTTGCAGTTCTCCAGTCTTCTGGCACCACCCCTGTTTCTACTGATGTATGGAAGATTATGACCAGTATCTCCGCAAATTCCACCCTTACTTCCCTCAGCAACCTAGGACGCATCCCATCTGGACCGGGTGACTTATCTACTTTAAGTACTGCTAGCCTTTCTAGTCCCTCTTCTTTATCAATTTTTAGCCTATCCAGTATCTCACTTATATCTTCCTTTAAAGGAACTCTGACATGCATCTTTTTCCTTGGTAAAGACAGATGCAAAGTACTCATTTAGTACCTTAGCCATCTGCTCTGTCTACATGAGTAGATCTCCTTTATGGTTCCTAATCGACCCCACCCCTCCTCTTATTACCCGTTTACTGTTTACTTGCCTGTAGAAGACTTTTGAATTCCCTTTTATGTTGGCCGCCAGTCTATTCACAGTCTCTCTTTGCCCCTCTTGTTTCCTTTTTCACTTCTCTGAACTTTTTATATTCTGCCTGGTTCTCACTTGTGTTATCAACCTGACATCTGTCATACGCCCCTTTTTTCCATTTCATCTTACTCACCATCTCTTTTGCCATCCAGGGAGCTCTGGCTTTAGTTGCCCTACCTTTCTGCCTCGTGGGAATGTGCCTAGACCACCTGAACCATCTCTCCTTTAAAGGCTGCCCACTGTTCAATTACAGTTTTGCCTGCCAGTCTTTGATTCCAATTTACCCAGGCCAGATCCGTTCTCATCCCATTGAAATCAGCCCTCCTCCATTTGAGTATTTTTAGTTTAGAGTGGTCTGTCCTTTTCCATAGCTATCCTAAACCTTAGGATACTATGATCGCTGCTCCCTAGATGCTCCCCCACTGACACTTGCTCCACTTGGCGCGCCTCATTCCCTAGAACCAAGTCCAGCAATGCCTCCTTCCTCATTGGGCTGGAAACGTACTGGTTAAGAAAGTTCTCCTGAACACATTTCAAAAATTCTTTTTCCTCTATGCCCCTTATTATTGTTATCCCAGTCTTCAAAAGTACTTAATTGGCTGTAAAGCGCTTTGGGGTGTCCTGAGGTCGTGAAAGGTGCTACAGAAATGCAAGTTTTTATCTCCTATTTCCCCCCCCCCCCCCCTCCTTTCTGTTTGAGTCCTTCTATTGATTCTGATGGGGTCCCACCAAGTTTCGGTTTCAGGCTGACTTGGTGTGTAATTCCATAAATCTCTTTTTATGCCAGGTTTCCAGCACTCAGTTTTTGTAAATCTCTCCTTGTTAAGTGTAAAGCTGTGGAGGTTGATTTACAGTGAGGGAGGGCTTTTTAATAAGAAGCAGGGAGGGTGTAACAGGCATCAGAAGGAGTGTGAAATAACACGAGCTGTTGGGGCGATGAAGTGGTGATTTACTGTTTGCAGTAGATTTTTTTTTGTAACTTGAAGGCGCGAGTGGAGATTTGACAACCTAATGAATACTGTAAATATAACTCATTTTCATGCTCCAATTCCCAGCAGCCACATATCATTTGTTAAAACTGATTTATTAAGTCTACCCAAGCACTCCTGCAATAGCTCAGTCAGTAGAGTCATGTAACTGAGCCACACAGACCTGGAAGGTCCCGGGTTCAGTTGCCAGTCTGCGCTGACTTCATCGAGGGTGACAGTAAGGGCACTGCGGTTGGCCTCCTAATCGATGGGTTGGGGAAGAGATTCAGGCAGGTTACCTGGTTCTATCCATCAAACCTCCCCTTCCCCGCCTCACCACTGGAAAGTTGAATGTCAGGTGACGACAGGGATTGGGTTCAGGTGTGACAGTCAGTAATTTGCTGGCACTCGCTTTCTAGGCTTACAGATGAAAGCTATTGATACCAGGACACTTCCCCCCGCCCCCCCCCCACCCAAATTCCACTGCCATGATCTAGGCTCAAGCATGGATAGTGGTCTTGGGTGAGAAAATTCCCCCCCCACCCCCCCCACCCCCCCAAAAAAAGTTCTAGTGTCCACGAGCATTTTGTTCTGAATTCTCCATTCTACCCCCCCCCCCACAACCTCACTGAAGATTCTGAAGACAGTTCCGGGAGCATCGCTAGTCCTCAGACACACCAGCCTAGGCAAGACAGAGGGTCAGAGGGATCTTGATGTGCAAGTTCACAGATCCCTGAAGGCGGCGGAACAGGTAGATAAGGTGGTAAAGAAGGCATATGGGATACTTGCCTTTATTAGCCGAGGCATAGAATATAAGAGCAAGGAGGTTATGATGGAGCTGTATAAAACACTGGTTAGGCCACAGCTGGAGTACTGTGTGCAGTTCTGGTCGCCACACTACAGGAAGGATGTGATCGCTTTGGAGAGGGTGCAGAGGAGATTCACCAGGATGTTACCAGGGCTGGAGCGCTTCAGCTATGAAGAGAGACTGGGAAGATTGGGTTTGTTTTCCTTGGAGCAGGGGAGGCTGAGGGGGGACATGATTGAGGTGTACAAAATTATGAGGGGCACAGATAGGATGGATACTAAGGAGCTTTTTCCCTTCGTTGAGGGTTCTATAACAAGGGGACATAGATTCAAGGTAAAAGGCGGGAGGTTTAGAGGGGATTTGAGAAAGAACTTTTTCACCCAGAGGGTGGTTGGAGTCTGGAACTCACTGCCTGAAAGGGTTGTGGAGGCAGGAACCCTCACAACGTTCAAGAAGCATTTGGATGAGCACTTGAAATGCCATAGCATACAAGGCTACGGACCAAATGCTGGAATATGTGATTAGAGTAGACAGGGCTTGATGGCCGGCGCGGACACGATGGGCCGAAGGGCCTCTATCCGTGCTGTATAACTCTATGACTCTATGACCAGCCAAGTGGCTCTCATAGGAACCAGAGGACGGCATTCAGCCCCTCGAACCTGTTCTGTCATTCAGTTACATCATGCCTGATCTGTATCTTAACTCCATTTACCCGCCTTGGTTCCGTTAACCTTAATACCCTTGCATAACAAAAATCTATCGCTCTCCGTTTTGAAATTTTCAATTGACCCCCAGCCTCAACAGCTTTTTGGGGGAGAGAGATCCTGATTTCCACTCCCCTTTGTGTGAATTTGTGCTTCCTGACATCACCCCTGAATGGCCTAGCTCTAATTTTAACGTAATGCCCTCTTGTTTCGGTCTCTCCCACCAGAGGAAATAGTTTCTCTCTCTACCCTAGCAACTCCTTTAATCATCTTAAACACTTCGATTAGATCACCCCGTAATCTTTTATATTCAAAGGAATGCAAGCTTAGTCTGTGCAACCTGTCATCATAATTTAACCCTTTTAGCCCCGGTATCATTCTGGTGCATCTTCTCCAAGGCCAATATATCCTTCCGGAGGTGCGGTGCCCAGAACTGAACGCAGTACTCCAGATGGGTTCTAACCAGAGCTTTATGCAACTGTCGCCTAACCTCCAGCCCTTTGTATTCCAGTCCCCGTGAGATAAATGCTAACATTCCATTTGCCTTTTAAATAATGTTTTCTACCCGGCCACTAGTTTTTAACGATTTGATTTCTTACTGCCAGGAATGTGTGTGTTAATCTCCTCTCCTGGATGGGAATACGTTTCTCCTCCTCCTCCTCCTCCTCCTCTTCCCCCGCCCCACCCCGGCCCGTCGTTAATGGTACGATTACTCCCCGCTTCCTTCTTCAAAAACATGGGTGAAGAGCCAACGGTCACGGGCACTGAGGTTGGAAACAGGGTGATGCGGTAAATCAGGAAGGAGTAATTAGGTGACGCCAAGTTTGGGTTTTAAAAGCCTGTGAATTATAAGACAAGGTGGTAGAGTTCCCCAGTCTTGAGATCCTGGGAAACAATGAGGTTGATGTGAGACGATTTGATTTTATCAGTGAGATTGCAGGGAGGAGATAAACCATGTGGGATCGCATACTTGGAGCTTGAGGAACAAGGGAGGGACTTTGAGAGGAGCACTGACCACGGTGTTGAGTGGAGAAAGGATGTGATGCTTGGTGAGAGTTTGGGAGTAGGGTCACCCACCAGAAGGAACACTGTTGCTGCATGATCGGCTTTTTGTCGTTTTTCCTCTGAGGGAGGAGCTTAGTGTTTATTTCTTGTGCTTGGCAATTAATGCAAAAGTCCTTGAATGCAGCTACCCCTCATTGACCACGGCACCGTGGTACAGGAGGCCGTTGAAGTGGGGGGGAACGAAAAGGAATGTGGTAGTGGTAGGGGATAGTATTGTCAGGGGGATAGAAACTGTTCTCTGCAGCAGCAACTGGGAGTCCCGAAGGCTCTGTTGCCTGGCCAGTGCCAGGGTTGAGGACATCTCCTCACGGCCGGAGAAGAACTTGGAGGGGGAGGATCCAGTTCTTGTGGTCCATGTCGGAACCATCAACAGGAAGAAATAGGAATGAGGTTCTGCTGAGGGAGTTTTTGGAGCTGGGGTCCAAATTAAAAAGCAGAACCTCAAAGGTAGTAATCTCTGGATTGCTACCTGAGCCACGCACAAATTGGCATAGGGACAAACAGTTTAAATGGTTAAACGCATGGCTGAAAGAGTGGTGTGGGAAGCGGGGGGTTCAATTCATGGGGCACTGGCACCAGTACTGGGGAAAGAGGGAGCTGTTCTGTTGGGATGGGCTCCACTTAAACCCGGCTGGGACCAGTGTCCTAGCAAATCGAATAACTGGAGTGGTAGATTGGGCTTTAAACTACTAAGAGGGAGCGGGGGAGGATAAATTTATAAGTCCAAGGAGGAATGTCAAGGCTGTAGAGCATAGTAGTGATTTGGGTTTTAAAAAAATCACCCGTATGGCCTTCTCTTCCTATTTCTTACGTTAAGAACATAAGAAATAGGAGCAGGAGTAGGCCATACGGCCCCTCGAGCCTGCTCCGCCATTCAATAAGATCATGGCTGATCATCTATCTCAACTCCACTTTCCCGCCCTATCCCCATAATCCCTTGATTCCCCTAGATTAAAAAATCGATCGATTTCAGTCTTGAATATACTCAACGACTGAGCATCCACAAGCCCTCTAAGAATTTTATACATTTCAACAAGATCACCACTCATTCTTCTGAAGTCCAGAGAATATAGGCCCATTCTCCTCAATCTCTCATGGGTCAACCCTCTCATCCCGGGAATCGATCTGGTGGTCCTTCGTTGCATGAGGGCGAAAGGAATAGAAGGATATGCCGATAAGGTGAGATGAAATCGAGTGGGAGGAGGCTCGTTTGGAGCATAAACACTGGCATGGACCTGTTGGGCCGGTTGGCCTATTTCTGTGCTGTAAAATTCCAGGTTATTCTGTGGGCAAGATGCCCTTGGCATTATTCAATGGCTGAATATCAGGGACATTCTGTGGTCAGTTTGGTTGTATTTCCTTCTAGTTGTTGGCAGGGAAGTGGAAAGTGAAACTGAGCTGTGTACACTACAGCTGCTTTCTACATTTCGGGCTTTACTGGCTTTGCGTGACTGAGAGCAAACAAGGCAAAGGAGACTGGGAGCTCCAGCTCCCACTGCTAGTTGCTAACTTGTTTTGTTTAAGTGTGATCATATTTTTTAAAAGACAGTCCCTGATTCATTTCTTGCTCGTGACGACGTGAGTGGAAAATCTGTTTATTACTTTTGGGAGGGATCCCTGTGAAGAAAGATCCCTTGAGCAGGACGGCCCTGGTCATAGGAAGATCACTGAGATCAAGATAATGCTTCATGGAGCCGTGGCAGTATTCTGCTCTCCCTGAGCATTTCCATTCAGTTTCAGAACCACAACCAGTATTTCCTTGATGACGTACAAAATGCTGGAAGTGGACAGCAATTCCATCGGCATCTGAATGATCTCCCTTTTCTCCTCTTCATACAATCAAACAGCACAGGGGGAGGCCATTCGGCCCATTGTGCCTGTGCCGGCTCTATGAAAGAGCTATCCCATTAGTTCCACTCCGCCTGCTCTTTCCCCATAGCCCTGTAAATTTTTCCCTTTAAGTATTTATCCAATTCCCTTTTGAAAGTGACCATTGAATATGCTTCCACCGCCCTTTCAGGCAGCGCATTCCAGATCATAACAACTCACTGCGTTAAAAAAAAATTCTCCTTCCCGCCCCCCCCCCCACCCCGGCCAATTTTTTTGCCAATTACCTTAAATCTGTGTCCTCTGGTTACCAACCCTTCTGCCAGGGGAAACGTTTTCTCCTTATTTACTCTAGCAAAACCCCTCAATGCTGAACACTTCGATTAAATCTCTGCTCTAAGGAAAACAACCCCAGTTTCTCTAGTGTCTCCACATAACTGAATTCCCTCCTCCCTGGTACCATTCTAGCAAATCTCTTCTGCACCTTTCCTTTTTTGCCTCTTCTATCTTCTCTTTCCCCCCCCCCCCCCCCCCCCCCACCCCGACTTAGGAAGCACTGACCAGAAGCTCTTTTCTTCCCCCCCCCCCCCCCCCCCCCTCCCCCCCCCCCTTAAACAGTACCTTGTGTAAATGTGCATTCTTCGCCCGTGAGCTTCAATTATGAGGATTGGCAGACTATCTGCTTGTAGTGGGGATCACTGCTGCTGGTACCCAGCCTCTGTCGACACGGACTTCCTGGCAGGACTCTCTAGATCGTGATCAGTGGGACCGTGGCTGACTTTTACCTTTCCTTCCTCCCTATAGTGTATTTTCCAATATTCATATGTCAGCCTTGGCTGTGAGTGACAGCAAGGCTTTTCACCACAGGAGCTGGTCCTGTCCCGTCCTCGTTTGACACTTGCGACTTGCTGGAAAGCGATGCTCAACAGTTAGTCACTGGTTAGGCCTCACCGGGAGTATTGTGTACAACTCTGGGCAGTTTCTCCTTATTCTGGGCACCACACTTTAGGAAGGATGTCAAGACCTGTGAGAGGGTGCACATGAGGTTTACTAGAATCATACAGGGATGAGGGACTTCAGTTAAGTGGAGGGACTGGAGAAGCTGGGGTTGTTGGTCGTATAGCGGACGATTAAGGGGAGATTTAATGGAGGTGTTCAAAATCATGAGGGGTTTCGATAGACTAAATAAGGAGAAACTGTTTCTACTGGCAGAAGGGTCGGTAACCAGAGGGGACAGATTTAAGGTAATTAGCAGAAAAATCCAGGGGAAATGAGATTTCTGCAGTGAGTTGCAGAAATCTATTGGGAGGATGCCCTCGGTTACAGTCTGGGTCCGTGGGGACTGAAAGTGTGGTCCTGAAAGCGTCGACTGACTCACTTTCTGTTCTGATTTCAGGTCCTGCTGCTGCAAATGAAGGAGTGCTGGCCAACTTCTTTAACAGTTTATTGAGTAAAAAGACGGGTTCTCCCGGGAGTCCGGGAGCCGGAGGTGTACAGAACGCAGCCAAGAAATCAGGTAAGCCCTTGCCACCTGTCTGATGCATCCAGGCTGGGGGTGGCACATTCGACAGCGATGTTGTCACTGCGATTTCAGTAAAGCATCTTGGTGGGTGGGTGACGTTTTCATACGTAGGAAACGTCCATCAGTACTTCTAAACGTGGGGACAATTTGAAGCAATGAATTAAGGGTACCTTGATGGCTGAGATCTGAGCCTTGGACTGTGCTGACTTGACTGTGCTGACTTAACTGATCGCAGCCAGGGCAGCGATAAGGTTGCAACAATTAGCTGCAGTGTCCCTGGTTTAGAGAGAGGGTCATCGTCCGGGGGTTTCTGCTCCTGACTGCTGCACAGCAATTCCTGCTGGAAATGTGCAAGTGTACGAATGTTGGGTGAGCACGTGAACAACGGTCTGTTGTGTCCCCCCGTGGCAGCCAGCTGCCGCTTACCATCGAGAGACACAGATGACCACTTGGGTACGGAGCTAGAGATTGACCACAGCTTGTGGAACTGTGCCTCTTTCAAGTAGTCAACACTTTGAGGAGAGGTGACGGCGGGGGATAAAGTTACTCCCAACTTTTAGCGCAGACAAATCACTGGGACCTGCTGATTTATAGCTGCAGATTCCAAGACACGCTAGGGAAGAGACAGAGGCTCTGCCTACACTGGGGGTGAAGACGAAGGAGGAGTTTTTATCTAATATCAAACCTTGCTCTAGGTTTTTAATACTTGTGCCCTCCAGTCCAGTGTTTGTCCAAGTTAAATGGCTCATGTGCTTCCTGTTATCTGCTCCTCTTATTTACAGGCCTGGA
The DNA here is from genome assembly GCF_035084215.1 of Heptranchias perlo. Classification (NCBI taxonomy): domain Eukaryota; kingdom Metazoa; phylum Chordata; class Chondrichthyes; order Hexanchiformes; family Hexanchidae; genus Heptranchias; species Heptranchias perlo. The sequence goes on along the minus strand of NC_090340.1, from coordinate 62,055,482 downwards.
TCATGGCCCCACCCAGATTTTTTTCCCCCAGTTTAGTCATTGGAGCCTTTCTGCATCACTGTGTCCCCTAAAGACTGGAATCAGCCTGCTCCTGTATCCTGTACAAAACTACTGTTACAGTACTGCTTCCCCATTAGTTAGAGTTTTAACTTTAACTCTGCTTCAGCTCGAACCAGGGGATTGAATGGAAGCAGCTCGAGGCTGTTGGGATGCAGTCCATCTGTAATGATGCCAACGGGCGTTGGGGATGTGTTGTTTCCAAAATTGGGGGTTTTTTTTGTGTTGATGGGAAAATCAGAGATAATTTAATCATCAGGCACTGTGTGTAAAGTGTTCTGAGGAGTTCCCAAGATCTTTGTCAGTCAGGCCTACAACCAGCCAGACAATTCCCACTGGAGTCGGGTTGGAAATTCCTGAAATTCTTTGGAGCGGAGAGACTAGATCTTCAAGCTGTTTGAAAAGTAACAAGACAACATTTGCTCAGCAACTGACTAAAGGGCTGGTCATGAGGCAGTGTCCTGACACTTTATATCGCTGCCTGACCAGTAGTTTTCAAGTTTGATTTATGAAACTTCCCCCAATGGCTGTCTTAGAAAGTAAATCTTGCATTTATATAGCGCCTTTTGCGACCTCAGGAAAACGCAGATCGACTAAGTCGACACAAAGCAGGAATCTAACCTGTGATCCTTTGGCCTGTTTGATGTAGCATTACAGCACGCAGTGATTTGAGTACATAATCTCGGCTAACACTCCAGTGCAGTACCGAGGGAATGCTGCATTGTTGGAGGTGCCGTCTTTTTCGCTGAGACGTTAAACCAAGTCTACCCTCCCAGGTGGATGCAGAAGATCCCACGGCACTATTTCAAAGAGCAAGGGAGTTCTTCCTGGTGTCATGGACCAATATTTATCCCTCAAACCAACATCACTAAAAAGCAGATTATCTGGTCACTATCACGTTGCTGTTTGTGGGATTTTGCTGTATGCAAATAGGCTGCCATATTTCCTGCATTTCAACAGTGACTAAACCAACGTCGCACTTTTGAAGTGTAAAGCACTTTAGGACGTCCTGAGGTCGTGAAGAGCGCCATATAAAGGCATGTCTTTTTTTCTTCGCTGTCTGTGAGAAATTGAAGCCAATTCGTCTCCAGTCCCACGGTTATGCTGCAGCGGAGTCTGTGTATGCTGGGGATTTGCGGTGGATCCCGATTGCAGGAGATACTGACCATGGTGTTGCCGCATAGGAGAACGAGATGTGATTTTTGCGCCCAAGGTTTCCCTCGTCTATTCCTCTTTTTCCCCCAAACCCCCCACCCCTCCCCGGGCCCAACTCCAGGTTTGTGAGGGGAGGGTAGCATTGGAAGAAGATGGAAATTGCCAAAGGGAGAGAGAAGAATCCAAATGGATCCACCAGCCTGTATATATGAGCCTCCTGGTTAATCACAATGATATTAAGGGCTGGTAGCAGATTGTTGGACCCTTCATAACAAGGGAGCTTCAATAGATACCTTCCTTAAGCAAATATTTTTTAAAAAATAACACATATCTCTTGTACTTGGGCATACAAATTACCTCATGGTTTGACAAACAATTGGCACCATCATTTGAAGTTTGGCATTAAAAGTCACCTTCTCATCTCATTTTCCCCACTTTCTTTCTCTCTCTCTCTCTCTCTCTCTCTCTCTCTCTCCTTCCTCCAATTCCACTTATGCCTCACTTCCAATCATCTTTTCTCGTTTTTCTCCCTCCCTTGCCCCACTTATCATCCTCCCTCCCTCCCTCCCTCCCTCGCCCCACTTCTTAGTGAAATTGAGGTATCTCTCGACTGTGTGTACAGCTGCTCATGCTGGTAATTAATGCAGTCTGATCTGTGTAATCCGAAGATTCCCTCTAATTCCTATTAACTCTTCTGGTATCTGTTCCAAGTTAACAGGTGGAATAATCTGCCAGGCAACAAGGATATTTAAAACACAGCTGGATGCCAGGCTGGGAGAGTTAGAAACTGGAGGGATGAAATTTGCTGGACCCAATGTTACTTTCTCATCCTCGATATTTTTTTATGATGTTTTTAATTCTCTCTGATCCACACGCAACTGAGCTAGTTGGCCTGCTGTTATGGGCTTCGGCAAGGTTGTTGGGAAGTGCACGAGAGCAGCTTGGGGAATGAGGATACCCTCCCTGACTTCTTCCAGTGTAGTGGATCGGGTGAATTGTGGGCATGTGGCACTGTCATGGAACCAATGTTGGTGCCTCGGTTATGCTTTTGTATTCCACGGCTTTTAAACCATGTATTTCCATGCCTTGTATAGTTACATTGAGTCTACAGCACAGAAACAGGCCACTCGGCCCAACTGGCCTATGCCGGCATTTATGCTCCTCCCAGCCCACCTTCATCTAACCCCGTCGACATATGCGTCTATTCCTTTCTCCCTCATGCTTATCTAACTTTCCCTTAAATGTATCTATGCTATTTACATTGCTGTCTTATTCTTAAATAAACCTTTCTGCAAGCAGCACCAAGATGTGAAGCTTTGATGCCATTTTTGTTTTCACTAGAGTTTGGAGTGCTAACTTCTCTCTATATTGAGTAGGAACAGGCCACGAGGTTCTTTCCTAAAATGCAATGGTTTGTTTTTATATAACATTTTAAAAGCCCCAAAGCACTCTGTGCATACTGATTACTTTGAAACACAATGACTTACACATAGAAATATAAAGAAGTTACAGCACAGAAACAGACCATTTGGCCCAACCAGTCCATGTCGGCGTTTACCCTCCCTGCGAGCAGATAGTCCCAATCACTTTTACCCACCCTGTTCCCATATCCCTTCAACTCCTTTTCCTTCCATTTATTCAGTCTCCCCTTGAATATTGACATAATTTCTGCTTCAACCACTAGCCCAGGAAGTGAATTCCACAGCCTCATAATTTTGTGTGAAGAAGTTTCTCATGCCCTCTGTTCTGAATCTCTTACCTTTAGTCTTGTACCTTGACACTCTTTCCCCACCCCCCCCACCCCAAAATCACTGTTTACTTTATAAGGAATCTTACAACACCAGGTTATAGTCCAACAGTTTTATTTGAAAATCACAAGCTTTCGGGGGCTTTCTCCTTCGTCAGGTGAAGTGTGGGATTCCATGAAGGTTACTGCATATATAGTCAGAGAACAATGCCTGGTGATTACAGATAATCTTTTCAACTGCCCGTTGTCAAGGCAATCAAAGGAGTGTTCAGACAGAGACATTACATACAGGACTACTGAATATACAAACGGTCAGAACAAAAGACACAGACAGAGAGAAAGAGAGAAAATGACCCGTTGTATTAAAAACAGATAACTTTTTTTTGCTGGTGGGGTTACGTGTCGGGTGACATGAACCCAAGATCCCGTTTGAGGCCGTCCTCATGGGCGCGGAACTTGGCTATCAATTTCTGCTCGACGATTTTGCGTTGTCGTGTGTCTCGAAGGCCGCCTTGGAGAACGCTTACCCGAAGATCGGTGGCTGAATGTCCTTGACTGCTGAAGTGTTCCCCGACTGGGAGGGCACCCTCCTGTCTGGCGATTGTTGCGCGGTGTCCGTTCATCTGTTGTCGCAGTGTCTGCGTGGTCTCGCCAATGTACCATGCTCCGGGGCATCCTTTCCTGCAACGTATGAGGTAGACAACGTTGGCCGAGTCACAGGAGTATGAACCATGTACCTGGTGGGTGGTGTCCTCTCGTGTGATGGTGGTATCTGTGTCGATGATCTGACATGTCTTGCAGAGGTTACCGTGGCAGGGTTGTGTGGTGTCGTGGACGCTGTTCTCCTGAAAGCTGGGTAATTTGCTGCGGACGATGGTCTGTTTGAGGTTGGGTGGCTGTTTGAAGGCGAGTAGTGGAGGCATGGGGATGGCCTTAGCGAGGTGTTCGTCGTCATCGATGACATGTTGAAGGCTGCAGAGAACATGGCGTAGTTTCTCCGCTCCGGGGAAGTACTGGACGACGAAGGGTACTCTGTTGGTTGCGTCCCGTGTTAGTCTCCTGAGGAGTTCGATGCGATTTTTCGCTGTGGCCCCTCGGAACTGTTGATCGAGTCGAGCATCATATCCCGTTCTTACGAGGGCGTCTTTCAGGTGTCCATCGCGTCCCTCTCGTCTGAGCAGATACTTTAGGTTAATGTGGCAGCCATTTTGGTGGTGTTGGTTGAGAATGTTGACCAAGCTATTCCGAAGAAGTCCCTGTTCTTTGAATAATGCCATTTGATCTTTAACAGGCAAACATCCTTGGTTTAATGTCTCAACGATGCACAGAACTCAGTTAATGCAGTGATCCCTCAGTGCCGCACGGGGGTGTCGGTCAGGATTCTGAGCTACCAACTAAACCAAGCAGACACTTATTGGTGGATCAGCCCCCTTATTGCCACATGCCTGAGTCCCTGCTTGCTTCAGGCCCATGTCAAGTTGCCTCTTGAACCCACCTTTCCTATCCGTTTCAGTTGCATTCCCTGGTAACATCTGGAATGCACCTGCCTGAAAGGGTGGTGGAAGCAGATTCAACAGTAACTTTCAAAATGGGAATGGGATACATAATTAGAAAGGAAAGATCTGCAGGGCTATGGGAAAGAACAGCGAAATGGGACTAATTGGATATCTCGTATATGAACTGGCACAGGCACGATGGACCGAATGGCCTCCTGTGTAGTACGATTCCATACCAGAGACTAAGAGCAAGAACAGAAAATCTAAGAACGGAATGTACAAGACAGAGGATTTACACAGTGTTTGATTGGATGTTTCACACTTTTTTTAATTGTGCTTCTCTCCCAAATTTTATTTCCAGGACAAAAGCCGGTTTTAACAGACGTTCAAGCAGAGCTGGACAGGATGTCTCGAAAGCCGGATTCTGTAGTCACAACAAACAACTCTTCTCCAACAGAAAACGAAGCCTAAAAGCTGCAGACACACTTGTGTATAATATAATATATTAAAAATAAAAGACCAAATTAGACAATTGCATCAATCGAGAGGGCTAGCAGTTGTCTAATGCAGCAGCCGCTATCAGTTTTTGTTTGGGGGGCATGAAGGCATTAACTAAATTTAAAAATGACTTGTTGCAGGATAAGTGTGTGCATTCCACAAATGTAAAATAAATCCCTGTGTCTGACAACACGTTAATCATAAAAAAAGAAGTTTTATCGGAAAAGGTTAAAGGGGAAAATTCTCACCCAGTACACTGGCACAGAGGTGTGTTGCTGGGATTTGAGGCAGTGCCCAGGGACCAGCGGGCGTGGGGGGGCGAAAGAGGGGGAGGGGAGGAAGTTGGGGAAGGAAATCATAGGACTGGGTTACTTAGCACATTACAACTTCTGCAGCTTTTGGGGGGGGGGGGGTGTTGTTCCCAAGAGATCTTAAAATCGGAGACCGAGATCAAGAGTAAAAGTTGTGCTGTTATTCCCTTTACCCATTGACTGCTCGTTGAAGAGCCGGGGTGGGGGGGCACTGCCAGTGCTTGAGCCAGACAGTGTGGGTCAGTTAGTAATCTGCACAGTCAGGTATTGGATGGAAGAACCAAGCTAGTGCAGGAGGTGGACCAGGTGGCAGCGGCAGGACGCTGTGCGAGAGGAGGAAGAGGAGGTTTGGGGGGCGGGGGGGGGGGGGTGGGGGGGAGGGAGGGCGGGAGGAGTCGGTGGCTGACCCGTAAATAACCGAATGTAGAAACGGCACAGTGTGAAACCGGTTTTTAAGGAACTGCTCAAATGAATCAGGACTTGGGAGGAGGGAGTGGAGCAGGGTGGGGGGAGGAGAACAACTCTTAAAATCATGTATTTATCGAAGACCAAATTGTGTCTTTGAATTTAAACACTTTTGGGACGTTTAGAGGGCACTTTGAATTATTTGTTGTTGTTGAGGACACAGGGAAGAGGAGGGACCTGCTGGATACAAGTGCCTGACACACGAATGTGCAGGTGTCATAGTAAGCGCTCAACTCGAACATGCACTATAGCACAAGCGGTCGGTCGCTTCATGGCGTTTTATTTTTTTTTAAACTTAATTTAAAAGTTATTTTATCCGGGAATGGAACATTTTTTTGTTTCTTGTTATTTTCTGATAGCCCCTGCCTTCCTTGAACCAGTAGCGAGTTAGTCCACCTTGAAAGCAGAATGTACTAAAAGGAAAAAAAAGTTTTATTCTCTCTGCCCTCCACCCCCCCTCCACCCACCCACGAAAAGATATATCTGAGGAAAGCATCATTCCATTGTCTAGCTGCAGTTAATGAAATGGCACATTATTTCTGTGATTGTAAACACTACTCGTTGTAAAGTACCTTATTGCATTGCATTCTCGAGGGGATAACCACAGAATGGAATTCTGCAGACTTCCACTTTCCGTTGTACAAACTGTGCTAACTTGTGCTGAAATAGGAGGTCTGAATAATTGCCATTTTCCCTATAACATTGCATATATATTATTAAAGCAGTAATATATTTACCACTGAAAGCTGGGCATAATTAGCTTTTTCTGTGTACTTTCTAATAGCCAGGCTGTTTGTATAATTTTTTTTTTTATTTTTTTTTTTGAAGCTCTTATCTGTAATACGCGTGTATGGAAGTATCCAGGAATGACGCACTCCTGTAGAAGTAGGTTGTTCTCTGGTTCCTTGCGCCAAGGAAGGAGAGGGGGGAATGTTCCCAGGTTTGTCTGGAGAATTTACCTGTAATGTATAAACCAAAGCTGGCGTAGCTTTGGAGAAACCGCACACTTGGTCCACTGTTTTATTTTCAATTTTAGAAGAAATTAAACCGCTGAAACCAAATGTGCAAACAAATCCTTACACTGCTTCTGAGATAACAGAACAAAAGGTTAATCCGTATAACTCTTGTATAGCAGGATGCTGAATAATTGTCACACTAACCTCAAGAAATCCAATTAGTGGTTAAAGTGGACTTTTTTCTGTCTTTGTCTCTTCCTGATCTGCCCCTCCCTCCCTGTGCAGTTTTGTCTGTCCCATTCTGCATGTTTCCCCCCTCCCTGCATTTTCCCTTTTCATTCCTCTCTACCTTTCACATCTTGGTCTCTTTCTGCCCCCAGCTTTTTCAGTCTGTATATCTTTCCTCCCCTGTCGTCTAATACTTCTATCTCCCATCTTCATTTTTCTATTTTTCTTTTCCCCCTTTATCCCTCCTCTCCATCTCTCCTTCCCCTTTTCTTGATACTGCTTTGCGTCTCTCCCTTCTTGCCCTTGTCCTTTTTCAGTTAGTGTTTTCTCCTCCTATTTCCCCTCTTTTCCCCCCCCCCCCTCCACTTTCAATCTGTGCCTCTCTCGTTAATTCTCTCTCCCTCTTTGTTCAGCAGAGTTGCAATTCTGTCCAAAAGATGCTGTTGTCGAAAACATCTGGCTTGATCTTGTTCACATATTCCTATCAGAACTGAAATGATATGTTTATGCTGCTTAATTTAAAGTTTGCACTTGAAATATTTTGCGGGAAGAAAACAACAAATTGGCATTTTAAAAACAACTTTTAAATGAATAATTATTTAATGAAGTGAAACAAGTGCTAATGTTCACCGTCAATTAAGGGGGATATTTAATGGAGGGAGAGAGATAGGGGAGATATGTATACATATAAATAAGGTTCTCCATTTACTATATTAGTTCAAACTTTTTTGTACTGCATTTCAGACTGAAATTGTAACATTGAGAGGAGAGTTCTGATTTAGTTCACGTGTATGGCTTTAACCTGATACAGTCGTGTGGAATCTTGCTTTTTCTCTAGTGCTGACAAAGACAAAAATGTGTGTCTCCACGTACCGGCTTCAATAAATGTGAATCCAGACTCACTGTTGTTTTCTGGTCTTTAGATTTGGTGGAAGTAGCTTGGAGGGACTTTCTTAAGACACTGGGGTACGGGTTCCATGGGCCCTGACCCCGCGCTGGGGCAACGGGTTCCATGGGCCCTGAATCATGGGTCATTACTTTCACTTAATGAGGGGTTTGGATCCTTTGATGCATATTTGTTGCAAGAAACTCTGGCACACTCAGACCCTATTTTGTTGCCAATTCACTTATTTACATGTTTTTCTTTCAGTAATTAGTAAGTGCTTCTGGCATCATTGGGAGCCAATGGCTTTGAGTCTGCTGGTGCGAGAAGGCTAAATTCCCCCCCCCCCCCCCCCACTCAGTATTCCTCCCCTGACCACTAGTTTATGACACTGCCTCTACGAGTAACTGTACAAACTCCACTCCAGTGCTCTGATGGCTCAGCAAGTTTGTTTAGTGAGTGAAACGTAATTTGCATTTATATAAGCACCTTTCATGTCCTCAGGACATCCCAATGTGCTTCACAGCCAATGAATTGCTATTGAAGTGTGGTCACTGATGAGCAACTGAGCCATGTATTGACCTTGGTTGGGTGGTGGTGGGGTCCAAGGTTCACCCCATGTTCCCCCCATTCTTTGCTGAGTTAGCTGGTCCTGGTGGGGTGTTGCAGTTGGCCTGGGGGAGTGAAAATTGCGCAGTGTTCCGGTTGCTAATCACTGTCCAATTACTGCTGCCAGACCCGTGTACGTGTTTGGGTGAAGACTGGATCAGCCTCTGCTGCAGTTGAATAGCGTACTGGCAGTCACTAGTAAGGCACACACCAGAATAGAGGTCAGTCAGGTGGGCCACTGCTGCCCCCTTCAACAGGAGAACATTTGGCGAGAAAAATGCAGTTCAATTAATAGCTGGGCTTAATCCTTTTAACCCAGTTGTTGGTTTTTTGTGCCAACAACTCGCAACTTAAACAATAATATGATTCCTAAGTGAATGCAACAAATGTTAATACTCAATTATTCTTTGTAATTTTTGACTGAGGTAGGAAGGAAGACTGGAGAGATTTGAGCTAACTTCATGGAGCTACATAAGATAGTAAGCGGTGTGGAAAAGGTAAAGTAGGAACACAATTTCAATTAAACTGGCTGTGGGTCGTGGGGACACAGTTTCACACGAGTAAAAGGCAGATTTAGGACTGATAATCGGGAAGTACTTCATGCAAAGCGATCAACACATGGAACGGATTTTGGGTAGGGAAGTGGAGGTGAAATCCCTAAAATCATTTAGGAAACGACAGCTACAACTTGCATTTATAATAGCGCCTTTAATGTAGTAAAACATCTCCAGGAGCGATTATCAAATAAAATGTGACACCGAGGCACACGAGATATTAGGGCCAGGTAAAGAGGTAGGTTTTAAGGAGGAAAGGGAGGCGAAGAGGTTTCGGAAAGGAATTTCAGAACTTAGGGTCTTGGCAGCTGATGGTATGCTATTACTGAATACTAGGGGGGAGAACTCGGGTTTTTCTCATGGGCCTTACCTTTAAAGGGAGCAAGGAAGGTGTGTACACTTGAGAGTTTTCAGGTTAGGCTGATCAATGAGTAAATATACTGTGTAGTTTGGTGTTGTCCTGTACAGACCAGCACAGCTCTTAAGTTTTATTCTCGGGATGTGGGTGTCGTTGGCATTAATTGCCCATTCATAATTACCCCTGAGAAGGTGGTGAGGGTGGGTTCTTTGTAACGGTTTGATGCAACTGAATGGCTTGCTAGGGCACTTCAGAGGGCAGTTAATGGTCAACCACGTTGCTGTGGGACTGGAGTCACATATGGGCCCAGACCGGGTAAGGACAGATTGTTGGTCCAGCTGAAAGCAGCTAATGAGGACACTCCTGTTTGAGAGGTAGAACAGGTCGGTATCTACTGATTTGTGCTGAAGAGTCCATCGACCTTGCAGACCGGGCAAGATGGAATTCATCGAAGGTAAGTAACACCAATGAGAATGTAATGGCGTACCAGGAAAGTTGTTACAGGAAGTAAGTGTGACTAGTGTGCATATAACAACAACTACTTGCATTTATATAGCGCCTTTAACGTAGCAAAATGTCCCAAGGTGCTTCACAGGAGCGATTATCAAACAAAATTTGACACCGAGCCACATAAGGAGATATTAGTACTGGTGAGCAAAATCTTGGTCAAAGAGGTAGGTTTTAAGGAGCATCTTAAAGGAGGGAGAGAGAGGTTGAGGGGTTTTGGGAGGGAATTCTGGAGCTTAGGGCCTTGATGGCTGAAGGCACGGCTGCCAATGGTGCAGTGAAGGAAGTGGGTAATGCACAAGGGGCGACGTAGAGAAAAACTCCAGGAATATAAAATACTTGAGCCAGAGTGTTTGCAAATTCTAATCTGACCTTCCCATAAACAAAACCAACATTCTAACATCCAGCTTCAATAGCAATTAACCTTTTGAATGAATTCAGCCAGTGTTTACTTAATAGCAATTTTATATATAGCCTTAAAGCGACACACTCAATATGTCAGCCGAGTAATGCATTATTCTTTATTATGTACTCTGTGTCCATATATAGTGCAACCTCTAATGTGAGGAGCTTCATGGAGAGATTAGTTGGGTATATATATATAAAAGCAATATGTCTAATGCTTGTCGCACCCGTCTATATGCAAATTTCAGTCAATTTTTTATTTAAACAGCAATCATTTATAATTTACAGAAATTACCCCAGTGTCAGAAAGTAGACAGGAGACAGAATGTGTCTAATTTCTGATTAACACTTGACAATCACGTCTTTTGGATGAGACGTAAAACGGAGGCCCCATCTGCCCCCTCAGGTGGACTTAAAAACATCCCATGGCACTTTTCGAAGAAGAGCAGGGGAGTTCTCCCTGCTGTCCCAGCCAACATTTATCCCTTAACAACAGTGCTAAAAACAGATTATCTGGTTATTATCATATTACTGTTTGTGGAAGCTTGCCGTGCACAAATTGGCTGCTACATTTCAAAAAGTACTTAATTGGCTGTAAAGAGCTATGTAAATACAAGTCTTTCCTTTTAAGAACAAAAAACAACCCAGGCATTTCAATGTGAGTCTGAATTTTCAACGACAGCAATAATAGAACCATAGAAAAGATACACCACAGAAAGGGGGCCATTCGGCCCATCGTGTTCGCGCCAGCTCGAAGAACAACCAGATGCCCATTCTAATCCCAGCTTACAGCACTTTAGGTGCAGGTCCAGGTACTTTTTAAAAAGAGTTGAGGGTCCCTGCCACTACCACCAATTCGGGCAGCGAATTCCATACACCCACCGCCCTCTGGGTAAAAAATTTTTTCTTCATGTCCCCTCTAATCCTTCTGCCAATCAGCTTAAATCCATGTCCTCTAGTTCTTGAACTCTCCACTAGGGGAAACAGGTGTACTCCCTGTTTACTCTATCTGGGCCACTCATAATTTTGTACACCTCCATCAAGTCACCCTTCAGCCTCCTCTGCTCCAAGGAAAACAAACTCAGCCTATCCAATCTCCTCATAGCTGCAATTTTCAAGCCCTGGCAACATTCTTGTAAATCTTCTGTGCACACTCTCCAGAGCAATTACGTCCTTCCTGTGATGTGGTGACCAGAACCGCGCACAATACTCCAGCTGTGGCCTTACCAGTGTTTTATACAGTTCCATCATTACATCCCTGCTTTTGTATTCTATACCTCGGAGAGCATTCTATATGCCTTCTTCACAACCTATCTACCTGTACTGCCACCTTCAGGGACCTGTGCACATGCACTCCAAGGTCTCTCACTTTCTCTACCCCTCTCAATATATTCCCGTTTACTGCGTATTCTCCTTTACTGTTTGCCCTCCCTACGTGCGTTACCTCACACTTCTCCGGGTTGAACTCCATTTGCCACTTTTCCGCCCACTCCACCAACCCATTGATATCTTCTTGGAGTCTACAGCTATCCTCTTCACTATCAACTACACGGCCAATTTTTGTGTCGTCTGCAAATTTGCCAATCATGCCCCCTACATTCAAGTCCAAATCATTAATATGTACCACAAACAGCAAGGGACCCAACACTGAGCCCTGTCACACACCACTGGAAACGGATTTCCATTCGCAAAGACATCCATTGACTTTTACCCTTTGTTTCCTGTTGCTGAGCCAATTTTGGATCCAATTCACCACATTTCCCTGTATCCCATGGGCTTTTACCTTTCTGACCAGTCTGCCATGTGGGATCTTGTCAAATGCCTTACTAAAATCCATGTAGTCAACATCTACTGCACTACCCTCATCAATCCTCCTTGTCATTTCCTTAAAGAATTCAATCAGATTTGTAAGGCATGACGTTCCCTGCACAAATCCATGCTGACTATCCCTGATTAAACCATGCCTTTCCAAGTGACAGTTTATCCTATCTCTCAGTATTGATTCTAATAGTTTGTGCACCATCGAGGTAAGACTGATCGGCCTATAATTGTTCGGCCTTTCCCTCGTATCCTTTTTAAACAAAGGTACTACGTTTTCAGTCTTCAAGTCCTCTGGTACCTCCCCTGTATCTAGTGAGGATTGGAAAATGATCCTCAGAGCATCCATTATTTCCTCCCTGGCTTCCTTCAATAGTCTCGGAAACAATCCATCCGGCCCTGGTGATTTATCAACTTTCAAGGATTCCAGTCCCTCTAGTACTTTCTCTCTCGTAATGTTTACCTTATCCAATATTTCACACCTCTCCTCTTTAACTACTACGTTCAGATCATCCCTTTCTGAATATGGAGACAAAATATTCATTTAAAATCCTACCCACATCCTCTGTTTCTACACACAAATTACCCTTATCATCCCTGATAGGTCCCACCTTTTCCTTAGCTATCCTCTTGTTCTTAATGTACTGAGAAAACATCTTTGGGTTTTCTTTAACCTTATTAGCTAATATTTTTTCATGCCCTCTCTTTGCTTTCCTTATTTCCTTTTTTACGTCATCCCTGTACTTTCTATACTCTTCTAGGCTTTCTGCAGTATTTAGTTTTCTGTGACAGTCATGAGCTTTCTTTTTCTGCTTTATCTTGCCCTGTATACTTCTAGACAACCAGGAGGCTCTAAATTTGGCAGTGCCACCCTTTTTCTTTGAGGGGACGTATCTGCATTGTGCCTGTAGAATTTTACTTTTTAGTGCCTCCCACTGGCTTGCCACTGATTTCTCCTCAAGTAGTTGTGTCCAGTCCACTTCTGCCAAATCACCTCTTAGTTCTGTAAAATTTGCCTTCCCCCAATTTAAAACGTTTACTCCTGATTTAACTCTGTCCTTTTCCATAATAATGCTAAAACTAACTGAATTGTGGTCACTATCCCCAATATGGTCACCCACTGTCACTTCACCCACTTGCCCATCTTCATTTCCCAGGACTAAATCTAGAATTGCATCCCCTCTTGTTGGGCTTGTCACGTACTGGCTAAAAAAGTTCTCCTGGACACCGATCAAGAATTTTGCGCCCTCTGTGCCCCTCACACTGTTTGAATCCCAGTTGATGTTAGGGTAGTTGAAGTCCCCTACTATTATTGCCCTCTTATTTTTGCACTCAGAAATTTGCCTACATATTTGTTCTTCTATCTCCCTTTCGCTATTTGGGGGTCTATAGTACACTCCTAGTAGTGTGACTGCCCCTTTTTTATTTCTTCGCTCAACCCATATGGCCTCGATTGATGATCCATTTAACATATCATCCCTTCTCACAACTGTAAAAGATTCTTTAACCAATAATGCAACCCCTCCCCCCCCCCTCCTTTTTTATTACCCACTCTGTCCTGCCTGAAAACTCTATATCCAGGGATATTGAGCTGCCAATTATCCCCCTCTTTAAGCCAGGTTTCCATTATAGTATTGATATGCTGCCATGTGTCTATCTGTGCCCTTAGCTCATCTGCTTTGTTTGTAATACTCCTCGCATTGAAGTATATACCCTTTTAACCCCATCAAATTCCTGTGCTGAACACTATTTAACCTTTTGCTTCTTTTGCCTTTGAGTCGCTAACTACGTCACTAACTGCTTTTCTACTTCCCCTTTGCTGGCCTGAATCTGTCCTATCTGTACCTGCCCTTTGGTTCCCATCCCCCTGCCATACTAGTTTAAACCCTCCCCAACAGAACTAGCAAATGCCCCCTCGTGGATATTGGTCCCAGTTCTGCTTGGGTGCAACCCGTCCAGCTTGTACAGGTCCCGCCTTTCCCAGAATCGGTCCCAATGCCTCAGGAATTTAAACCCCTCCCTCCTACACCATCTTTCAAGCCACGCATTCATCTGGTCTATTCTATTTCTGCTCTTGCTAGCACGTGGCACTGGGAGTAATCCTGAGATTATTGCCTTCGAGGTCCTGCTTTTTAGTTTATTTCCTAACTCCCGATATTCTGCTTGCAGGACCTCATCACTTTTTTTTACCATGTCGTTGGTACCAATATGCACCACGACCTCTGGCTGTTCACCCTCCCCCTTCAGAATGTCCTGCAGCCGCTCCGTGACATCCTTGACCCTAGCACCAGGGAGGTAACATACAACCCTGGAGTCATGTCTGCAGCCGCAGAAACGCCTATCTGTTCCCCTTACGATGGAATCTCCTATCACTATTGCTCTCCCATTCTTTTTCCTCCCTTCCTTTGCAGCTGAGTCACTCGTGGTGCCACGGTCTTGGCTCTTGCTGCATTCCCCTGATAAGCCATCTCCCCCAACAATATCCAAAGCAGAATATCTGTTTGAGAGAGAGATGGCCCCAGGGGACTCCTGCTCTACCTGCCTCGTACTTTTACTCTGCCTGGCGGTCACCCATTTCCTTTCTGCCTGCGTAATCTTTACCTGCGGTGTGATCACCTCACTGAACGTGCTGTCCACGATAGTCTCAGCATCGCGGATGCTCCACAGTGAATCCACCTGCAGCTCCAGCTCCGAAATACGGTTAGCCAGTAGCTGCAGCTGGACACACTTCCTGCACACATGGTCGCCAGGGACACCGGTTGTGTCCATGACTTCCCACATAGCGCAGGAGGAGCATATCACGGGTGCGAGCTCTGCTGCCGTGACTTGCCTTGTTAGTTACTCCCTTTTAAGGAGTTTACTCCTTTTAAATTACTCTTAATTTAGAGAATGTTAACTGCACAAGGGACCTTGATTCACTACAATCTGCGCATGTTCCTCACCAAAGGGTAATTAAACCCTGATTGACCTGATTAAAGGATGTGACAGGGTAGAAAAAAAGCAACTATTTCCTCTGGTGAGGGAGATCAGAACAAGGGGGTATAACTTTAAATGTAGAGTTAGGCTGCTCAGGGGTGATATCAGGAAGCATTTCTCCACACCGAGGGGAGTGGAAAACTCTCCCCCAAACAGCTGTTGAAGCTGGGGGTCAGTTGAAAAGTTCAGAACTATGATAGCTTTTTGTTAAGTAAGGATATCACTAGATATGGAGCAAAGGTAGGTAAATGGGGTTGAGATACAGATCAGCTGTGATCTAATTAAATGGCTGGACAGATTTGAGGGGCTGATTATCATACTCCTGTTCCTATATTCCTAACTCTGTTTATTTAACAGTTAGACTTTGGGGCCTTAACGGGACACAACTTCATCTTAGCAGCAGAATAATAGTGTAGATTATATAGGGATGGGCAATAAATGCTGACCTTGCTGGCGACGGCCACATCCCATGAATGAATTTAAAAAATGGTACTCCAGTGCTTGTTGAACAGTATAACTACCTAATTTACAGTGAGCGCCACCACATGAGCTCTGCAGATACTTATATAAAAGTTTCGCATCTGGTGTGTCATTCACTCTCTATGCTGACACTCCACTGCAGTACTGAGGGAGTGCTGCACTGTCGAAGGTGCCGTCTTTCGGATGAGATGTTAAACCGAGGCCCCAGTCTGCCCTCTCAGGTGGACGTAAAAGATCCCATGGCACTATTTTGATCAATAAAACAGATTATCTGGTCATTGTCACATTGCTATTTGTGGGATCTTGCTGTGTGCAAATTAGCTGCTGCATTTCCGACATTACAACAGTGATTACACTTCAAAAGTACTTCATTGGCTGTAAAACACTTTGGCCGTGAAAGGTGCTATATAAATGCAATTCTTTTAGATGGTCACAATCAAAATGTCACATTTTGTTGCAAATGTAAAACAATTTTTTTGTTATTAAAACAAACACCGGTCAGTGACCCACGGTTTACTAGCTGCTACCGCGGCCAGAGGAATGACCTCTGCAGTTTACAACCAGCAACAGTTATCGAGATTTCCCAATTTAGAGCAGTGGCTTTACTCAAAGGGACAGGCCAAGTTGGCAGTTAAACATTGTAACTGTGCTCCAGACCCCAGACTGCTCCTGAGCAATGCTACGAAAAATCTGCTAGTATTGTAGATATTGTAACTTTGTTTTTTTTTAAAAAAGCATACGGGATCCTTGGCTTTATAAATAGAGGCAGGGTAAAAAAGCAAGGAAGTTATGCTAAATCTTTATAAAACGCTGGTCAGGCCTCAGCTGGAGTATAGTGTCCAATTCTGAGCACTGCACTTTTAGGAAGGATGTCAAGGCCTTGGAGAGGCTGCAGAGCAGATTTAATAGAACTTTGCCAGGGTTAATGGACTTCAGTTATGTGCAGAGACTAGAGAATCTGGGATTGTTCTCCTTGGAGCAGAGAAGGTTAAGGAGAGATTTAATAGAGGTGATCAAAAATTAAGGGTTTTGATAGAATAAACAAGGAGAAACTTTCCACTGGCAGGAGGGTCGGTAACCAGAGGACACAGATTTAAGATAACTGGCAAAAGAATTGGGGGAGATGAGGTGACATTTTTTTGCGCAGCGAGTTATGATCTGGAATGAACCGCCTGAAAGGGCGGTGGAAGCAGATTCAGTAGTAACTTTCAAAAGGGAATTTGATATATACTTAAAAAGGAAAAATTTCCAGGGCTGTGGGGAACGAGCGGGGGAGTGGGACTAATTGGATATCTCTTTCAAAGAGCCGTTGGGCTGAATGGCCGCCTTTTGTGCTGTATGATTCTAACTTCCTTGAACGACTAACCGACAATCTTGGCCAAATTGCTTCTATTGAAACGCCTATAATTTGAACTTGTTTATCCAGATGCAAGTCTGTCTCTTGTACACGCCTGTTGTGCTAAATGGAAAGCATCCTCTCCATCGTCGCAGCTAATTAAGTCTTCCACTCGCCCCTGGTGGTTTGGATAATTGAAACTTGTCTGCATCTTCACTCACAGTTCCAATATTGTACTAAGGATGGCTGATGTTACATACCAGAGTGAGCACTCCCCTCTACTTGCAATTGGGAGTAGGCACAACACACAACACTTACCCCAATACAGTCCTGGTTGCTGTGATGATGCAGCAACGACAACTTGCATTTATATACCCATTGGTAAATTATATGCGTCCACCAACAACTTGCATTTATATAGCGCCTTTATCAATAACAACTTGCATTTATATAGCATCTTTAATATAGTAAAATGTCCCAAGGCACTTCACAGGAGCGATTATCAGACAGAAATTTGACACCGAGTCACATAGAGATTTTAGGACAGGTGACCAAAAGCTTGGTCAAAGAGGTAGGTCTTAAGGAGTATCTTAAAGCAGAGAGGCGGAGAGGTTTAGGGAGGGAATTCCAGAGCTTAGGGCCTAGGCAGCTGAAGGCACGGCAGCCAATGGTGGAGTGATGTAAATCAGGGATGCGTAAGAGGCCTGAATTGGAGGAGCGCAGAGATCTCGGAGGGTCGTAGGGCTGGAGGAGGTTACAGAAATAGAGTAGGATGAGGCCATGGAGGGATTTGGACACAAGGGTGAGAATTTTAAAAGAAATCGATATTTGTCAAATGAATACCTGGAGTATAAAGCCGGGATCAATCTGGTTACCACAGCACCGAGATCAGCCTGAGCGGAGCCGCCAACATCCTGTGTACCTGCACCCGTAGCACGTTATCCCTTCTCAACCTTACCTCCAACCGTCCCATTGGCTGCTGATTCCACTCCTACTTGTTCCAGTGTAAGTAAAACATCTTCAGTGGTGTTTCCTCCTGTACCCACAAACTCACCGCCTGTGTGCCCCAACGTTCCATCCACG
Organism: Heptranchias perlo; assembly: GCF_035084215.1. NCBI lineage: Eukaryota > Metazoa > Chordata > Chondrichthyes > Hexanchiformes > Hexanchidae > Heptranchias > Heptranchias perlo. The sequence goes on along the minus strand of NC_090340.1, from coordinate 62,037,560 downwards.
GTCCTCTCCTATTTCTGGTCTACAAATTGTCCCGTGCTGATATTATCTCTAAGCATAGGGCCAGCTTCCAAAGCCAGCAATTACCTCTCTGCTTCTAGCTTTGACTCCATGACAGTTTCTGTGTTGTCTGACTGCCTGCCCAGCATCAAGTTGTGGATAATCCAGAAATTTCTCCGACTCAATGCTGACAAGACCGCAGCCACGCTGTTCAGCTCCCACCAGAAACTTCACACCTTAACCCTTGATCTCATTCCCTTCCCTGGCGGCTTGCCCGGGCTGAACCCAATGTTGTGCACTCTCAGCATCCTGTTTGACCCTGAGCTGAGCTTCAAGCCCCACATCTGGTCCATCGCCAACGCCGCCTGTCTCCGCCCCTGTAATTATCAGCAGCCTCTGTCTGTTCCTCAGCCCACCCTTACCCACACCTTTATCATCTTCAGTCTCTTCTTACTGCCCTCAAACTCCGTCACGTACAAACTTCAACTCATTTATAACTCTTCTGCTTACGTCCTTTCCTGAAATGCGCCCCACTCGCTTATGTCTCTGTACCTCAGTGCATTGATTTTAAAATCCTCGTCCTTGTTTACAAATCCCTCCATGGTCTCGACTCCACTTTATCTTTGTAAACCCCTCCTGTTCTGCATCCCAGCTCAACATCCTCTGCTCTTCCAACTCTGGTCTACTGTGAGCCCCTTCTGCCATGCTCCATCATCGGTGAAGAGCCCCACATTTTAGAACTAACTCCCCATCTAGCTTCCTTTGTTACCTCTCTTCCCCCCGCCTTCAAAGAACCTCTCCAAAACCTGATCTCACCTTCAGTCCCATCCTGTCCTTTCTCCAAACTTGCATTTGGTGTCCGATTCTGCTCAGGAACCACGCTGACATGTTTCTGTGTGCTGCAGTTCTTACTGTAAGTGCAATGTGGATATGGGGTACAGTAGCATAGTGGGTATACTACTGGGCTAGTAATTTTTAAATTTAGAGACCTGGATCAATAATCCAGAGAATGTGGCTCCCAGTCCACCAATGCCTCAATTTTAAAATTCTCATCCTTGTTTTCAAATCCTTCCCTGGCTTTGTCCCCTCCCTATCTCTGTAACCTCCTCCAACCCCACAACCCTCCAAGAACTCCACGTACTTCCAACTCTGGCCTCTTGCACATCCCCCATTTCCTTCGCCCCACTATTGGCGGCCGTGCCTTCAAGTGTCTAGGCCTCAAGCTCTGGAATTCCCTCCCTAAACCTCTCCCTCACTTTAAGACGTTCCTTTAAAACCTACCTCTTTGACCAAGCTTTTAGTCACTTGTCCTAATATCACCTTCTATGACTCAGTGTCAATTTTTGTCTGATGATCGCTCCTGTGAAGCGCCTTTGGGACCATTTATTGCGTTAAAGGCGCTGTATAAATTCAACTTTATGTTCAATGATTGCAGTTACCTGAGACTGTCGCATTGATTTTTCCTTCCCGCTGAATACACTAATCTCATGCTGTCACATTGATTTTATTGCTGATTGGAGTACACTTGTCGTAAACGGCCCTTTTGATTTTTTTTCCCATTGGAATACACAGGTCTCAGGCTGGCCCATGAAGTTTTGCTTGTCTATTGTAACATACACCTGTAGCAGCCACTTTGAGTTATCGCTGATCGAATGCACTAAAAGCATCTGTCCTATAGATTTTGTTTTGTACATTGAAAACACTTATGTCAGGCTGCTCCATTGATTTCTTTTGCTCTTATCTGAGGCTTTCATATTGATATTTCTTTCATATTGACTGCATTAATCTCCCTCTGATCATAAATAGCCCTTTTTTTGCCCATTGAATACACTCATCTGAGGCTGGTCCGCTTATTCCTCCCCCCGCCCCCCACCGCCTCCTTGGCCATTGAAAACATTGATTTCAGAGTGGTCCACTGATTTACCTCCATTGAATTCACTGATCTTTCATAAGGTTAAATCTCACGGGATCCAAGGTGAGGTAGCCAATTGGATACAACATTGGCTTGACGACAGAAGACAGAGGGTGGGTGTAGAGGGTTGTTTTTCAAACTGGATGCCTGTGTCCAGCAGTGTGCCTCAGGGATCGGTGCTGGGTCCGCTGTTATTTGTTATTTATATTAATGATTTGGATGAGAATTTAGGAGGCATGGTTAGTAAGTTTGCAGATGACACCAAGATTGGTGGCATTGTGGACAGTGAAGAAGGTTATCTAGGATTGCAACGGGATCTTGATAAATTGGGCCAGTGGGCCGATGAATGGCAGATGGAGTTTAATTTAGATAAATGTGAGGTGATGCATTTTGGTAGATCGAATCGGGCCAGGACCTACTCCGTTAATGGTAGGGCGTTGGGGAGAGTTATAGAACAAAGAGATCTAGGAGTACAGGTTCATAGCTCCTTGAAAGTGGAGTCACAGGTGGATAGGGTGGTGAAGAAGGCATTCAGCTTGATTGGTTTCATTGGTCAGAACATTGAATACAGGAGTTGGGATGTCTTGTTGAAGTTGTACAAGACATTAGTTAGGCCACACTTGGAATACTGTGTACAGTTCTGGTCACCCTATTATAGAAAGGATATTATTAAACTAGAAAGAGTGCAGAAAAGATTTACTAGGATGCTGCCGGAACTTGATGGTTTGACTTACAGGGAGAGGTTAGACAGACTGGGACTTTTTTCCCTGGAGAGTAGGAGGTTTTGGGGTGATCTTATACAAGTCTATAAAATAATGAGGGGCATAGATAAGGTAGATAGTCAAAATCTTTTCCCAAAGGTAGGGGAGTCTATAACGAGGGGGCATAGATTTAAGGTGAGAGGGGAGAGATACAAAAGGGTCCAGAGGGGCAATTTTTTCACTCAAAGGGTGGTGAGTGTCTGGAATGAGCTGCCAGAGGCAGTAGTAGAGGCGGGTACAATTTTGTCTTTTAAAAAGCATTTGGACAGTTACATGGGTAAGATGGGTATAGAGGGATATGGGCCAAGTGCAGGCAATTGGGACTAGCTTAGTGGTATAAACTGGGCGACATGGACATGTTGGGCCGAAGGGCCTATTTCCATGTTGTAAACTTCTATGATCTCTGCTGTCCACTGATTTCCCCCCCATTGATTGCACTAATCTCAGGTCATCCCACTGATTTCTCCCCATTGAATGCACTGATCTCAGGCTGTCCCAATGATTTCACTCCAACCCCCCTGCCCGAATGCACTGATCTCAGGCTGTCCCAATGATTTCCCCCACTGAATGCACTGATCTCAGGCTGTCCCACTGATTTCTCCCCATTGAAGAGGCAGGGACTAATTAGGAACAGTCAGCATGGTTTTGTGAGAGGAAAATCACGTCTCACGAATTTGATTGAGTTTTTTGAAGGGGTGTGCAGTAGACGTGGTCTACATGGACTTTAGCAAAGCCTTTGACAAGGTACCGCATGGTAGGTTGTTACATAAGGTTAAATCTCACGGGATCCAAGGTGAGGTAGCCAATTGGATACAAAATTGGATTGACGACAGAAGAGGGTTGTAGAGGGTTGTTTTTCAAACTGGAGGCCTGTGACCAGCGGTGTGCCTCAGGGATCGGTGCTGGGTCCGCTGTTATTTGTTATTTATATTAATGATTTGGATGAGAATTTAGGAGGCATGGTTAGTAAGTTTGCAGATGACACCAAGATTGGTGGCATTGTGGACAGTGAAGAAGGTTATCTAGGATTGCAACGGGATCTTGATAAATTGGGCCAGTGGGCCGATGAATGGCAGATGGAGTTTAATTTAGATAAATGTGAGGTGATGCATTTTGGTAGATCGAATCGGGCCAGGACCTACTCCGTTAATGGTAGGGCGTTGGGGAGAGTTATAGAACAAAGAGATCTAGGAGTACAGGTTCATAGCTCCTTGAAAGTGGAGTCACAGGTGGATAGGGTGGTGAAGAAGGCATTCAGCATGCTTGGTTTCATTGGTCAGAACATTGAATACAGAAGTTGGGATGTCTTGTTTTTTTTTATTCGTTCACGGGATGTGGGCATCGCTGGCGAGGCCAGCATTTATTGCCCATCCCTAATTGCCCTCGAGATGGTGGTTGTGAGCCGCCTTCTTGAACCGCTGCAGTCCGTGTGGTGACGGTTCTCCCACAGTGCTGTTAGGAAGGGAGTTCCAGGATTTTGACCCAGCGACAATGAAGGAACGGCGATATATTTCCAAGTCGGGATGGTGTGTGACTTGGAGGGGAACGTGCAGGTGGTGTTGTTCCCATGTGCCTGCTGCTCTTGTCCTTCTAGGTGGTAGAGGTCGCGGGTTTGGGAGGTGCTGTCGAAGAAGCCTTGGCGAGTTGCTGCAGTGCATCCTGTGGATGGTACACACTGCAGCCACAGTGCGCCGGTGGTGAAGGGAGTGAATGTTTAGTGTGGTGGATGGGGTGCCAATCAAGCGGGCTGCTTTATCTTGGATGGTGTCGAGCTTCTTGAGTGTTGTTGGAGCTGCACTCATCCAGGCAAGTGGAGAGTATTCCATCACACTCCTGACTTGTGCCTTGTAGATGGTGGAAAGGATTTGGGGAGTCAGGAGGTGAGTCACTCGCCGCAGAATACCCAGCCTCTGACCTGCTCTCGTAGCCACAGTATTTATATGGCTGGTCCAGTTAAGTTTCTGGTCAATGGTGACCCCCAGGATGTTGATGGTGGGGGATTCGGTGATGGTAATGCCGTTGAATGTCAGGGGGAGGTGGTTAGACTCTCTCTTGTTGGAGATGTCAATTGTAAACAATTTGGAGATGGTCATTGCCTGGCACTTATCTGGCGCGAATGTTACTTGCCACTTATGAGCCCAAGCCTGGATGTTGTCCAGGTCTTGCTGCATGCTGGCTCGGACTGCTTCATTATTTGAGGGGTTGCGAATGGAACTGAACACTGTGCAGTCATCAGCGAACATCCCCATTTCTGACCTTATGATGGAGGGAAGGTCATTGATGAAGCAGCTGAAGATGGTTGGGCCTAGGACACTGCCCTGAGGAACTCCTGCAGCAATGTCCTGGGGCTGAGATGATTGGCCTCCAACAACCACTACCATCTTCCTTTGTGCTAGGTATGACTCCAGCCACTGGAGAGTTTTCCCCCTGATTCCCATTGACTTCAATTTTACTAGGGCTCCTTGGTGCCACACTCGGTCAAATGCTGCCTTAATGTCAAGCGCAGTCACTCTCACCTCACCTCTGGAATTCAGCTCTTTTGTCCATGTTTGGACCAAGGCTGTAATGAGGTCTGGAGCCGAGTGGTCCTGGCGGAACCCAAACTGAGCATCGGTGAGCAGGTTATTGGTGAGTGCCGCTTGATAGCACTGTCGATGACACCTTCCATCACTTTGCTGCTGATTGAGAGTAGACTGATGGGGCGGTAATTGGCCGGATTGGATTTGTCCTGCTTTTTGTGGACAGGACATACCTGGGCAATTTTCCACATTGTCGGGTAGATGCCAGTGTTGTAGCTGTACTGGAACAGCTTGGCTAGAGGCGCAGCTAGTTCTGGAGCACAAGTCTTCAGCACTACAGCTCGGATGTTGTCGGGGCCCATAGCCTTTGTATCCAGTGCACTCAGCCGTTTCTTGATATCACATGGAGTGTTGAAGTTGTACAAGACATTAGTAAGGCCACACTTGGAATACTGTGTACAGTTCTGGTCACCCTATTATAGAAAGGATATTATTAAACTAGAAAGCGTGCAGAAAAGATTTACTAGGATGCTACCGGGACTTGATGGTTTGACTTATAGGGAGAGGTTGGATAGACTGGGACTTTTTTCCCTGGAGAGTAGGAGGTTTCGGGGTGATCTTATAGAAGTCTATAAAATAATGAGGGGCATAGATAAGATAGATAGTCAAAATCTTTTCCCAAAGGTAGGGGAGTCTGTAACGAGGGGGCATAGATTTAAGGTGAGAGGGGAGAGATACAAAAGGGTCCAGAGGGGCAATTTTTTCACTCAAAGGGTGGTGAGTGTCTGGAACGAGCTGCCAGAGGCAGTAGTAGAGGCGGGTACAATTTTGTCTTTTAAAAAGTATTTGGACAGTTACATGGGTAAGATGGGTATAGAGGGATATGGGCCAAGTGCAGGCAATTGGGACTAGCTTAGTGGTATAAACTGGGCGACATGGACATGTTAGGCCGAAGGGCCTGTTTCCATGTTGTAAACTTCTATGATTCTATGATCTCGGGCTATCCCAATGATTTCCCCCACTGAATGCACTGATCTCAGGCTGTCCCACTGATTTCCCCCCATTGAATGCACTGATCTCAGGCTGTCCCACTGATTTGAGTGACTGGCTCACAGTAGGGTACTCCTGCCTATTACCCTTTGGGCAGGTAGCATCAACGTGAGGCAGGGAGAAATCTGGGACGTACAATGAAAAATTGCAGTAACTGAACCTTTCACAGGAGTGGGGGAAGATGGAGCAGCAACGGTTATTTTGAGTGATGGAGCGGGGGGAACTGGGAATAAAGTGAGAGAGAAACTGGGAAGAGAAAGAGAAAGAGATACAACGGAAAGAGAGAGATTAGAAAATGGGAGAGACTGGGACAAGAGAGGGACTGGGAATAGAGACTGGGAACAGGGAGAGAGACTGGCACTACAGAGATTGGGAAGAGGGAGTGACACGGGATTGAGAAAGAGACTGGGAACAAATAGAAAGACTGGGAATGGATAGAGAGAAATTGGGAATCGAGACTGGTGGTAGAGAGAGATTGGGATCAGGTGGAGAGGCTGGTTAGGAATGGCTCGAGAGACTGGGAATAGCAGAAAGTTTGGGAGTGGAAAGTGGGGTGGGAGAGAGTTGGGGGGAAAGACTGGTCACGGGGAGGGGGAGTTGGGGGGAAAGACTGGTCACGGGGAGGGGGAGTTGGGGGGAAAAGACTGGTCACGGGGAGGGGGAGTTGGGGGGAAAAGACTGGTCACGGGGAGGGGGAGTTGGGGGGAAAGACTGGTCACGGGGAGGGGGAGTTGGGGGGGAAAGACTGGTCACGGGGAGGGGGAGTTGGGGGGGAAAGACTGGTCACGGGGAGGGGGAGTTGGGGGGGGGAAAGACTGGTCACGGGGAGGGGGGGTTGGGGGGGGAAAGACTGGTCACGGGGAGGGGGGGTTGGGGGGGGGAAAGACTGGTCACGGGGAGGGGGGGTTGGGGGGGGAAAGACTGGTCACGGGGAGGGGGAGTTGTGGGGGGGGGGGGGAAAGACTGGTCACGGGGAGGGGGAGTTGTGGGGGGGGGGAAAGACTGGTCACGGGGAGGGGGAGTTGTGGGGGGGGGGGGAAAGACTGGTCACGGGGAGGGGGGAGTTGTGGGGGGGGGGAAAGACTGGTCACGGGGAGGGGGAGTTGTGGGGGGGGGAAAGACTGGTCACGGGAGGGGGAGTTGTGGGGGGGGAAAGACTGGTCACGGGGAGGGGGAGTTGTGGGGGGGGGGAAGACTGGTCACGGGGAGGGGGAGTTGTGGGGGGGGGAAAGACTGGTCACGGGGAGGGGGAGTTGTGGGGGGGGGGAAAGACTGGTCACGGGGAGGGGGAGTTGGGGGGAAGGGGACTGGTCACGGGGAGGGGGAGTTGGGGGGAAGGGGACTGGTCACGGGGAGGGGGAGTTGGGGGGAAGGGGACTGGTCACGGGGAGGGGAGTTGGGGGGAAGGGGACTGGTCACGGGGAGGGGGAGTTGGGGGGAAGGGGACTGGTCACGGGGAGGGGGAGTTGGGGGGAAGGGGACTGGTCACGGGGAGGGGGAGTTGGGGGGAAGGGGACTGGTCACGGGGAGGGGGAGTTGGGGGGAGGGGGAGTTGGGGGGAAGGGGACTGGTCACGGGGAGGGGGAGTTGAGGGGAAGGGGAAGGGGACTGGTCACGGGGAGGGGGAGTTGAGGGGAAGGGGAAGGGGACTGGTCACGGGGAGGGGGAGTTGGGGGGAAGGGGACTGGTCAAGGGGAGGGGGAGTTGGGGGAGGGGGAGTTGGGGGGAAGGGGACTGGTCAAGGGGAGGGGGAGTTGGGGGGAGGGGGAGTTGGGGGGAGGGGGAGTTGGGGGGAAGGGGACTGGTCACGGGGAGGGGGAGTTGGGGGGAAGGGGACTGGTCACGGGGAGGGGGAGTTGAGGGGAAGGGGACTGGTCACGGGGAGTTGGGGGGAGGGGGAGTTGGGGGGAGGGGGAGTTGGGGGGAGGGGGAGTTGGGGGGAGGGGGAGTTGGGGGAGGGGGAGTTGGGGGGAGGGGGAGTTGGGGGGAGGGGGACTGGTCACGGGGAGGGGGAGTTGGGGGGAGGGGGACTGGTCACGGGGAGGGGGAGTTGGGGGGAGGGGGACTGGTCACGGGGAGGGGGAGTTGGGGGGAGGGGGACTGGTCACGGGGAGGGGGAGTTGGGGGAGGGGGACTGGTCACGGGGAGGGGGAGTTGGGGGAGGGGGACTGGTCGGGGGGAGGGGGACTGGTCACGGGGAGGGGGAGTTGGGGGGAGGGGGACTGGTCACGGGGAGGGGGAGTTGGGGGAGGGGGAGTTGGGGGAGGGGGACTGGTCACGGGGAGGGGGAGTTGGGGGGAGGGGGACTGGTCACGGGGAGGGGGAGTTGGGGGGGGAAAGACTGGTCACGGGAGGGGGAGTTGTGGGGGGGGAAAGACTGGTCACGGGGAGGGGGAGTTGTGGGGGGGGGGAAGACTGGTCACGGGGAGGGGGAGTTGTTGGGGGGGGGAAAAGACTGGTCACGGGGAGGGGGAGTTGGGGGGAAGGGGACTGGTCACGGGGAGGGGGAGTTGGGGGGAAGGGGACTGGTAACGGGGAGGGGGAGTTGAGGGGGAGTTGGGGGGAAGGGGACTGGTCACGGGGAGGGGGAGTTGTGGGGGGGGGGGGAAAGACTGGTCACGGGGAGGTGGAGTTGTGGCGGGGGGGAAAGACTGGTCACGGGGAGGGGGAGTTGGGGGAAGGGGACTGGTCACGGGGAGGGGGAGTTGGGGGGAAGGGGACTGGTCACGGGGAGGGGGAGTTGGGGGGAAGGGGACTGGTCACGGGGAGGGGGAGTTGGGGGGAAGGGGACTGGTCACGGGGGAGGGGGAGTTGGGGGGAAGGGGACTGGTCACGGGGAGGGGGAGTTGGGGGGAAGGGGACTGGTCACGGGGAGGGGGAGTTGGGGGGGAGGGGATTGGTCACGGGGAGGGGGAGTTGGGGGGAAGGGGACTGGTCACGGGGAAGGGGAGTTGGGGGGAAGGGGAGTTGGGGGGAAGGAGACTGGTCACGGGGAGGGGGAGTTGGGGGAAAGGGGACTGGTCACGGGGAGGGGGAGTCACGTGGGAGGGGGAGTTGGGGGGAAGGGGACTGGTCACGGGGAGGAGGAGTTGGGGGGAAGGGGACTGGTCACGGGGTGGGGGAGGGGGACTGGTCATGGGGAGGGGGAGTTGGGGGGGAGGGGGAGTGGAGGGGGAGTTGGGGGGGAGGGGGGAGTGGGAGGGGGGACTGGTCACGGGGTGGGGAGTGGGTGGGGGAGGGGGTGACTGGTCACAGGGTGGGGGAGGGGGAGGAAGGGGACTGGTCACAGGGAGGTTGGGGGAGGGAGAGGGGGACTGGTCACAGGGTGTGTGAGTGAGGGAGTGGGAGGAGGAGGAGTGGGGGGACTGGTCACGTGGAGGGGGAGGGGGGGGACTGGTCACGTGGAGGGGGAGGGGGGGGACTGGTCACGTGGAGGGGGAGGGGGGGGACTGGTCACGTGGAGGGGGAGGGGGGGGACTGGTCACGTGGAGGGGGAGGGGGGGGACTGGTCACGTGGAGGGGGAGGGGGGGGACTGGTCACGTGGAGGGGGAGGGGGGGGACTGGTCACGTGGAGGGGGAGGGGGGGGACTGGTCACGTGGAGGGGGAGGGGGGGGGACTGGTCACGTGGAGGGGGAGGGGGAGGGGGGGGGACTGGTCACGTGGAGGGGGAGGGGGGGGGACTGGTCACGTGGAGGGGGAGGGGGGGGACTGGTCACGTGGAGGGGAGGGGGGGGACTGGTCACGTGGAGGGGGAGGGGGGGGACTGGTCACGTGGAGGGGGAGGGGGGGGACTGGTCACGTGGAGGGGGAGGGGGGGGACTGGTCACGTGGAGGGGGAGGGGGGGGACTGGTCACGTGGAGGGGGAGGGGGGGGACTGGTCACGTGGAGGGGGAGGGGGGGGACTGGTCACGTGGAGGGGGAGGACTGGTCACGTGGAGGGGGAGGGGGGGGACTGGTCACGTGGAGGGGAGGGGGGGGACTGGTCACGTGGAGGGGGAGGGGGGGGACTGGTCACGTGGAGGGGGAGGGGGGGGACTGGTCACGTGGAGGGGGAGGGAGGGGACTGGTCACGTGGAGGGGGAGGGAGGGGACTGGTCACGTGGAGGGGGAGGGAGGGGACTGGTCACGTGGAGGGGGAGGGAGGGGACTGGTCACGTGGAGGGGGAGGGAGGGGACTGGTCACGTGGAGGGGGAGGGAGGGGACTGGTCACGTGGAGGGGGAGGGAGGGGACTGGTCACGTGGAGGGGGAGGGAGGGGACTGGTCACGTGGAGGGGGAGGGAGGGGACTGGTCACGTGGAGGGGGAGGGAGGGGACTGGTCACGTGGAGGGGGAGGGAGGGGACTGGTCACGTGGAGGGGGAGGGAGGGGACTGGTCACGTGGAGGGGGAGGGAGGGGACTGGTCACGTGGAGGGGGAGGGAGGGGACTGGTCACGTGGAGGGGGAGGGAGGGGACTGGTCACGTGGAGGGGGAGGGAGGGGACTGGTCACGTGGAGGGGGACGGAGGGGACTGGTCACGTGGAGGGGGACGGAGGGGACTGGTCACGTGGAGGGGGAGGGAGGGGACTGGTCACGTGGAGGGGGAGGGAGGGGACTGGTCACGTGGAGGGGGAGGGAGGGGACTGGTCACGTGGAGGGGGAGGGAGGGGACTGGTCACGTGGAGGGGGAGGGAGGGGACTGGTCACGTGGAGGGGGAGGGAGGGGACTGGTCACGTGGAGGGGGAGGGAGGGGACTGGTCACGTGGAGGGGGAGGGAGGGGACTGGTCACGTGGAGGGGGAGGGAGGGGACTGGTCACGTGGAGGGGGAGGGAGGGGACTGGTCACGTGGAGGGGGAGGGAGGGGACTGGTCACGTGGAGGGGGAGGGAGGGGACTGGTCACGTGGAGGGGGAGGGAGGGGACTGGTCACGTGGAGGGGGGAGGGAGGGGACTGGTCACAGGGTGGGGGAAGGGACTGGTCACAGGGTGGGGGAAGGGACTGGTCACAGGGTGGGGGAGTGGGAGGGGACTGGTCACAGGGTGGGGGAGTGGGAGGAAGGGGACTGGTCACAGGGTGAGGGAGTGGAAGGGGGACTGGTCACAGGGTGGGGGAGTGGAAGGGGACTGGTCACAGGGTGGGGGAGTGGAAGGGGACTGGTCACAGGGTGGGGGAGTGGAAGGGGACTGGTCACAGGGTGGGGGAGTGGGAGGAAGGGGACTGGTCACAGGGTGGGGGAGTGGGAGGAAGGGGACTGGTCACAGGGTGGGGGAGTGGGAGGAAGGGGACTGGTCACAGGGTGGGGGAGTGGGAGGGGACTGGTCACAGGGTGGGGGAGTGGAAGGGGACTGGTCACAGGGTGGGGGAGGGAGGGGACTGGTCACAGGGTGGGGGAGGGGGGGAGGGAGGGGGACTGGTCACAGGGTGGGGGAGGGGGGGGAGGGAGGGGACTGGTCACAGGGTGGGGGAGGGGGGGAGGAGGGGACTGGTCACAGGGTGGGGGAGGGGGGGGAGGGAGGGGACTGGTCACAGGGTGGGGGAGGGAGGGGACTGGTCACAGGGTGGGGGAGGGAGGGGACTGGTCACAGGGAGGGGACTGGTCACAGGGTGGGGGAGTGGGAGGAAGGGGAGTGGTCACGGGGAGGGGGGGAGGAGTGGTCACAGGGTGAGGGAGGTGGGGGAGTGGTCACGGGGAGAGGGAGGTGGGGGAGTGGTCACGGGGAGAGGGAGGTGGGGGAGTGGTCACGGGGAGAGGGAGGTGGGGGAGTGGTCACGGGGAGAGGAGGTGGGGGAGTGGTCACGGGGAGAGGGAGGTGGGGGAGTGGTCACGGGGAGAGGGAGGTGGGGGAGTGGTCACGGGGAGAGGGGGGGCACTGGTCACGTGGAGGGGGGGCACTGGTCACGTGGAGGGGGAGGGGGGGGGACTGGTCACGTGGAGGGGGAGGGGGGGGACTGGTCACGTGGAGGGGGAGGAGGGGACTGGTCACGTGGAGGGGGAGGGAGGGGACTGGTCACGTGGAGGGGGAGGGAGGGGACTGGTCACGTGGAGGGGGGAGGGAGGGGACTGGTCACGTGGAGGGGGAGGGAGGGGACTGGTCACGTGGAGGGGGAGGGAGGGGACTGGTCACGTGGAGGGGGAGGGAGGGGACTGGTCACGTGGAGGGGGAGGGAGGGGACTGGTCACGTGGAGGGGGAGGGAGGGGACTGGTCACAGGGTGGGGGAAGGGACTGGTCACGGGGAGGGGGGGGTTGGGGGGGGAAAGACTGGTCACGGGGAGGGGGAGTTGTGGGGGGGGGGGGAAAGACTGGTCACGGGGAGGGGGAGTTGTGGGGGGGGGGAAAGACTGGTCACGGGGAGGGGGAGTTGTGGGGGGGGGGGGAAAGACTGGTCACGGGGAGGGGGAGTTGTGGGGGGGGGAAAGACTGGTCACGGGGAGGGGGAGTTGTGGGGGGGGGAAAGACTGGTCACGGGGAGGGGGAGTTGTGGGGGGGGGAAAGACTGGTCACGGGGAGGGGGAGTTGTGGGGGGGGGGGAAGACTGGTCACGGGGAGGGGGAGTTGTGGGGGGGGGGGAGGGGGAGTTGTGGGGGGGGGAAAGACTGGTCACGGGGAGGGGGAGTTGTGGGGGGGGGGAAAGACTGGTCACGGGGAGGGGGAGTTGGGGGGAAGGGGACTGGTCACGGGGAGGGGGAGTTGGGGGGAAGGGGACTGGTCACGGGGAGGGGGAGTTGGGGGGAAGGGGACTGGTCACGGGGAGGGGGAGTTGGGGGGAAGGGGACTGGTCACGGGGAGGGGGAGTTGGGGGGAAGGGGACTGGTCACGGGGAGGGGGGAGTTGGGGGGAAGGGGACTGGTCACGGGGAGGGGGAGTTGGGGGGAAGGGGACTGGTCACGGGGAGGGGGAGTTGGGGGGAGGGGGAGTTGGGGGGAAGGGGACTGGTCACGGGGAGGGGGAGTTGAGGGGAAGGGGAAGGGGACTGGTCACGGGGAGGGGGAGTTGAGGGGAAGGGGAAGGGGACTGGTCACGGGGAGGGGGAGTTGGGGGGAAGGGGACTGGTCAAGGGGAGGGGGAGTTGGGGGGAGGGGGAGTTGGGGGGAAGGGGACTGGTCAAGGGGAGGGGGAGTTGGGGGGAGGGGGAGTTGGGGGGAGGGGGAGTTGGGGGAAGGGGACTGGTCACGGGGAGGGGGAGTTGGGGGGAAGGGGACTGGTCACGGGGAGGGGGAGTTGAGGGGAAGGGGACTGGTCACGGGGAGTTGGGGGGAGGGGGAGTTGGGGGGAGGGGGAGTTGGGGGGAGGGGGAGTTGGGGGGAGGGGGACTGGTCACGGGGAGGGGGAGTTGGGGGGAGGGGGACTGGTCACGGGGAGGGGGAGTTGGGGGGAGGGGGACTGGTCACGGGGAGGGGGAGTTGGGGGGAGGGGGACTGGTCACGGGGAGGGGGAGTTGGGGGAGGGGGACTGGTCACGGGGAGGGGGAGTTGGGGGGAGGGGGACTGGTCACGGGGAGGGGGAGTTGGGGGGAGGGGGACTGGTCACGGGGAGGGGGAGTTGGGGGAGGGGGAGTTGGGGGAGGGGGACTGGTCACGGGGAGGGGGAGTTGGGGGGAGGGGGACTGGTCACGGGGAGGGGAGTTGGGGGGGGAAAGACTGGTCACGGGGAGGGGGAGTTGTGGGGGGGGAAAGACTGGTCACGGGGAGGGGGAGTTGTGGGGGGGGGAAGACTGGTCACGGGGAGGGGGAGTTGTGGGGGGGGGGAAAAGACTGGTCACGGGGAGGGGGAGTTGGGGGGAAGGGGACTGGTCACGGGGAGGGGGAGTTGGGGGGAAGGGGACTGGTAACGGGGAGGGGAGTTGAGGGGGAGTTGGGGGGAAGGGGACTGGTCACGGGGAGGGGGAGTTGTGGGGGGGGGGGAAAGACTGGTCACGGGGAGGTGGAGTTGTGGCGGGGGGGAAAGACTGGTCACGGGGAGGGGGAGTTGGGGGGAAGGGGACTGGTCACGGGGAGGGGGAGTTGGGGGGAAGGGGACTGGTCACGGGGAGGGGGAGTTGGGGGGAAGGGGACTGGTCACGGGGAGGGGGAGTTGGGGGAAGGGGACTGGTCACGGGGAGGGGGAGTTGGGGGGAAGGGGACTGGTCACGGGGAGGGGGAGTTGGGGGAAGGGGACTGGTCACGGGGAGGGGGAGTTGGGGGGGAGGGGATTGGTCACGGGGAGGGGGAGTTGGGGGGAAGGGGACTGGTCACGGGGAAGGGGAGTTGGGGGGAAGGGGAGTTGGGGGGAAGGAGACTGGTCACGGGGAGGGGGAGTTGGGGGAAAGGGGACTGGTCACGGGGAGGGGGAGTCACGTGGGAGGGGGAGTTGGGGGGAAGGGGACTGGTCACGGGGAGGAGGAGTTGGGGGGAAGGGGACTGGTCACGGGTGGGGGAGGGGGACTGGTCATGGGGAGGGGGAGTTGGGGGGGAGGGGGAGTGGAGGGGGAGTTGGGGGGGAGGGGGAGTGGGAGGGGGGACTGGTCACGGGGTGGGGAGTGGGTGGGGGAGGGGGGTGACTGGTCACAGGGTGGGGGAGGGGGAGGAAGGGGACTGGTCACAGGGAGGTTGGGGGAGGGAGAGGGGGACTGGTCACAGGGTGTGTGAGTGAGGGAGTGGGAGGAGGAGGAGTGGGGGGACTGGTCACGTGGAGGGGGAGGGGGGGGACTGGTCACGTGGAGGGGGAGGGGGGGGACTGGTCACGTGGAGGGGGAGGGGGGGGACTGGTCACGTGGAGGGGGAGGGGGGGGACTGGTCACGTGGAGGGGGAGGGGGGGACTGGTCACGTGGAGGGGGAGGGGGGGGACTGGTCACGTGGAGGGGGAGGGGGGGGACTGGTCACGTGGAGGGGGAGGGGGGGGACTGGTCACGTGGAGGGGGAGGGGGGGGACTGGTCACGTGGAGGGGGAGGGGGGGGACTGGTCACGTGGAGGGGGAGGGGGGGGACTGGTCACGTGGAGGGGGAGGGGGGGGACTGGTCACGTGGAGGGGGAGGGGGGGGGACTGGTCACGTGGAGGGGGAGGGGGGGGACTGGTCACGTGGAGGGGGAGGGGGGGGACTGGTCACGTGGAGGGGGAGGGGGGGGACTGGTCACGTGGAGGGGGAGGGGGGGGACTGGTCACGTGGAGGGGGAGGGGGGGGACTGGTCACGTGGAGGGGGAGGGGGGGACTGGTCACGTGGAGGGGGAGGGAGGGGACTGGTCACGTGGAGGGGGAGGGAGGGGACTGGTCACGTGGAGGGGGAGGGAGGGGACTGGTCACGTGGAGGGGGAGGGAGGGGACTGGTCACGTGGAGGGGGAGGGAGGGGACTGGTCACGTGGAGGGGGAGGGAGGGGACTGGTCACGTGGAGGGGGAGGGAGGGACTGGTCACGTGGAGGGGGAGGGAGGGGACTGGTCACGTGGAGGGGGAGGGAGGGGACTGGTCACGTGGAGGGGGAGGGAGGGGACTGGTCACGTGGAGGGGGAGGGAGGGGACTGGTCACGTGGAGGGGGAGGGAGGGGACTGGTCACGTGGAGGGGGAGGGAGGGGACTGGTCACGTGGAGGGGGACGGAGGGGACTGGTCACGTGGAGGGGGACGGAGGGGACTGGTCACGTGGAGGGGGAGGGAGGGGACTGGTCACGTGGAGGGGGAGGGAGGGGACTGGTCACGTGGAGGGGGAGGGAGGGGACTGGTCACGTGGAGGGGGAGGGAGGGGACTGGTCACGTGGAGGGGGAGGGAGGGGACTGGTCACGTGGAGGGGGAGGGAGGGGACTGGTCACGTGGAGGGGGAGGGAGGGGACTGGTCACGTGGAGGGGGAGGGAGGGGACTGGTCACGTGGAGGGGGAGGGAGGGGACTGGTCACAGGGTGGGGGAAGGGACTGGTCACAGGGTGGGGGAAGGGACTGGTCACAGGGTGGGGGAGTGGGAGGGGACTGGTCACAGGGTGGGGGAGTGGGAGGAAGGGGACTGGTCACAGGGTGAGGGAGTGGAAGGGGACTGGTCACAGGGTGGGGGAGTGGAAGGGGACTGGTCACAGGGTGGGGGTGTGGAAGGGGACTGGTCACAGGGTGGGGGAGTGGAAGGGGACTGGTCACAGGGTGGGGGAGTGGGAGGAAGGGGACTGGTCACAGGGTGGGGGAGTGGGAGGAAGGGGACTGGTCACAGGGTGGGGGAGTGGGAGGGGACTGGTCACAGGGTGGGGGAGTGGAAGGGGACTGGTCACAGGGTGGGGGAGGGAGGGGACTGGTCACAGGGTGGGGGAGGGGGGGAGGGAGGGGACTGGTCACAGGGTGGGGGAGGGGGGGGAGGGAGGGGACTGGTCACAGGGTGGGGGAGGGGGGGAGGGAGGGGACTGGTCACAGGGTGGGGGAGGGGGGGGAGGGAGGGGACTGGTCACAGGGTGGGGGAGGGAGGGGACTGGTCACAGGGTGGGGGAGGGAGGGGACTGGTCACAGGGAGGGGACTGGTCACAGGGTGGGGGAGTGGGAGGAAGGGGAGTGGTCACGGGGAGGGGGGGAGGAGTGGTCACAGGGTGAGGGAGGTGGGGGAGTGGTCACAGGGTGAGGGAGGTGGGGGAGTGGTCACGGGGAGAGGGAGGTGGGGGAGTGGTCACGGGGAGAGGGAGGTGGGGGAGTGGTCACGGGGAGAGGGAGGTGGGGGAGTGGTCACGGGGAGAGGGAGGTGGGGGAGTGGTCACGGGGAGAGGGAGGTGGGGGAGTGGTCACGGGGAGAGGGGGGGGCACTGGTCACGTGGAGGGGGGGCACTGGTCACGTGGAGGGGGAGGGGGGGGACTGGTCACGTGGAGGGGGAGGGGGGGGACTGGTCACGTGGAGGGGGAGGGAGGGGACTGGTCACGTGGAGGGGGAGGGAGGGGACTGGTCACGTGGAGGGGGAGGGAGGGGACTGGTCACGTGGAGGGGGAGGGAGGGGACTGGTCACAGGGTGGGGGAAGGGACTGGTCACAGGGTGGGGGAAGGGACTGGTCACAGGGTGGGGGAGTGGGAGGGGACTGGTCACAGGGTGGGGGAGGGAGGGGACTGGTCACAGGGTGGGGGAGGGGGGGAGGGAGGGGACTGGTCACAGGGTGGGGGAGTGGGAGGAAGGGGAGTGGTCACAGGGAGGGAGGTGGGGGAGTGGTCACGGGGAGAGGGAGGTGGGGGAGTGGTCACGGGGAGGGGGAGGTGGGGGAGTGGTCACGGGGAGAGGGAGGTGGGGCACTGGTCACGGGGAGAGGGGGGGGCACTGGTCACGGGGAGAGGGGGGGGCACTGGTCACGGGGAGCGGGGGGGGACTATCCAGAGGGAGGCGGAGCGCAGGTTGAATGAGGACGGAGAGGCTGAGCTGAGCTGAGGCAGGCGGCAGGGAGAGGGAGCCCGAGAGAGGCAGGAAACCGGGGCAGCAGCGACAGCCCGCCCGCCCTCATCATGCCCGCGGGAGCCGGAGCCCGAGTGTCGGGGTCAGAGTCAGAGCGATCCCCGTAGCCGAGAGCCGAGAGCCGAGGCGCGCCGCTCCCTCTGCCCGTGTCGGTGCCGGTGCGGCCGGTGCCGGGCATGTTGCTCTGGGCTTTGTGCGAGGAGCCGCTCGCTCTCTTCCCTTTCCCCTGGAATTAACTTCAAGCCAGTCTCGGAACGGAGCCCCTTTAAAGTCAGGGGGAAACTTTTCTGGGGGGTCCATTTTCTGCATTAGTTTAATTTTTGCTCCATTTTCTGCTGCATTAATTTTTGCTCTCAATTTTATTTATTTTTCCCGCTGCATTAGTTTAATTTTTGCCCCCTTTTTTTTTGCTGCATTAATTTTAATGTTTGCTGCGTTACTTTAAACTTTGCTCCATTTTTTTTGCTGCATTATTCTAATTTCTTGCTTCATTTTAAAAAAAATTTCTTGCTCCATTAGTTTTAGTTTTTTTTAAAAAAAAAAGTCCTCCTCCCCGTGCGCTTTTTATTTTTAATTTTTTAAAAAAAAATATATATATATATATCTAATCCTGTTGGGGAGGATGAGGAATGCCGAGGAGGTGGACGGGTTTGAGGGGGAAGCCTCCAACACTTCGATGATGTCCGGGGCGAGCAGCCCGTACCAGCCCACCACCGAGCCGGTGGTCGCTACCCACGGACTGGGCATCAGATGCGACACCGACTACCTGAGATCGGCCCTCGGGATCCTGAAGATGGTGGAAGTGGTGAGTGTGACTTTCAAATATCAGTGCAATAAAACACACAAAACACACACACCCCACACCCCACACACACAAAACACACACACCCCACACCCCACACACACAAAACACACACACCCCACACCCCACACACACAAAACACACACACCCCACACACACAACACACACACAAAACACACACACCCCACACACACAAAACACACACACCCCACACCCCACACACACAAAACACACACACCCCACACACACAAAACACACACACCCCACACACACAACACACACACAAAACACACACACCCCACACACACACAACACACACACCCCACACACACAAAACACACACACCCCACACACACAACACACACACAAAACACACACACCCCACACACACACAAAACACACACCCCACACACACAAAACACACACCCCACACACACAAAACACACACCCCACACACACAAAACACACACACCCCACACACACACCCCACCCCCCACACACACAAAACACACACACCCCACACACACACCCCACCCCCCACACACACAAAACACACACACCCCACACCCCACACACACAAAACACACACACCCCACACACACAAAACACACACACCCCACACCCCACACACACAAAACACACACACCCCACACACACAAAACACACACACCCCACACACACAACACACACACAAAACACACACACCCCACACACACACAACACACACACCCCACACACACAAAACACACACACCCCACACACACAACACACACACAAAACACACACACCCCACACACACACAAAACACACACCCCACACACACAAAACACACACCCCACACACACAAAACACACACCCCACACACACAAAACACACACACCCCACACACACACCCCACCCCCCACACACACAAAACACACACACCCCACACACACACCCCACCCCCCACACACACAAAACACACACACCCCACACACACACAAAACACACCCCCCACACACACACAAAACACACACCCCACACACACACAAAACACACACCCCCCACACACACAACACACACCCCCCACACACACAACACACACCCCCCACACACACAACACACACCCCCCACACACACAACACACACCCCCCACACACACACAAAACACACCCCCCACACACACACAAAACACACACCCCCCACACACACAACACACACCCCCCACACACACAACACACACCCCCCACACACACACAAAACACACCCCCCACACACACACAAAACACACACCCCACACACACACAAAACACACACCCCACACACACACAAAACACACACCCCACACACACCCCACACACACAACACACACACAACACACACACCCCACACACACAACACACACACCCCACACACACACCCCACACACACAAAACACACACACCCCACACACACAAAACACACACACCCCACACACAAAACACGCACACCCCACACACACAAAACACACACACCCCACACACACAAAACACACACACCCCACACACACAAAACACACACACCCCACACACACACAAAACACACACCCCACACACACACAAAACACACACCCCACACACACACAAAACACACACCCCACACACACACAAAACACACACCCCACACACACCCCACACACACACAAAACACACACCCCACACACACACAAAACACACACCCCACACACACACAAAACACACACCCCACACACACACAAAACACACACCCCCCACACACACAAAACACACACCCCACACACACACAAAACACACACCCCCCACACACACAAAACACACACCCCACACACACACAAAACACACACCCCACACACACACAAAACACACACCCCACACACACACAAAACACACACCCCACACACACACAAAACACACACCCCACACACACACAAAACACACACCCCACACACACACACAAAACACACACCCCACACACACACACAAAACACACACCCCACACACACACACACACAAAACACACACCCCACACACACACACACACAAAACACACACCCCACACACACACACACACAAAACACACACCCCACACACACACACACACAAAACACACACCCCACACACACACACACACAAAACACACACCCCACACACACACACACACAAAACACACACCCCACACACACACACACAAAACACACACCCCACACACACACACACACAAAACACACACCCCACACACACACACACAAAACACACACCCCACACACACACACACAAAACACACACCCCACACACACACACACAAAACACACACCCCACACACACACACACAAAACACACACCCCACACACACACACACAAAACACACACCCCACACACACACACACACAAAACACACACCCCACACACACACACACACAAAACACACACCCCACACACACACACACACAAAACACACACCCCACACACACACACACAAAACACACACCCCACACACACACACACAAAACACACACCCCACACACACACACACAAAACACACACCCCACACACATGCATTTCTGTATAGGGGAAGGGGTTGCTGCTGCTTAACAAAAACTAAAACTAATGGGAGCAAGAAATTAAAAAAAAATGAAGCAAGAAATTTTAAAAATGCAGCAAAAAAAATGGAGCAAAGTTTAAACTAATGGGTGGTGCTGCTTAACAAAAAAAAGGCCTAGAACTTTCCATTTAAGTGTCAGTCTTGGTTCAGTGGGTAGCACTCTCTCTCTCTCGCCTCTGAGTCAGGAGGTCGTGGGTTTAAGTCCCACTCCAGAGACTCGAGCACAAGATAATCCAGGCTGACGCTCACACCGGTGCCAGTGCCGAGGGCGCGTGGTGCCGTCTTTCACGTGCGACGTCAAACCGAGGTCCCGTCTGCCCCCTCAGGTGGACGTGAAAGACCCCACGGCCGTTATTTGGAAAAAGAGCAGGTGAGTTCTCCCCAGTGTTCCGGGCCAGTATTTATCCCTCAACTAACATCAGTAAAAAAAAAACAGATTATCTGGTCATTTATCCCATTTGCTGTTTGTGGGATCTTGCTGTGTGCAAATCAGCTGCCGCATTTGCTACATTACAACGGAGAACAACACTTGAAAAATCGCTCCATGGGCTGTAAAGCGATTTGGGACGTCCTGAGGTTGTGAAAGGCGCTATATAAATGCAAGTTCTCTCTGTTTCTTTTCCGGTTACACCCCCTCCCCAATAGCCCTGTGCACTAAGGTCCACTGTAGTGGCCTTCTACTGCTCTAGCTGAAGCCAAGCCCACTCAGCACAGAACAGGGAAGGAGCCAGCCACCTTCCCGAACAATGCTTGGGTTGCGTCTTCACCCATGAAACCACTGAGGGACCTACATGTGTAATTATGTTTAACAGTGAAACTTAGTCTTAATGCCTTGAAGGGTTAAGGGGACAATTTCCATGGTTGTGAAATGGGACATTTTGTTTGTCCAGTTTCTGTGTTGTGAGATGGCAAATCGACATTGATGCTGGTTTATTTATTCCTTTTCTCCGGTCTGTGTTTTTAATTTCCTTTTCCCATGTTATCTGGAAATCCCACAGGCTCATGGTAAAAGTTACTGATGTTGCTGGATGTACAGGGAGCTGTATCTAATGCTGCTTTAAATAGTTTACAACAACTTGCAAATAATACAGCGCCTTTAACGTAGTTAAAGGTCCCAAGGCACTTTATAGGAGCGATTATCAAGAAAGATTTGACACCGAGCCACATAAGGAGATATTAGGACAGGTGACCAAAAGCTTGGCCATAGAGGTAAGTTTTAAGAGGGGCCTTAAAGGAGGAGAGAGAGGTTTAGGGAGGGAATTCCAGAGCTTAGGGCCGAGGCCGCCACTGGTGGAGAGATTAAAATCAGGGATGTGCAGGAGGGCAGAGCTCTCGGAGGGTTGTAGGGCTGGAGGAGGTTACAGAGATAGGGAGTGGGCCATGGAGGGATTTGAAAACAATGATGAGAATTTTAAAATGGAGGAATTGCTGGACCAGGAGCCAATGTAGGTCAGCGAGCACAGGGTTGATGGGTAAATGGGACTTGTTGCAAGTTAGGATACGGGCAGCAGAGATTTGGGTCACTCTCCTCCCTTCACAGCCTTGCTTGCTCTATTTGAGCAATTTCCTGTGCTTGTGCCTCAGTGCACTTTCTGAGGCAGATCATTTTGTCACTGTGACCTGCCTCTGACATTTTCTATTAAAAAAAACACTTTGCCTTGCTACCACTCACCCTTCGAAAGACCTGCTTAAAAACCCTTTGATTTGGCCGTCCCTTTGATCTACCTTCATCCCCTCCCAAAGTTCTTCCCTTTTCTGTTCTCTGGCACCTTTTCTGCCTTGTCAGGAGCTCTGAAACAATTTTAACAAGAAGAGCGTTGTGACAAAAGACTTGCATTTATATAGCAACTTTCACAACCTCAGGACGTCCCAAAGCGTTTTACAGCCAATGAAGTACTTTTGTCGTGTAGTCACTGTTGTAATGTAGGAAACTCAGCAGCCAATTTGCACACAGCAAGGTCCCACAAACAGCGATGCAATAAATGACCAGGTAATTTTTTTTTTAAGCGAAGTTGGTTGAGGGATAAATATTGGCCAGGACACCGGGGAGAACTCCCCTGCTTTGCATCATAGACACGCAAATGTTTTCATGGCCTGTGTGCATTCGTGAATTGGGTTAGATCAGTTCTCGGGTAGTGAGCCCCATCAGTGGAACAGTAAACGTGGTCGCCTCCTTTATTAACTATCTGTTTATGTCTGTGTTTAAAGGAGGCAGCTCCCTCTCCTCCCAACCCCCCCACCACAGCTCGGCGTCAATTACACAACTCTGTTGTCATGAGCTTCGGAACATTTAGAATTTGTGGCTTGCAAGCATTTGTTGAATTTTATTTGTTTATCGTTGAGGAATTTAGTGCGTGGGCCAAGGCTCACCATCCAGGACACCGCTACGTTTAAAAGGAACAGCAGGGAAAGGTCAAGAAGTAAATGGTTAGATCATGGCAACCTTGTGTTTTATAAGCCTGTTGATAGTAGAAGGAAGGAAAGGTTGTGGGAGTTTCAGGAGGTCTCTGAATCTTTGAGTACATTCAGGCTGCTTGGTTTCGATTTTCAGGAATCGGTCACGCCTCAGTTGTTAGTATTGTGCTCGGGGTTGGGTCCAATTTCAAATGTGGCACAAAAAAGTTGGTTGTAAACCTGTTAGCGCCATGCCAACAGGGGCGAGGGAGTCCTGCCCATGCTGACGGAGCAGGATTGGTACGTTCCAGTTGGATGAGAGGAACTGATTGAGTCGCTGAGAATCTGTCGTGCGTCCTTGGGTTAGCGTGATATTCCGTGTACTCTGCTGCGCAAGTCTGACTCTCGGGCAACGGACGATGCTTCTGTGGACACTATCCCACACACTCTTCCTTCTTGTTGCGTTGGCACTGTTTCTGAAATCAAAACTCATCACATCACCTCCTGTGGCCGTGGGCTAAGTGGGTAGCATTCTCGCCTCTGAGTCCTGAGGTTATGGTTCAAGCCCCACTCCAGCGACTGACGCCTCAGTGCAGAGCTCCCTCAGTACTGCACTATCAGAGGTGATGTCTTTCGTTAAGCTGAGGCCCCGTCTGCCCCCTCAGGTGAATGTAAAAGATCCCATGGCACTATTTCATTATCACATCGCTGCTTTTGGGATTTTGCTGCGCGCAAATTGGCTGCCGTGTTTGCTACATTACAACAGTGACGACACTTCAAAAGTACTTCATTGGCTGTTAAGCCCTCTGGGGCGTCCTGAGGTTGTGAATGGCTCTATATAAATGCCCGTCCTTTCTGTCTCTTCACCTGCTCTAACTCAACTGTGGGATCTCCTTAGCTCCCTCATCTTCGTTCCTCTATTGTGAAACCGAAGCTTAGTGTCAGCAAGTTTGGTGAGCTGGGTTTTTAAAAGCCTTCAGATTGTAGGAAGAAGGGGAGACTGAGGGAAAGTAAAGGGTTCCACAGCATTAGGACTCTGGAAGAATCAGTTGGAGTCGGAAATGGCTGCGGAGGGAGAAAAAGGACCTTTTCCCCGCCTGCTGATTCTGGGTTGGGTTTTAAACCTCGATCTGAGGGTGAATGGGTGCTCCAACTGAGTGCCAGTACCTTATCTAATGCTCTGCGCACTCTGTACAGTGTCCTTGGCAGAGCTAGACTAAACGTTACATCGAAGGCCAGTATCTGTTACCCAGGGTCTGATTATCAGCATTGTCCGCTACTGAGGTCACTGCTGCCCATCCGTAGTGTAGATATGTTCAGCCCTGGCTCGGTGGGTAGCACTATCGCCTTTTGAGTCAGAAGGTTGTGGGTTCAAGTCCCACTCCAGAGACTCGAGCACATAATCCAGCCTGAGGCTCCCAGTGCAGTATTGAGGGAGTGCTGTCTTTAGGCTGAGATGTTAAACCCGAGGCCCCGTCTGCCCCCTCGGGTGGTTGTAAAAGATCTTGCGGCACTATTCAAAGAAGAGCAGGGGAGTTCTGCCCGGTTTCCTGGCCAACGTTGATCCCTCAGCCAACACCTAAAACATATTATCTGGTCGTATCACGTTGCTGTTTGTGGGATCTTGCTGTGTGCAAATTGGCTGCTGTGATTCCTACATTACAACAGTGACTACACTTCAAAAAAAAAAAGTACTTCATTGGCTATAGAGCGCTTTGGGACATCCTGAGGTTGTGAAGTCTTTCTTTTAGCTGGGAGTGAATATCTTTCTGTAAAGCATAAATCTAATGGCTCAAGATGACGTACCGAAGAGTGAAGAAATACAATGGATCGAGGTGACCCCCATCTGGGCTTGAACCGAATGGTGCGGTTTCAGGGCTGGAGTCCCAGTGATCAGGTTAGCCGAAAACCGGATGGCAAACGTCGTTTTTCTGGTGGTGCATTTTTAAATACTTCTGTGCCCGTCCATGAGTTGGGAAATTTCACACCCGTACGTATCAGTTTTTAAATGGCTTGTTCCCCCATTCTGATTTGGATTGGTTCAAGTGTGGCAGCCTTGAGCAGGCTGTCTGTAGTTGGGAGTGGTACATCGTGTATGAGGGAGGCTGCGCTGGGCCAGAGAAGGAAAATTCAAGAATAAATTCACTAATAAATCCAATAAGGAATTCAGGAGAAACTTCTTTACTCAGAGAGTGGTTAAAATATGGAACTCGCCACCACAAGGAGTAGTTGAGGCGAATAGAATAGATGCATTTAAGGGGAAGCTAGATAAGTACATGTGGGAGAAAGGAATAGAAGGATATGCTGATAGGGTGAGATGAAGTAGGGAGGGAGGATGCTCATGTGGAGAATAAACATTGGCATTAGGCCAAATGGTCTGTTTCAGTGCTGTTAAAATTTTATGTAGTTTTTTAAAAATTCATTCATGGGATGTGGGCGTCGTTGGCATTTATTGCCCATCCCTAATTGCCCTTGAGAAGGTGGTGGTGAGCCGCCGCCTTGAACCGCTGCAGTCCGTGTGGTGAAGGATCTCCCACAGTGCTGTTAGGAAGGGAGTTCCAGGATTTTGACCCAGTGACGATGAAGGAACGGTGATATGTTTCCAAGTCGGGATCATGTGTGACTTGGAGGGAACGTGCAGGTGGTGGTGTTCCCATGCACCTGCTGCTCTTGTCCTTCTAGGTGGTAGAGGTCGCGGGTTTGGGAGGTGCTGTCGAAGAAGCCTTGGCGAGTTGCTGCAGTGCATCCTGTGGATGGTACACACTGCAGCCACTGTGTGCCGGTGGTGAAGGGAGTGAATGTTTAGGGTGGTGGATGGGGTGCCAATCAACGGGCTGCTTTGTCCTGGACGGTGTCAAGCTTCTTGAGTGTTGTTGGAGCTGCACTCATCCAGGCAAGTGGAGAGTATTCCATCACACTCCTGACTTGTGCCTTGTAGATGGTGGAAAGGATTTGGGGAGTTCGGAGGTGAGTTACTCGCCGCAGAATACCCAGCCTCTGACCTGCTCTCGTAGCCACAGTATTTATATGGCTGGTCCAGTTAAGTTTCTGGTCAATGGTGACCCCCAGGATGTTGATGGTGGGGGATTCGGTGATGGTAATGCCGTTGAATGTCAGGGGGAGGTGGTTAGACTCTCTCTTGTTGGAGATGGTCATTGCCTGGCACTTATCTGGCGCGAATGTTACTTGCCACTTATGAGCCCAAGCCTGGATGTTGTCCAGGTCTTGCTGCATGCGGGCTCGGACTGCTTCATTATTTGAGGGGTTGCGAATGGAACTGAACACTGTGCAGTCATCAGCGAACATCCCCATTTCTGACCTTATGATGGAGGGAAGGTCATTGATGAAGCAGCTGAAGATGGTTGGGCCTAGGACACTGCCCTGAGGAACTCCTGCAGCAATGTCCTGGGGCTGAGATGATTGGCCTCCAACAACCACTACCATCTTCCTTTGTGCTCGGTATGACTCCAGCCACTGGAGAGTTTTCCCCCTGATTCCCATTGACTTCAGTTTTACTAGGGCTCCTTGGTGCCACACTCGGTCAAATGCTGCCTTAATGTCAAGGGCAGTCACTTTCACCTCACCTCTGGAATTCAGCTCTTTTGTCTATGTTTGGAGCAAGGCTGTAATGAGGTCTGGAGCCGAGTGGTCCTGGCGGAACCCAAACTGAGCATCGGCGCGCAGGTTGTTGGTGAGTAAGTGCCACTTGATAGCACTGTCGACGACACCTTCCATCACTTTGCTGCTGATTGAGAGTAGACTGATGGGGCGGTAATTGGCCGGATTGGATTTGTCCTGCTTTTTGTGGACAGGACATACTTGGGCAATTTTCCACATTGTCGGGTAGATGCCAGTGTTGTAGCTGTACTGGAACAGCTTGGCTAGAGGCGAGGCTCGTTCTGGAGCACAAGCCTTCGGAACTACAGCTGGGATGTTGTCGGGGCCCATAGCCTTTGCTGCATCCAGTGCACTCGGTCATTGTAGGATATTCTGTTTGAGAGGGTCACGAGAATGTGTGTGTGTGTGTGTGTGTGTGTGTGTGTGTGTGTGTCCCTGTTTCTCTTTAACTCTCTCTGCCTCTAACTCCTTCCTCTCTCTCTAACTGTGTATTTCTGTCTGTTTCCAACTCTATCTCTCTAACTCTGTCTCTGTTTCTCGCTGTGTTTCTCTCTCTAACCCTCTCTCGGGTCGATGACCTTTCATCAGAACTGGAAGAAGTTAGAGATTTAAGTTTTTAAGCAAGTACACTCTCGGGTCGATGACCTTTCATCAGAACTGGAAGAAGTTAGAGATTTAAGTTTTTAAGCAAGTACAGGGCCAGGGAAAAGGGTTGGGGGGAGGAAAGAACAAAGGGGAAGGTCTGTGATTAAATGACAAAAAGGAGGGTGGTAATTGGACAAGTAAAGAAACAAAAGATGGGTCCAGAGGAGGTGTAAATGGCTACAGCAGAACCATTACCAGCACCTGCTGCCTGAAAAAATGCAGCAGGAATGATGTGGAGATGCCGGTGATGGACTGGGGTGGACAAATGTAAGGAATCTTACAACACCAGGTTATAGTCCAACAGTTGGACTATAACCTGGTGTTGTAAGATTCCTTACATCTGAAAAAAATGGACTATGATCTAAAGTTGTTGAACTTAATGTTGAGGCTGGAAGGCTTTCACTTGTTTGGTCCTGCACTGGAGTTACCAACTCTGACTCGACATATTCCTGGAGGTTTCATTACATGACCGCCAACCTCTCCGCCTGGTCACGTTTTATTCCCCATGTCGAATATTTTTATAACTGATAAACGAAAGTGTTAAAAGCAAATCAGAAAAAAAAACACACCGTTTTATTTTTTAACGCCCCGATGCTTGTTCTCCCCGGGTTTCTCACAGCAGTGTCCAGGAGATTAATCTCTGAAACAGTCTGGTTCATCAATTGATTGTCTGAAAATTTCGGAAGCTTTAAGCTGGGCATCGACGGTCTGTGGTTTAAAAGTCTCTTGCCGCTTCTGTGTCTGATAGTTGGAACTCAGCCGGTGATCTCACTCCTGTCCCCTCTCTCTCTGATTCTTGGAGGATACAAAAGAAGGAACAGCGAGCATAGTCTGCTTGAAAATGGATGACTCTCAACTCTGAAACTTCAACCTTTAGTGTTTTGTTTGTGTAAAAGAGCAGAAATACTGGCTGGACCGGTCCTGTTATCTGCAGGTACCTCTGGCTACCTGGACCCGGTGGTGAGACGGAGCTGGTTTATCCTGTCTTACCAGCTTGACGAGGTTGTCACTAGGATTGGAGTGAAGTGCAACGGTACAGGATTAAGAGCTGTAAAGAAGAAAGAAAGAGCTTTCACTTCGATAGCATCTTTCACGACCTCAACAACAACAATTTGTATTTATATAGCGACTTTAACGTAGTAAAATATCCCAAGGCGCTTCACAGGAGCGTTATCGGACAAAATTTGACACCGAGCTGCATAAAGAGATATTAGGATAGGTGACCTTGGTCAAAGATGTAGGTTTTAAGGGACATCTTAAAGGAGGGTAGAGAGATTTAGGGAGGGAATGCCAGAGCTTAGGGGCTCGGCAGCTGAAGGCACGGCCGCCAATGGTGGAGTGATGAAAATTGGGGAGGGTTGTAGGGCCAGAGAAAGGGAAGGGCCTCAAGACGTCACAAGACGCTTTGCAGCCATTGAAGTACTTTTGAAGTGTGGCCACTGTTGAAATGTACCCATGGAAGGTCCAAGCGAGGTTGTACAAGTCTCATCTGTTGAGGGGTCTGAGACTAAAGAGGGAGATTATGGTCTTGAGGACGTCCCAAGATGCTTCACAATTGATTTTTTTTTTTGAAGTGTAGTCATTTCTGTTATGTAGTTATAACATGGTTGAATTGCGCACAGCAAGATCCCACAAACAGTAAAATGAAAGAACAGGAAAGAAAGAACTTGTGTTTCTATAACGGCATTCACATCCTCAGTATGTCCCAAAGTCCATCACAATCAATGAAGTATAATCGCTGTTGTTGTTCGTTGACCTGGAGCCTGAAATTTACAAATATCTACAGTTGTTCTCTCATTGGTCTCAGTCATTTATAATTTCAGGTTCGTTGTATTGACTTGGATTTGCTTATTTAGAGCAGTAGCCTTAAAGTTACAGGCCACGTTAGCAATTAAAGTATACAACCGTGCTCTGGGCCCCAGATTGCCAGCCGCATTGGAGATCACCGAGTGGTTTTAAAAGCATTCTTAGTTTTGTTTTACTTTTCCATTCAGATGTCACAATGTGTGGAATTTTTTTCCGTGTGATCCCAATTTAACCTCGAGTATCTGGGAAACACCCAGCAGTACAATGTGGATGCAGACTTTCCAATCTCTGGTTGTATCTGTAGAGAGCATCTTGAGCTCAATAATGTTAGGATGGTTCATGTGGTGGGAGTAATTTGAGGTGATTAATTGAGACTATTGCGTTATCACAGGGTAATTTTCTAATCCCGAGCTTCGGCTGCAGAGCCTCCCTATTGGAAAATTATGTACGCCCAGCAACAACTTGCATTTATATAGCACCTTTAGTAAAACGTCCCAAGGTGCTTTACAGGAGCGATTATCAAACAAAATTTGACACCGAGCCGCATGAGGAGATATTAGGACAGGTGACAGAAAAGCTTGGTCAAAGAGGTAGTTTTTAAGGAGTGTCTTAAAGGAGGAGAGGGAGTTAGAGGCGGAGAGGTTTAGGGAGGGAATTCCAGAGCTTAGGGCCTAGGCAGCTGAAGGCACGGCCGCCAACGGTGGAGCGATTAAAATCGGGGATGCACAAGGAGCCAGAATTGGAGGAGCGCAGAGATCTTGGAGGCTTTTAGGGCTGGAGGAGGTTACAGAGATGGGGAGGGGCGAGGCCACGGAGGGATTTGAAAACAGGGATGAGGATTTTAAAATCAAGGCGTTCCCGGACGGGGAGCCAACGTAGGTCAGTGAGCACAGAGGTGATGGAACAACGGGACTTGGTGCGAGTTAGGATACGGGACAGCAGAGTTTTGGATGGGCTCAAGTTTCCGGAGGGTGGAAGATGGGAGGCCGGCCAAGAGAGCATTGGGATAGTTGAGTCCGGAGGTAACAAAGGCATGGATAAGATGAGCTGAGGCAGAGGCAGTGACCGGCGATATTATGGAGGTGGAAGTAGACGGTCTCGGTGATGGAGAAAAACATCCCCTCGGTGCTTCGCTGAGGCATAAGTAAAAAAAAAACAGACACTGAGCCAAAGAAGGGGATATTAGGAGAGGTGACTAAAAGCTTGGTCGAAGAGGTGGGTTCTCCCTTCATGACCAGGACTAAAAGGGTTAAATTACAAGGACAGCCTGCATAGACTAGGCTTGTATTCCCTTGAGTATAGAAGATTATGTGGTGATCTAATTGAGGTGTTTAAGATGATTAAAGGATTTGATAGCGTAGATAGAGAGAAACTATTTCCTTTAGTGGGAGAGTCCAGAACAAGGGGGCATAACTTTAAAATGAGAGCTTGGCTGTTCAGGGATGATGTCAGGAAGCACTTCTTCAGACAAAGGGGAGTGGGAATCTGGAACTCTCTCCTCCAAAAAGCTGTTGAGGCTGGGGGTCAATTGAAAATTTCAAAACTGAGATCGATAGATTTTTGTCGGGTAAGGGTATTAAGGGTTACGGAACCAAGGCGGGTAGATGGAGTTAAGATGCAGATCAGTCAAGATCTAATTGAAGGGCGGAACAGGCTTGAGGGGCTGAACGGCCTCCTCCAGTTCCTGTGTTCCTGCCAGAGTCTCCGCTCAGGGTTACAAAAGGCAGAGCTGGTCCTGCCTATCAGATTACCATATGAAATGCAGAGAAGATATCGCATTTCACCTCATCCCCCTCCCTTCCCACAAAAACAACGCACCACACACAGGCGGCACAGAGGCAAGTCGCTAGGTAACAGACATCCCACGGCTCCCTCGTGACAATACTGAAAGTAACAGGGAAAATAATGTGGTCTGTCTGTGATTAGTCACGTCCATTTCCTTTTTGTAGTGAAATCGTCGCTCCTTGAAGACGCGGAAGGAACGTTGGCCCCCTGGTTTTCAGAACCCTTTCGGTCACGGACTAAAGGGGGTGGGGGGGGGGGGGGGTCAGAGAGGAATTTCCCAGATTTTCTTTGCCCCCCAAATTGGCCTGGGTTTTTTTTTAATCTGGTTTTTCCCCCCCCTCCCAGGAGATCACGTGGTTTTCGGGTGGGGTGGGGGAAGTGTCTGTATCATGATGCGCAAAGGGCCACAGTTGTGTGGGACAGTTTGGATGGACCAGAAGGTCTTTTCCTGTCCGTCATTGTTTGTATTCCCATTTTTAATGTTCCTGCGCTACACCAGAGTCTCGTTCACTCAATCGATTATAGTTGCTGTGCTAAAGTAAAGGATCCAGCGGCTGTGTAAACTGACCTTCGCCCCCCGTTTGCCGAGGCCCTTTGAATTTGCATATGTAATAATCATATAATGACTCAGCACAGGAGGAGGCCATTTGGCCCATCGTGCTTGTGCAGGGTCTTTGAAAGAGCTATCCAATTATTCCCCCTTCCCTGTTCTTTCCCCATAGCCCTTGCAAATTTTTCCCCTCCAAGTATTTATCCAATTCCCTTTTGAAAGTTACTATTGAATCTGCTTCCACCGTCCTTTCGGGCAGTGCGTCCCAGATCGTAACAACTCGCTGTGTTTAAAAAAAAAAAAAAATTCTCCTCCTCATTCCCCCCCCCACCCCCCCCCCCCCCACTTCTGGTTCTTTTGTCCACCAGATGGCCAACAAGCTAATGCAACAACACTTCCAGTTCAAACTGCCTGCACTGGAGCCGGTCAGCACGAGACCCACGTTCAGCACAGAGAGAGAATTCCGGAAACGGGAGTAAAACCTCTTCACGTTAGGTTGTATCACGCGTACGATGGAGAGCGTTAGCCGGCCGCTGACACCTCTGGAGTTCAGGTGATAAAACACCGGAGCTCTTGTTCCTCGTGGGTTTGACGTCTGAGCAGCTCACTGTGTTGACCTCTCTGTAGCACTCTGGCCCTTCTCGGGGATCCTTGGACATCCCCCTCCCCCCATTAGGGTCACCAACTCTCCAGGATTGTCCTGAAGTCTCCAGGAATTAAAAGATTCATCTCCTGGAAAATTGCAGTGACCAAAAATCTGGGGGGGAAAAAGAAAATCATAGGGGTGGCATTAAAAAATATTATGTTTATTTCATTTTCTGCGAAAGCTTTGGCTCCCAGTCAGGCAATGCCTCAATTTATAAATTGTTGTCCTTGTTTTCAAATCCCTCCATGGCCTTGCCCCCTCCCTATCTCTGTAACCTCCTCCAGCTCTACAACCCTCCGAGATCTCTGCGCTCCTCCAATTCTGGCCTCTTGTGCATCCCTGATTTTAATCGCTCCACCATTGGCGGCTGTGTCTTCAGCTGCCTAGGCCCTAAGCTCTGGAATTCCCTCCCTAAGCCTCTCCGCTTCTCTCTCCTTTGAGAGGCTCCTTAAAACCTACCTCTTTGACCAAGCTTTTGGTCACCTGTCCTAATATCTCCTTTATGTGAGATGAATACCGTCCCAGTTTGGGAACCTCTGGTCGATCCTCAGCTCCGCCCTTCTCACTCTTAAAGGCTGATATCAGACCTCATTGTTTTCTTCCATTGAATAAAATCTTTTAGCAGGTGTGCAGTGAAGAACATTAAACAGTTAATGCGTGTGTTTACATTTAACAACTGATAACAAACCACAGAACATTTGGGTGAAGACTCCAGAGACAGGAAGAGCCCACCTGCCTTTGAGTTTTAACCAGAAGTTTTCATCTCAGCCTCAGAGAGCACAATTTGTGTCAATGAGCCAAGGTCCCAAACTGGCCGTTGAGGTTGAGGGGGAGGGGAGGGTGAAGAGATCCTAAGGCAGCAGCCTCTACACCTCCCTAGTGGAGATCAGCCAACCCAACAGAAGCTAGTGATTGAGTCAGGGGACTTTCCTGGCCCGTAGGAGGCAGTGGGGAACTCCATTTCTAGATTATCTGTTGTGATGCTTGGGGAAAGTTTCCTCACCTCTGACCTCAGACAGCCTCCAGAAGGAGTTTAGATACAGAGGTTTCACCCGATCCAAAGTGTGGCATTTTCTAAATCAGACCAACATTCTAAACAGCTCACAGCCGGGGGTTTATTCATCTTGAATTTTGTTGGGGGGGGGAGCGGGGAACAAGGGGAGCGAAGGTATCTTTAGGACATAAGGAAATCTCGAAATCCAATGATCCACAACAAACAATAACCAAGATCGTTATTCGAACACAAGCTTGAAATAAAGAAAGGCCATACATCCCATCAGCTCCTGAACTAGGACTGTAGAGAAAGAAAAACTTCAGGATGTCCCAAAGTGCTTTACAGCCAAAGAAGTGCTTTTGAAGTGTCGTCACTGTTGTAATGTAGGAAATGAGGCAGTTATTTATGTACAGCAAGTTCCCACAAACAGCAATGAGATAATGACCAAATAATCTTGGTTAGACCACGCTTTGAGTACTGTGCACAGTTCTGGTCTCCATATTACAAAAAGGATATAGAAGCACTGGAGAAAGTGTAAAATAGATTTACAAGGATAATACCAGAACTGAGAGGTTATAACTATCAGGAAAGACTGAACAGGCTGGGGCTCTTTCCTCTAGAAAAGAGAAGACTAAGAGGTGACCTAATAGAGATCCTTAAAATTATGAGGGGATTTGATAGGGTTGACGTAGAGAAGATGCTTCCACTTGTGGGAGAGTCCAAAACTAGGGGCCGTAAATATAAGGTAGTCACTAATAAATCCAGTAAGAAATTCAGGAGAAACTTCTTTGCTGTGAGTGATTAGAATGTGGGACTTTCTACATACACAATGTTTGAGGATAATAGCATGGATACATTTAAGGGGAAGCTGGATAAACACATGAGGGGGAAAGGAATGGAAAGGTATGCTGATAGGGTGAGATGAAGTAAGGTGGGAGAAGGCTTGTGTGGAGCATAAACACCAACATAGACCTGTAGAGAAGAATGGCCTGTTTCTCTGCGATCAATTCTATGTAATTTGTTTTTTAGTGCTGTTGGATGAGGACTGAATATTGGTCAGGATACCGGGGAGGGCTCTCCTGCTCGTCTTGGAATAGTGTGGTGGAATTTTTTTACGTCCACCTGAGAGGGCAGACAGGGAGTCAGTTTAATGTCTCATCCGAAACACGGCACCTCCGACAGTGCGGCAATCGCTCGGTACTGCACTGGGGTGTCAGTCCCAGTATTGAGACAGAGTGCTACCTCTGAGCCACGGCTAACATCTAAGTAGAGGGAGCTTTACTCTGCCTCTAACCCGTGCTGTACCTGCCCTGGGAGTGTTTGATGGGACAGTGTAGAGGGAGCTTTACTCTGCCTCTAACCCGTGCTGTACCTGCCCTGGGAGTGTTTGATGGGACAGTGTAGAGGGAGCTTTACTCTGTATCTAACCCGTGCTGTACCTGCTGTGGGAGTGTATATAACTCGTGCTGTACCTATTCACCCATCACCCCTGTGCTCGCTGACCTCATTGACTCCCAGTCCGGCAATGCCTCGATTTAAAAATTCTCGTCCTTGTTTTCAAATCCCTCCATGGCCTCGTTCCTCCCTATCTCTGTAACCTCCTCCAGCCCTACAACCCGTGCATCCAAGTTTGCTGACGATACAAAGCTAGGTGGGAAAGTAAGCTGTGAGGAGGACACAGAGGCTGCAAAGGGATATAGACAGGTTAAGTGAGTGGGCCAGAAGCTGGCAGATGGAGTATAATGTGGGGAAATGTGAGGTTATTCACTTTGGTAAGAAGAATAGAAAAGCAGAATATTTTTTTAAGAGGTGAGAGCCTAAGAAATGTTATTAGTCTGAGGGGTTTGGGTGTCCTTGTACACAAATCATAGAAAATTAACATGGAGGTACAGCAAGCAATTAGGAAGGCAAATGGTATGTTAGTCTTTATTGCAAGGTGGTTGGAGTATAAGAGTAAGGAGGTCTTGCTGCAATTATATAGGGCTCTGGTGAGACCACACCTGGAGTACTGTGTACAGTTTTGATCTCCTTAAGGAAGGATATACTTGCCTTGGGGGTGCAACAAAGGTTCACTAGATTGATTCCTGGGATGACAGGGTTGTTCTATGAAGAGAGATTGAGTAGAATGGGCTGATATTCTCTACCCCAAAGGTCTGAATGCTCAGTCATTGAGTATATTCAAGACTAAGATTGCTAGATTTTTGGACACTAAAGAAATCAAGGGATTATGGAGATAGGGCAGGAAAGTGGAGTTGAGATAGAAGATGAGCCATAATCTTATTGAATGGTGGAACGGGCTCGAGAAGCCGTATGGCCTTCTCCTATTTCTTATGTTCTTATCTTAACCCTCAGATCTTTGTGCTCCTCCAATTCTGGCCTCTTGCGCATCCCCGATTTTAATTGCTTCACGATTGGCGGCCATGCTTTCAGTTGTCTAGGCCCTAAGTTCTGGAATTCCCTCCCTAAACCTCTCCGCCTCTCTCTCTCCTCCTTTTGAGATGTTCCTTAAAACCTACCTATTTGACCAAACTTTTGGTCACCTGTCCTAATATCTCCTTACATGGCTTGGTGTTGAATTTGGTTTGATAATCGCTCCTGTGAAGCCCCTCGGGACGTTTTACTGCGTTAAAGGCGCTGCATCAATGCGAGTTGTCGTCGGCCAAACAAGTGGCAACACCTGATCGCTGCAGTCCCTCTGCCAGCACTCAGCCGATATATCGAACGCCAGGTTGCTTTGTTCAACTGCAATGAACTCCTGGACCGCGTCACTTAATCATTTGGAGACCCAACCAAACTGGGCCTCGATTCTTAATAATCTTTTTTTTGTGGAGGGGGGTGGGGGATGAGGTGGGAATGGGGTGAGGGGATGTGATATCTGTAGTTTGCTTGTTTTTATTTCTGTACATCTGCAGATCTCACACAGGCGCATATCATTTTCAACAAGCGTTTGTGGATAGACCAGCAAACAGGAGCGGGATTTCCTCCTTCCTCCTCCCTCCCCCCGGCCCCGGTTAGCACTGACGCCGATCACGGTGAAACCCCGCCCCTGGGTTCAGTTTTAAAAACACCTTTACACTTAATCTGCCTTTTTGGTGCAGCGACTCCAGATTGACCTCCTTGAGTGCGGTTCTGTTCTCTGGAGGGTAACGTGAACGGTTGCTCTGCAAGGGGCCAGGAAATGGATACGGGTCAGCCCAGTGCCTTTTGGGCACCTTTGTCACGACTGAACAGCAATGCAACACTCCAAAAGGTACTTCATTGGCTGTAAAACGCATTGGGACGTCCTGAGAGCCTGGTGAGTCGCTATAGAAATGCAGGTTTCCTTGATTGAGCCTTGAACATGCCTATCTTCTGCAAGATGAAATTTCCTTGAGGCTTGGGCTGGGGGGTGGTGAGGAATTTGTTTTACGCATAGTCTTGAGTGCCGTCACGCTTTTCTGCCTTCTGATCTTGTCATGTGAACCAGCAGATTATCCTTGCCCTGCCATGTCTGTGTAATCCAAATCCTCATTGTCATCAGCATTTGCCGAGGGGGTGGATACGTCGGCATTTGCCAGTCTCTGTCTTTGGTGCTGATTCATACTGGTGCACGTTACTTCAAAAAAAAAACAACACAGCAC
Organism: Heptranchias perlo; assembly: GCF_035084215.1. Classification (NCBI taxonomy): domain Eukaryota; kingdom Metazoa; phylum Chordata; class Chondrichthyes; order Hexanchiformes; family Hexanchidae; genus Heptranchias; species Heptranchias perlo. The sequence continues at coordinate 62,000,497 of NC_090340.1, read as the reverse complement.
TGAGAAACAAGGTTCGGTCTGCCGTCTGTCCGATGAAGGCCTCTTTGTTATTTCCACACGTGTGCAACTCACAATTTCCAAACTGGTACACGAAAAGAACAGAAGAACTTTCACGACCTCCCACAAAAGCGCTTTGCAGCCAATGAAGTACTTTTTTAAGTGAAGTCGCTGTTGTGATGTAGGAAACACAGCGACCAATTTGCGCACAGCAAGATCCCGCAAACAGCAATGAGATAAATGACCGGTTAGTCTGTAAGACTATCAAGAAATATGGAACCAAGGCGGATAAATGTGGTTGTGGTACAGACCAGCCATGATCTAATTGAATGGCGGAACAGGCTCAAGGGGCTGAATGGCCAACTCCCGTTCCTATGTTTTCTCCCCTCCCCCCCCCCCCCCCCCCCCTCCTCTCTTCTCCCCTCCTTTTCCACATCCCCCCACTTTCCCCCATCTCTCCCCTTCTTTATCCCGGTCTCTCCACTCCCAATCCTCCCTTCTTTCTGTCCCCCTCCACTCCTTCTAAAACCTCTCCTTCCCCAAGTCTTTCTTTCTTTCTTCCTTTCTCTTTA